>NC_134412.1:4367492-4689992 GCF_038048845.1 Mixophyes fleayi
TAGGGGGCGAGGAGAGAGAAATGCAGGGACAGTGTACAAGCTGCATGTAGGGTGATGCACTGGGTCATGTGATCTTTGTGGTGCAGGGACAGTGTACAAGCTGCGTGTAGGGTGATGCACTGGGTCATGTGATCTTTGTGGTGCAGGGACAGTGTACAAGCTGCGTGTAGGGTGATGCACTGGGTCATGTGATCTTTGTGGAGAAGGGACAGTGTACAAGCTGCATGTAGGGTGATGCACTGGGTCATGTGATCTTTGTGGAGAAGGGACAGTGTACAAGCTGCGTGTAGGGTGATGCACTGGGTCATGTGATCTTTGTGGAGAAGGGACAGTGTACAAGCTGCATGTAGGGTGATGCACTGGGTCATGTGATCTTTGTGGAGAAGGGACAGTGTACTAACTGCGTGTAGGGTGATGCACTGGGTCATGTGATCTTTGTGGTGCAGGGACAGTGTACAAGCTGCGTGTAGGGTGATGCACTGGGTCACGTGATCTTTGTGGTAAAGGGACCGTGTACAAGCTGCGTGTAGGGTGATGCATCGGGTTATGTGATCTTTGTGGTAAAGGGACCGTGCGGTACTAGACCAAGGTCAGGAGTTAGGGCAGTAGAAGGACAGACATTATTTAGTCACCTTGTGCAGCGTCTCCACTTGCAGGTCTTGGAAGAGAGAGGTCAGCAGTTTGATGGCGTGATTCGCTAGCACTACCGAAAGGACTCCAAATCCCTGGTGTCTAGTGGGGAAAAAACAAAACAAAATGTAACTTCCTAAAGCAGGCAGGTGAAGCACTTCTAATAAATGTTTTATGTACTTAAACCTTTGTCTCCTTATGGTAGATGGCAAAACAAAATACAACCCTCACAACACAACAAATTAACAGTAGTGGAGGCGGGGCATATAACTGCTGTGGGCGGAGCTTTATCTACTGCGACGAGACATGCGTCATCAGTTATTTTTAGTCAATCAAATAAGACTATTATTTATTCTAATCAGTTTCTGCTCCACATGTTTAACCAACGTACCCTTTACCAGGACCCAGTTTGGGGGAGCCTGCCCCCTCTTTGGCTCGGGCGATGTCCCGGACTCTGAGCGCTGCCAGCGGATCTTTCTCCTTCCCTTTGTCTGCCAGGGCAGTGGGGCTGAGGTTGAGGATCAGGTACAGACTGTTCACCAGGCACCAGGCCCCCAGCAGCTGAAAGTTCTGGTAATGCTAGAATGAAATCACAGACGCTTGTAACTGCAGGCTCAACAGGACAGATCTTAATAGCATACGTCAGCAAGAATCTTAAATATCTACAAATGGGGACATTTACCAAATTGGTGGTTTCCAAAGCTACCAATTAGATGTTATTATTTTAGTACAGATATCGCGTTATGAGCAGAACCATCTGTTCTACACCTACTTCTATTTAATAATAAAACACAGAAGCTCAGCTCACCTCTCCTCCTGCTCTTCTGGAACTGCTTATCGCTTGTCCAATCATCTCATAGATTTCCAACTACAAAACAAATTTAACACAGATAAAGAAATCACATGACATACATTGTCCACCCGTGCAGGCTCTTTATGACAAATACCGGTACTTTTGTTGTTGTACAATGCCCTATATTCCCACTAGATGGCGCTGCAGATTTTTGTGACAGCTTATAAATAATAATGGCACTTACACATTTCTGCACTATAATGGCAGCATCATTCTCATAGTCTTCCTCTTTGCTGCTTGTAGATCCAGTCCGGACCTGCTGGGTCCCCCCGACATGGAGAAGAGCCATACACGTGGCGACACTCACCCCTTCACATTGCGGGAGAGAGAGAGGACAGAACGTCATTGCTGTGTGCGAGACGCAGATCAGAGAACGGTCTTTATAGGAGACATTTACCTGCGTACAGGCAGCTCAGGGCCAGGAGAGTGACGTCCTTAAGCCGAGGAGGAGTTAGTGGCTCCATGACCGGCAGGGACAGTGTGTCCAGGGCCATCGTCACGTCAATCACAAGGGAATGAAACCTGTAACAAGAAACACATCACGGATTATAGGAGAGCTGCATCCAACGCCTCCGACTGGCAGACAGAACAGTATCGGTGAAACTAGAACAAAATAATCAGTAAAAATTGCAGGAGAGAACGAACAAACTGAATAAAGTCGTGTGAAGGTGAAGTTGTCCATTTTTGGGACACTTGTGATATAAATGACAACAAACTGCGGACAGGATCCAAAGGAAGATCGCCCCCACTACCCGGGGCCAGTATTTGGGCCGCACTACACATAGATGGGTCTAGTGGCCGAGGGGCAGGCAGAGAATCCTGGTTAAACACAATCAGAGATGCCGCATAGTTGTGGGTGTTCGAGTGCCACACTGATCGATTGGCGGATGGTGACGGCAGTGGGCGGTCTCCACACTCTGACGGATAGTTCCAGTCATTCACCAGATTGTCCCAATAGAGGGGGAACTCTGCAACCCCCCCAGAAGCAAAGTCTAGACCTGCCACTGGTCAGCCTATCACACACAGTGAAAGTTTAGCTACAACAGGATAATATCTCGCAGTGCAACTCGGTTGCCCTCTCACCCATTGCGGACAGCTGTGGCGTCCCCCACGGTCGCCGGCATTATGAAAAAGGAGTTGGCCGATACAGCATCTTGGAAACGATTAATGTATCTCAGGAAGTAGGGCAGATTCAGGCAGACTCTTAGTAATTTCTCTGACCCACCTACAACACAAAAATAAACTGCAGTGAGTAAAATACAGTCACCAACTAGGATAAGTATGTGTGTAACAGTACTGTACAAGACAATGTATATATAGATTTACATAGCTATGCAAATCATCCAGCCTTCCAGCTGCAGGATAGTGCCAGGTTTTCTGCTAATCCACAAATTAACCCAGCTATGCTCAGACAGGAATATTTGGAATATCTGCCTTGCTGTAGAGGTCATTTTCTGGATTTATACATCATTAGTGATGTCACAGCAGGACCAGTTACTGATTTACAGACATTACAGGCATTCTGCTAATTCCTATGATCCGATCAGAGGATGTGATGGGACCCCTGAGAGTTCCGCCACCCGCCTGTGATACCAGCACAAGGCTGCACCTTGGTTTTTGTTGGCGAGGAAAATTAAATTCCATGTAGAAGAGAAACAACTCTGCTTGAAAAGGGCTTTGGGTTGAAACAATGCACAAAATTCCACAAAACAATCTACAAGTCTGATCAGAGACAGGTTCTTGCTGTGATCTCCTCTTACCCAGCTCCTGGAGACTGGCCACATTTTGCGCTATGAAGGTGCTCTTCGTTTTAGCTACAGATGCTTGATCAGAACTTGTATCGTCTACCTCGGACTCCGCCTAATAATAGAAACCACGTACACAGCAGATTAGCAGATAACAGAACAGTATAGACAGGGTCTCGTCATCTCCAATGGATTACTGTCTCCCGGCCCACAGGGAAGGCATCCGACGGGTCTATAGCCCAGTATTTCCATGCAACTGTCATATGCTGTATATCAGTGGTGCCAAAACCCAGTGCTCGAGTGCTACTAGCAGTTCATGTTTTCAGGATTTCTTTAACCGTGCACAGAAGGGTTAAATCTATTTTTCTGGGTCAGTAATTATCCCACCTGTTTCTACCGACCGAAATCCTGAGAACATGACCTGTTGGTGGCCCCTGAGCACCTCTGTTATACAGGACAGTGCAGGGATGCCTGTGGCGCGTTATGGAGAGGTGGGAGAGCTGCATGGAAACGTGCAGCAATAGGAGACGCCAGCCGGGACCACTGCCTGCTAAGTGAGCATACATAGAAACCAATTACCAGAGATAGATATAACACAGACAATAAGATAACAGAAGAGTGCTCACCTGTGTGTGACACTGGGCAGGTGGTAATGTGGAGCTCCGGGGATTAAACACAGACTTCAGCTGATTGATAAAGTTCATTTTCACCTCTTTCTGACGCAACTCAGGACTTAGCAGAACAGCCATTTCTTTCTGATCTTCCACTGTTGGAGAAAACACCAGGAGTTGAGGATAAACCCACAGAGGCAGCCCGGGGCCCCCCCACAGAGGCAGCCCGGGTCCCCCCCACAGAGGCAGCCCGAGGCCCAGGGCCCCACAGACGTAGTCCAAATGTTATCTACCATCAAACCGTGCCTAACTCCCTCAACACAACCATTAGGAGCTCACCCCCCCATAAAGCCCCTCCTGCTCACCGTCAGACAGGGTCTGCACAGTCTGCGGCAGTTTGGAGGACTTCATCATTGCAGTAAAAGTGATGATCTCCGTGCGATCCAGACGGCTAGTGCCGGTACAGAGACCCTTGATCAGGAGGATCAGGTGCTTCTACAAAATAAACAAGCGTTTCAATCATTATTATATAGCCAACAGAAATGATTCAATCTTGGGTCATGAAAGAACATTAGGAAACTGGCAGAAGGATGCACCTCCCCCCCCCTATTATCTATAACATTGAAAGCTCATCCCATGTCCTGGTTCTTATATATTAACAGTATGAGCAAAGTGCGACAATACTGAAGTTAAAAGCTCACTCATTGTAAATAAATGCAGATTATTATAGTCGGTGACAACGCCTGAACCCACCTGCGACACTGCGCACGCCTCGTCCGGGCTCTCCAGCCGCAGCACGGAAAACTCAAGCAGGACTTTGCAGGCGGCAGCCACAGACTGTAGCTGGTTCCTGGGAACTGAGAGAAGAGAACAGTCTAATAACCGTCTAGGAGCTCAGAGTCAGTGGTGTAATATAAGTGTGATCTACATGTTTCCAGTGTTACTACACACACACTAGTGATTTTACTTGAACGCTATTTGCTCAATATTTTGTTTTTACCATGGTAATTAGGAATGTCTATATATTTTCTTAATGCTAGTTAAACGCCTGGAGGTTTGTAACCCAAGGATGGAAAGTATACGGCTCAAAAGAATCATAAAACATAGGAAACACATTTACTAAAAGGCAACTGCAAAGGTAAGCATCCTGCGGCTCTCTGCTGTGGAACTACAAGTGCCAGCACACCCGACCAGCTGCAGGTCACCTCTTTCTGTATTAGAGAACGGCACTTACTCTGGTTACAGACGGTGACGATGTAGTGAGTGGACAGCGCCACAAACGAGGAGTAGAACGGTTCATATTGTTTGTCATGGTGCAGAATCTCGGACTCACTGGAAGGAGACATCAGGTGGGGATTGGTGTAAATAAAGAATACAGGCATTTAAAAGGATCACTAGTACAAAAATATAACGTGTAACCCATACCATATGCTATTGTTTTCTGTTATCAGCTTTTTAATCACTAAAGTCTGATGTGCATCATAACCCCCACCACCTCTTCAATAATCAATCCTGTATAGAATATCAACAGGTCTGAAACGGCTGCAATATTAGCATATATGTTGCGCGTCTTCTCAATATGTATATTAGACTGTAAGCTCTTAGTACTCCTAACATCTGGCACTTTCCACATGTAACCTACAGCGTTATACAAATAATTTACGCATAAATACATTGTACATAATTTGCATTTTAGGCTCACTGGTCGTTTAGAGGACAACTGTGCCAATATTTTGTTTAATGGCTAATTTAACGGAGTGGGTAAAATATCAATTTAGAGGATTAACTGCTCTTTAATTATAATATATACCATATCGATCTTAGATTCTGGTGTAAAGCCCTCTATCTGCAGTATAGAAACATAGAATTTGACGGCAGATAAGAACCACTTGGCCCATCCAGTCTGCTTAAATAAATCATAAAACATAGGAAACATTTACTAAAAGACAATTGCAAAATTAAGCATTCTGCGGCTCTATCAGTCACTACCACCTCTGATGGGAGGCTATTCCACTTATCCACTACCCTTTCTGTCTCTGCACCTCCTTCCCCCCAGTGTCAGTACATGTCCTTGTGTTCTAGTACTTCTCTTCCTTTGTAGAATGTTTCCCTCCTGCACCTTGTTATAACCCTAGATATATTTGAATGTTTCTATCCCCTCTTTCCCTTCTCTGCTCCAAACTTTACATCTTAAGATCTTTTAGTCTTTCCGGGTAAGTTTTGTGCTGTAGGCCATGCACCATTTTAGTTGCCCTTCTTTGTACAGTCTGCAATGTATTTATATCCTTCTGTAGATATGGCCTCCAGAACTGAACACAGTATCTAGATGAGGCCGTACCAGTGACCTATACAGTGGTATTATTACATCTTTCTGCTACGGATTCCTCTCCCGATATATAAACTGAGGTTTTGTCCATACAATGGTTTCACAGCCCACATGATTCAGCAGATTTAGGAAATTCCAGCCCTGGCCTCGCAAAACATTTGTAAAACAGCGAAACCAGGCACGGGCACCAGGTCACAGACAAACATTAAATTGATAGGACAGTGGTTTAACCTCCTAAATACAAAGATTTAGAGAATGAATGATCAGTGCAGAATGATATATGCATATGTGTTACTCATACTTTTGATTAAAACAGGTTTATTATAATTAGGAATTGGTCCTGCCCCCCTGCCCCCCCCAGTCAGAACACAGATCCTACAGGACTCAAGGGATATTTACAAAGATGTGGAGTTTTTGCCTGGAAGTTTTTGAAGAAAGATCCACATTTAAAGTCTTTTAAGTATATTACTGTATATATATATATATACACACACCAATGTTAGATATTCTTCATTTTTACATATTATATCTATATTTGTATATTCTGAATGTGTTCTTTCTCCTTTAAGAAGGGAAATGCTGTATAAGTTTGTGGACAGTAAAAAAAGTCTCATCTTCAGACAATGTTTTGAGAAATCCGTCAGTTTCCAGAGGTCTCGTTTAATTGTACCTGCTTGCTGGGGGCTTGTCGTCTGGATTATTGTTGCTTTTCTTATTATTATTAAGCTATGAACTTTCACCTCCACATATTTCCTATATTACAATATTCTTGTATACCTTAGATAGGACTCTACTGCCACCTACGGCTGAAGCCATCTACCTGCTTTTGTTGTTGTTTTTATATATTTGTGACGTATGAACGAGACCGAGTTATGCTCTTTGTGAGGCCGTCAGAACAACGCTGACCACACAAACTCTGACATTCTTTGTTCTCATCAACTTAAATAAGCTTTTTAGATTTTTTTCCTAGTTTCTACGCTCCTTGTAAATTAAAATGATGTAATCCCCGTCTTTAGGAAGATTTCCCACACCTTGACATTACGTGGAACTGTACAGAGAATATTGCCCTGGGCAGAATCTAGCTGTGAAGCAACAATGCTAACCACTGTGCCACAGTGTCAACCATCTGACTGTAGTCCGATGTCTTGGTACTTATGACGTCATACAAGAAATATCTTCACTTCCTGACACGCTACGGCATATTTACACACAATTTTTGCAGATTTCTCACGTGAAAAGTGTCCTTATCTTTACGGCAGTCCTTGGATTTAAGGCAAAGAGCAACTGTATAGGACAATGTAGTAACTAAAAGCCTTCAGACACACGATGGTGGATGTCGTCGTTAAACCCTTACAGTCACACCACAGTGATCTACACGCCGACACCTCTGTCTATGTGTCACGTCCAAACCCTGCAACCGCATATTAGTATTATTTATATCGCACCAATCATATGACGCAGAGCTGTACTGAGGATATGAAGACTTTCACACTAGTTACCATCCCACTAGAGCTCACACACCCTAAATACCCTACCACTCATACTAGAGACCATTCTGTCAGAAGCCAAATAACCTACCTACTTTGATAAGTTTATGGCAGACCAACAAAACGGTCTGTGGTGCACGGTTTGCATGCTCAGTAAAAGGCGGCTTCAGACTTATAAAGATATTTATACTGAGAGTAGGAGCATTTATAGGAAACGATGATGAATATCTACAAATATTAATGACCAAATAAAACACATTAAATATATCTAAATCTATCTATATATACAGACACAACAGTAAAACCACTGACAAGTGAATAACACTGATTATCTGGTTACAATGGCACCTGACAAGGGGTGGGATATATTAGGCAGCAGGTGTACAGTCAGTTCTTGAAGTTGATGTGTTGGAAGCAGGACAAATGTGAAAGTGTAAGGATCTGAGCGACTCTGACAAGGGCCAGATTGTGATGGCTCGATGACTGGGTCAGAGCATCTCCAAACGGCAGGCCTTGCGGGGGGTTCCCGGTATGCAGTGTTTAGAAGTTACTAAAAGTGGTCCAAGGAAGGACAACTGGTGAACCAGCGACAGGGTCATGGGTGCCCAAGGCTCATTGATGCAGGTGGGGAGTGAAGGCTAGCCTGTCTGGTCCAATCCCACAGAAGAGCTAATGTAGCACAAATTGCTGAAAGTGTTAATGCTGGGTATGATAGAAAGGTGTCAGAACACGCAGAGCATCGCAGCTTGCTGCGTATGGGGCTGTGTAGCCACAGACCAGTCAGAGAGCCCATGCTGACCCCTGTCCACCGCCGAAAGCGCATTCAATGGGCACATGAGCACCAGAACCATGGAACAATAGAAGAAGATGGCCTGGTCTGATGAATCACATTTTCTTTTACATCATGTGGACGGCCGGGTGTGTGTGCATCATTTACCTGGGGAAGAGATGGCACCAGGATGCACTATGGGAAGAAGACAAGCCAGCGAAGGCAGTGTGATGCTCTGGGCAATGTTCTGCTGGGAAACCTCGGGTCCTGGCATTCATGTGTACTTTGACCCGGACCCTCTACCTAAATATTGTTGCAAAACAATTACACCCCTTAATGGCAACAATATTTCCTGATGTCAGTGGCCTCTTTCAGCAGGATAATGTGCAAAACTTGTTCAGGATGGTTTGAGGAACATGACAAAGTTAGTTTAAAGGTGTTGACTTGACCTCCAAATTCCCCAGATCTCAATCTGATTGAGCATCTCTGGGATGTGTTCAAAAAACAAGTCCCAGCAACGGAGGCCCCACTGTACAACTTACAGGACTTAAAGGATCTGCTGCTAATGTCTTGGTGCCAGATACCACAGGACACCTTCAGAGGTCTTGTGAAGTCCATGTCTCGATGGGTCAGAGCTGGGACCTACACAATATTAGGCAGGTGGGTTTAATGCTGTGGCTGATCTATATAATAAACTACTGTTCGTCTTACAATTTTGCAACAATTGTCCTTTAAGAGAAAGTAAAATGTTTCTGCAATTGGTCCATTGTCATTTTAATCAGCGACAGTAGAAAAAAATAATATTCATAGGTAAGTGATAACTGCCAAACAGCACATTGGACAGTTAACAAGGATAAATAAAGTGACACGATAAGTGCAACACAATTATGATTCAAATTGAGCCTTTTTCACATCTGCTTTGAGATTCGGAGGGAAAGTAAGTTTATCATTGTGCCACTTTTTTTAAAATCTGCAATATTTCCTAAAAAGAAAAGTTTTTCTGTGGAATTCTAACTTGACTAATAAAGCCCAAAATAAAAGAAATAAATGCAATAATGACAATGCATATAAATGGCTGCCTCCACCATATGTCAGCAACAGGTGCTTCTTAAGCCATCAAACCTGCTCATGTGGCAAACAAACTAAACTTGTCTGGTTAATTTAAACATATTTCCAGTGCCAAGCCTCGTCTCTGAGTCCTAACATTCCTGCTCCAAAATTCACACATCTGTGATGACAAAGCATTACCAACACCCTGAGGCCACACTCCAACAAAACTGTTACCATAACACAAAGTCCTCCAGAACCAATACACAGAGGCCTAGACTTCCCGATGTGTGAAATGTGATTATAAATAGTGCCCACTTCCTAGAACAGACACCATGTTGCATAACACGCTACATGTCACAGAGCTGGCACCCGGGACAAGCCTACAAGCCCTGGAACAACTTGTGATTCATGTCATGGAGACATGGAGGGTCTTCCAACATTCAGTCAGCATAAAGGGACACGAGGGCTGTCAGAGCAGAGAATATATTCCTGACAACTCTTGTTACTGATGGATTGTATTATATGGTGTGTAAGTGATTGGGGTGTGATATCACCCATAACATCACTGACAGAGACCACCCCCCTACCACTGACAGACTAGATCATTCCACCACGCCCCAAGACCACTATACAACAGACACCCACAACAGTAGGCTGAAAATATGGTCCCTCTCAGTGACTGGGTGTCTGGTCTCTGTCAGGGGTGTCAGTGACTGGGGGTCTCTAGGGTGTGTGGTCTCTGTCAGGGGTGTCAGTGACTGGGGGTCTCTAGGGTGTGTGGCCTCTGTCGGGGGTGTCAGTGACTGGGGGTCTCTAGGGTGTGTGGCCTCTGTCGGGGGTGTCAGTGACTGGGGGTCTCTAGGGTGTGTGGCCTCTGTCAGGGGTGTCAGTGACTGGGGGTCTCTAGGGTGTTTGGTCTCTGTCGGGGGTGTCAGTGTGTAATGGGGATCTCAGGTGCCATTTGCTGGTGAGCAGGGGAGGGGGGGGGTCTCTAGGGTGTGTGGTCTCTGTCAGGGGTTTAAGTGACTGGGGAGGGCAGTGTCTGACAGCGGTATCAGTGTGTAAGGGGGATCTCTCTGGTGAGCAGGGGAAGGTGGTCTCGGTCAGGGGCTAGGGACCTCTGGGGTGTGTTCTCTTTGTCAGGGCGGGGGGGGGGGGGGGGGTCATTGTCTGGGGTCTCAGGGGAGAGGGATATCTGTAAGTGGCTGGGGGTCGGAGGGAGGGTGGGTCTGTCAGGGGTGGGGGTCACTATCATTGGCGGGGGGTCTGTCAGGGCAGAGGGATCACTGTCATGGGGGGCTCTCTCTGTCAGTGACAGGGCTGTCCTGTCATGGGGGGGCTCTCTCTGTCAGTGACAGGGCTGTCATGGGGGGGCTCTCGCTGTCAGTGACAGGGCTGTCATGGGGGGGCTCTCGCTGTCAGTGACAGGGCTGTCATGGGGGGGCTCTCGCTGTCAGTGACAGGGCTGTCATGGGGGGCTGTTTCTGTCAGTGCAGGGGTCATTGTCATGGAGGGGAGGGGGGGTCTCTCTGTCTCTGTCAGGGCTGTCATGGGGGGCTGTCTCTGTCAGGGCAGGGGTCATTGTCATGGAGGGAAGGGGGGGTCTGTCAGTGACAGGGCTGTCATGGGGGGCTGTCTCTGTCAGGGCAGGGGTCATTGTCATGGAGGGGAGGGGGGGTCTGTCAGTGACAGGGGTCATTGTCATGGAGGGGAGGGGGGGTCTCTATCAGTGACAGGGCTGTCATGGGGGGCTTTTTCTGTCAGGGCAGGGGTCATTGTCATGGAGGGGAGGGGGGGGTCTGTCAGTGACAGGGGTCATTGTCATGGAGGGGAGGGGGGGTCTCTATCAGTGACAGGGCTGTCATGGGGGGCTTTTTCTGTCAGGGCAGGGGTCATTGTCATGGAGGGGAGGGGGGGGTCTGTCAGTGACAGGGCTGTCATGGGGGGCTGTCTCTGTCAGGGCAGGGGTCATTGTCATGGAGGGGAGGGGGGTCTCTCTGTCAGTGACAGGGCTGTCATGGCCGCAGTGACACAGCTCTCCCCCCTTCTCTCTCTCTCACCTCTCTATGACGGAGGACAGCAGCTGCGGCAGCTCCTTCATGTCGAACGCGGAGTACGAGGCGGACAGCAGCGGCCGCACCGCCACCTCCCACCCGGGCCCCGAGGAGCCACCACTCGACGCCATCTTGCTGACAGTGTCTGAGCAGCTACCGGAAGTGAGAGCCTCCTTTACCGGAGAGACCGCAGCACGTGACAGCCGGCTCCGGGCGCCATGTTGGGAGTGGCAGCGCCCTGGCCGCCATCTTGGTGTGGGCACTGGCTGGCTGGTAATCACTAGCTGTACAATAATACATGTATAATACATGCCTGGGATTACAGATCACTGCACAAGGGCTTGCTGGCACTTGTAGTTCCTCAGTAACTTGTGCCCCCAGACTCTGATACATTCTATAAGTAAATAGGAAGATCCCCCCCCCACTATTCCTGATGAGGGTAGGCTATAAATTATATTAAAGTTTCCTTATAACCATGATCATAAAGAGTTACTCTAACATATACAGTACTTCCCATTATAAAACATTTATTTTAATTGTCACTTGTAAAGAGTATTAAGATTAAAAGAGTTACAGTGGATATAATGCAGGTTCATTGCGTTATAGGGAGTGATGTACACGGATCTATAGATTATATTTTACAATCTAGGAGCCAGGCAAAGTTTAGCACATGTTCATATGGTATCTGGTAATAGACAGATGACCGTACAGCCCCCACCTCATTTTACTCACAGCACACCCCTCTTACATATAATACACCCCCTTCTATCTACATCATAACCCTTCCCTATCCCCCCTCCACCTAAATCCTCAGCTCACTCCTGTATCCCCATATCAATTCTGTGCGCCCCATGTCCTCAGACCCATTCACCCATCCTTAGCATCAACTTTGCCCACTCAAACTCCTTCTCCGTCCCATTGTCCATCCTTTCCCCCCTCATTGTCATTACCCCACCTTCATCGTTATAATCAGTAACCCCCTCATCCTCAATAGCCCCCCCCATCCTCAATAGCCCCACATCCTTAATCATAATTTACCCAAATCTATAATTAACCCTTTGCTTTATTAACCCCTGATCTGTGATATTTTTCCCTCTGAGCAAGTTTAAATGTGATATTTCAGGAGGGTGGGCCTTGGGCAGGCTTTCTGAGGGCAACAAGTAGATTAGAAGTTGTAGCCCAAATGCTTTTAAACAGGTCACAAAGCTCAAAGGTAACTTCTACTCTCTAACAATCTATAGTGTAGTGTAGTATTCGTTATTCTTTATAATACTAGAGAAAACTAGGAGCACTAAACTGTGCAGTAAACTCTACACCAGTGGAAAGCATCCTGTGGCTCAATAAACATTCTGATTTATTTCATGTAAAATAAAAAAATTAAAATAAAATGTACAAACATTTTTAATAATGATTATAGAATTAGGAGTTGCAAAATAAAGACTTTATCACATTTATTTACATGTGTTCTGATGGGACTTTATATTGCACATATTAATGTGCGTAACCTACACTTTGTTCTGTCTGCATATGGCAAATAATGCTATCAAAGATAAATCAGGTTTTAAATGACCAACATATTAACAGCATCTAAGCAGCATTATGATCCTTTAGAGCTTTGCCAATCAATCAGCCAATCACATCGTGAAGTGAAGTGGAACACACTTAATTTCAAAACTCTGAATTTGCATGATTTTATTTAGGTTAGGTAGAAGATTATATAGAATTGTTGTGTCACTAAAGTGGATTCGGCTTTTACACATGAAAGAGAATACATTGAGGAATTAAACATTTTATTGTTTCCCTGTGCGGATGTTACACATTCAGATATACATCATCTCCATTCTTTACTGTGGAAGCAATCTATCCCACAGAGAAAAACAAAACGGAAAAAAAAAGTTATTTTTGAAAATTTGTCCTGAATGATAAGTAACCAAAAACTCTGAGCATCACATACATCATAAATTTCTTCCACAAACACACAGATGAAAACAGGCAGCGAGACGTTACAATTGCAGTAATTGAGAGGATTTAGCTTATTTCTTTGACCTCCTCCCCCCTCAAAAAACAAGAAAGCAGAGATTTGTTCCGAATTCTTTCCGCTGACACATAAAGTTCCGTATGAATCACAGCTACAATCATCGTGTTCTGGGATCATGTAATCAGGATCCTGATCGAAGTGGGCAATTATCTGCACATAAAAATGTAATTTCATAAAACTATTATATAAATTAGAGAGACAAAAAATTTCAGGTTTCCTAAAACCGTATGTGAACCTCACATGCATACAAGGTACATGGCTTGTTTGGGTAACTGTACCAGTACACAAGATCAAGGCCTGCCAGACGCAAACAAAATATATTCAGTGGTTACTTCATTTACTTAAATAAAATTTGGGACAATGTGAATCTCAAATAAGCCTTTTTTTATGCAAATAAAACCCACATTTCATTACTTCATTGACCAACATAGATTTGATAATACATTTGTTCCAGTGCAGGCCTGACCTCACGTAATGGTCACAATCACACCATGGCAGGCTAGTGTATCATACAAATTCAAGTTAAATCAGTCATTCCCCAAAATCCAGTGTTCCCGCTGTGTCCTTTCCTCTGTGATCAGAGACGTTTAGTGGGTAAGTCTCCGGAGATTATGGCATTACGGTTCGTCCACTATCGCCATGCGCGGTTCAGAAGTTTAACTTGTGCCAGTCTTTTAGTAATCATGGTGGCAAACACAAGGCCGATGAGAACGCTGCTGATGAGGATGTAATCGTAGTCGTCCTTTAATACGTCAAACTGCTTGGAGGGGTAAACTCGCGTCTGGTAGATGTCCAGCCCGTAGGCAACAACCTGTAGAATAATAAAAATATGAAGTCAAAGAGTGCGTGGGGTCTCATATGGCGAAACGCGTTAGAACTGATCACTCACCAGGCATGTAGATTCCAGGCCGGAGGGAGCGGTGTAAATTCCTCTCATTCGAGACACAGTTTGGTTGTAGTTTATGAATCGTTCTGCATGAATCTGAATGTCGGGGGTGTAAGGGATCAAGTTCTCCTCTCTGCAAAAGAAGAATAAAAAAAAATTATTAGGGTACACATAAAGCTTTTAAAAAGTCATTAGTGACTGTACATAAGATGGCGTTAGCCTGGGCTTTAACCAGGAACAAAACACATTGAGGTTAGACACTACTCCAAGGGAACAACCTTAATTTTGTCAAAGCCTGACCTTGTGTACTCTGTCGGGATCTCCGGCCGGCGAGGGTCCATCAATGCTTTGGGGAGGGAAAGGATAGCCCCAGATGGAAGTCCAACTGCAGAAATGGATGAGATATGATTAAAGCCGATCACTCTAGAAATGCCATAGAAAACCCTCTACTGCTCATCGCAGCACTAGGTGAACCTTCAGTATTCAGAACTGGGGAATGCCGCTTCACTGCGTCATCTGTGGCCCTCACAGAGTACCAGCGGGGCCCTCTCACTCACACACACACACGTGAGTCCTGCAGTAAGAATGGATCTGGGGCTCTGAACTAGTTCTGCCCTAATGGGGTATTTTTAAACTAATTGCAGCATGGTAATCAAGTGAACACTGATGAGGTAATTATTGAATGTGTTGTACGTTTAGCCATTACCCTATTTAAAGATCACTAGGAGACTCATCTTACGGCTTGATAAAGTCTATATCTGGTAAGTGAAACGCGTCGCCTAGGTCTATTATCGGATCAGACCACTTTACAAACGGACACAGTCTTTCGCCTATTAAAATGGAACAAAATAAACCATCTGTTTCTATAAGGACAGCTGAGTCGGCAGAGAGCACAAGTGTCAGGTGTCCACCGAAGGACAATATGGAGCCGGCAAATTATCAAGAGGAAGAAAGCAAAAGGTGCTGCGACTACGGCATTTTGATTTATTACAGCTCTGATTTATACGGTTATCCTTAAGAATGTCTACAAATCGAGATTGCAGATTGATTCCATACAATCAGATGTATGGTGATCTATTCAGATCTTTGTTACGGTCTGGGAGGAAATATCTTCCTTAACATATCTCCAGATCCTCCATCGCAGGGCCAAATGCTGCCAAGTGTCTATTATCAATCATCTATTTTGGGACTAGCCCTAAGGTAATACCTAGCCCCTCAGTACACACTTCTCATCCAACATTGACCTGTAACATTTATTCCTAGGTCGGAGGATGATGTCGATACTCACTGAGGATGTGCCGACTGGTGATGCCACGCTCGGTAATTGTTGCCTGCATGGCACGGATGGCTGAGGGGAAGATATAGGATTGCTGCAGGACATGCGGGAGGTGAGGCCTGTCCAGGGAACTGAAGGTTGTGCTGTTATACTGCTCCGTTCCTTCATAAAGTTCCAAGACGGTCAGCTCGTTGCGGCGAGCCTTGCTGTTCCAGTACTGGTACTGTGGAGACACAAGGAGACAAGCTGTAGTTGGAGGAGATGAAAGGACCCGAGATGGGAAGACAGTTGGTAGTTGGGTCTTACCACCACCCAGTTCTCAGAGTGGACAACGTGGACGGGGCCTTTGGCTTTTCTCTGCATAGACGAGTGGATGATACGTCCCGTGACACCGTCAATGAGATAGATTCCTATGAAGCAGCGCTCAGGATGAGTGTCCGTGCTCTCGGTCACAACAACCAACAAATTCGGGTTCAAATACTAGAATGAACGGAAATAGAAAGTAGCGTCAAGTTGATTAATGCCACAATCATCTACTACTACTACCATTACCGTATAGAGGTGTCACAGCCGTTTGTCATCATCATTTATATAGCGCCACTAATTCCGCAGCGCTGTACAGAGAACTCACTCACATCAGTCCCTGCCCCACTGGAGCTTACAGTCTAAATTCCCTAATATAGACACACACTCACACAGACAGACAGAGACATACAGGGAGACAGAGAGGGAGAGACTAGGGTCAATTTTGTTAGCAGCCAATTAATCTACCAGTACGTTTTTGGAGTGTGGGAGGAAACCGGAGCACCCGGAGGAAACCCACGCAAACACGGGGAGAACATACAAGCTCCTCACAGATAAGGCCATGGTCGGGAATTGAACTCATGACCCCATTGCTGTGAGGCAGAAGTGCTAACCACTGAGCCACCGTGCTGCCCACCAGAACCCTGAACAGGGCACGGAAGCGAATTCCTTACCTTGTACAGAACACTGCGATCGCCCATAACTCGCCCCTGAGAGTGAACGTGCTCATTGGAACGTTTCCCCTTCATCACTGTAATCCTCTGGATTTCCGGGGGGAGGAGGATTTCCCAGATCTCCTCTGTAGAAAGATCCTGCAAGAAGAACGTCGAGGACAAACATCTCAATATATAGGACAATAATGGAGAGAACGATACAATGACATCGCCTCAAGGCTTCATACCTTGTGCAGGTGGAGTCCGCTCAGTTTCCCTTTCTCTGCATCCACCAGGTGGAAGAAGATGGTAGGAGACAGCTCCTGCAGCTGCTGCAGAACGTACTTTGTGGCCGGGAAGGGGATGACCTGGAAAGACGGAAGACATAACCATTATAAATGTTTCTCATAAAGAATTGGAGGGTTGAGGCACCAAGAGGCAAAGACAACGCTCACGAGACAATAGCCACCAAAGAGATAATTGCTCCCCATACTGGTGACATGAAGTGGCCCTCGCTTCTAGTCCCTACATCTACCTACTGCGAGCGGTCTTCACGCTGTCGGAGCATACAAAGCGTCTTCTCTCTCCCTGGTCTCACCTTGTGCTGATCGTCCAGTAGGAGGAGGATTTTGGCGTAGTCATGATCCATTACGGGGAGCAGTAGGGACTGAAGGATGGGGCGCTGCAGGGGAGGAGGTGTAATCTGACTCAGCTTCCCAAATATAGGATTGAAGACATAGAGGGAACTCATTGCAGTCTCCTGGAACATAAAACAGAAAGCGTTCAGCGATTCGGGGTGACTGAGAGTACTCACACCCGTACAAGTTATGACATCACTGAATGGCTCCATATGTAACCGATATCGTGAATAAAACATGGAAGTTATTGTTGAAGGCTGGATTATAATGAGACTCAACTTGGTAAGGACAAAAGGACTTACCTTGTCCTTTACCAGCAGAGTGCACTGCGGGGGGTGAGGGAAGTGGGCGGTGGTTCTTTGTACAAGCAGCTTGAAGGAGGCACCTGGCTGAACGCCCGGCAGGTAGAACTTCCACAGGATGCTGCCTGAGCTGCTCTCTATGCCGAAGAGCTGTGGGCAAACAGAGGAGTATGGCAGTTACACCAGCGCCACCCAAATCCCACCGCTGACCCCAGTACCGAACCTCTTACCTTCCCAGAGGAGGTCACCACCACCATCATCTTCTGCAGGTTGAAGTCGTCTCTGGCCAGCGTGTCGATGTTGATCTCGCTACGGATCTGGCTGCGCGGTTTGCGGGCGTCGCAGAACATCTTCCACAAGTGGGCGCTCCAGGACTGCAGCAAGATCAGCTGCGAGGACAAGCGTTTCAGCACCATTCCCAGCAGCCCATCTAGATTGGGGACGGGAAAATGAGGCAGAGATCATTAACCCCTTCATCACCCGGGCAGCTTTGTGACCAGACATTTAACCATTTTTTCCCCTTCCATGTGCTGGTTAATGACAATAAAATTTTTATTTGTTCAGGCACCAGAGTAAATGTTTAATATTTTATTCAGCACAGATGGGGCTGTCTTTTGTGACCTTTTCAAATAATAAGCTTTTAGAATTCCAACAACTAACAGATTAAGTTAGACAGTAAAACACAGTTTTTTTATGATTAAATCTGAGTTCTACTGTAAGTTTAATAATAGAAAGTCAATTAATTGCGCTCTACAACGTCATGTTTGGTAATGGAAGATGTGATATCTCTGCTCACACGGAGCTGCGTTACCTTGTAAAGCTGGATCCAGGCAGCACAGAAAACAAAAAGGTAATAAAACAAAACTGTAAAATACAAGTACGAGTGAGAACAGAGCACAAAACACCAACGAAGTGGACTCTAAATGCCCCACAATCCACGTCTCTGCACCAGATTCGCCCTGTACCTGCTTTCTTGCCAAACTCCCCCTCCAGTTCAGCCTGGGCCCCGGTGAGGGGCAAATCCACCATTTCCATCATAACCACATCCGCCAGCGACTCCTCCCGCAGCCACGAGACCTTCCCTGTGGAAAGCGTGTCATTATGAGATAGATGAACACAACGGAAGGAAGAGACAGAGAGAGACTGGAGTCAGCAATGACCTGGCTGATGCAGGAACAGGAGCTGGTTGTCCTCCGTCTGCACCAGAGCTCGGTAACCCACAGAGTCGTCTTTCTTCAGGAAGAGCTGGAGGTAGAGCTGGGAACAAAGAATCGTGTGAGAAGGGAAGAAAGCGGCGCACAAACGCCAATACGCGGTACGAGCGCACGCGTCACACTCACTGCGTCCGGTCTCACGCAGCTCTGCTCCAACTCGAAGGTCATAGTGGTGTCCAAGAGCCGCCGGCCGCTGTCTGCCATGTATAAGGTGACGGTAAACGTCTGTCCGGGACAGGACCAGGCCTCCTGCAATGAAACAAAATACGTCAGTGAGCAAACAATGACTTGTGGGTAAAAACAACCATGTATTTGTGGCGTGGGAGGTTACCTCAGGGCAGCTCAGTCCGGTCGGGATCTCCGGCTCTGGTGCCGTTTTCTGGGGTTAAAAAAAAACAAAGGATGAGACGGGTGATGGTGAATGAGACGACCATATACATAGAGAATACAAGAAGATCTCTGGCAAGATGAAGTACTGCTGTATACCTAGAGTCAATAATAAAATATTCCTTAAATTTCACTAGGGGGCGCTAAAGAAATACAAAGCCTCCATAACACACCTACTGACCTTCTGAAGAGGCAACTGCGAAACGCGCTTCTGAAATATATTTATTTTTTAAAACCTTTTTAAAGTTGTAACTGATTAGCACTGACATTTATTAGTATAGCTCAATTACATGGCTGTTAATAAGCGATATATTTATGTATATTTCTAAACTAGCAATGATCTGATTTGGTGAACTGAGTTGTTACAATATAATGGCATATTAATAATATAGGTTTTATAATGGTGCATAAATCTTATTTTGTATTCACCGTTTTTAGCTGTCCATTACGAAGGACACTTTTATTGATTTCAATGTATCTGTATGGATCAATAATGAAGTATACGAAGATATATTGTAATCTGTATTGGCATTTTGTATAGGTATTGTGTTCTGATAGACACAGAAGATTACATTCAGAGTTGAATAAAGAAAAAATAATAATAGTAAGAGTAAAATTAGATTAATTCTGAATGTAATGCAAGAATCGAGTATAAATGGATTTCCTTGAGGGCACCTAGATACCCGGTTCTGCCCTAGCTGAAGGAGTAAAAAGGACACTGACCACATCCGTCTTACACTGCATGACCGCTGCCACGGTCTTGTCCGCCGTGGAAGCGAAAGTCGCCAGAGACACCTATAAGGGAAGAGAGCTGAATGAGAAACTGTACAAAGCACTTAGCAGTAAAAGCTACCTTACAGGGACTTCAGCAAGCCCGGTCCTCACACAAAATAGTCAACAGCGGCTTTATATACCCCAAAGAACATCGTATTATAGAAATCTTCTTACACAGAGATGGAATTTATAGAAGACCAACAGTTACACATAGAAGCAGCAGATACAGGCGTAAGCTTCTGAACAGAGGGATTATGGGTAGACACGTACAAGCGACCATGTTTTCACTTGTACAATCAGGCTGCAAAGAACTAGTACAACACTCCCACCGAGAGAAGAAAGGTGTCAGACCTGAGGCGTTGATCCGAGAGGACATCTAGCAGGATATTTAGGGAAGCGTGGTCACCACTCAGGAACCCACCTGAGAAAAGTCGCGCAATGGCGTGAGGACGCCGTCTTTGTACTGCATTAGAAGGAAACGGCGCGGGGAGATCTGAAGGAAGAACTGGGGCAGCGTTGATCCGGTCGCACTGCGTGGAGCTGCGATAACACCGAGCTCTGTGATGTCATCAGCCACTTCCACGCCGAGAGACTAAAGAAGAAACAGAAACACAACATCTGGTGCATAGATGAAAAAAAAAACAACTTTCCAATGTATCCAAAATAGTATAAGTCCAGTTAATATATACAGAGTGTCTGTTACTAGTGTTATATACAGCAAATAGCGTGAGGTAGATAGGACACGGAGAAATAAGAACATGTATCTGACCTGCAGGCGATGCAGCGCAGTTTCCTCACCGGACACTAGAGGCAGTGTGTGGAGAGATGCCGTCTCTGTGTCCGTACAGACCAGAACGCTGTCGGCGACCACCCCGCACGTCCCCTGCAGAGTCCGGAGCCAAGGAGTGGACATCTCAACCTGTGGAGACATAACGGACAGCGGTCAGGGCTTCAACCGGCCTAGAGGCTCTCTCCAGGGGCTCCAGGCTCTCTCTAGCTAACCTGCTGGCTGATAGTTCCATCTTCTATGCTGAATGTCAGGATCCGTATGTGACTGTGGGGGACAATTCCGACCACATGGACGTGTCCTTTGTAGGAGGAATGGAGCAGCTGGTAGCGCACGGTACCACTTGTAGAAAGACAAGACGTACAGGTCAGAACATACATTCCTATTCGTTCAGCTAGTGGTGGAGCATTTTACAGCACGGAATACTATTTATTAAAAGTAACATACAATGTAGCAAACATGATCGGGTCAATGCTAACGAGCTATAGCACTTACTGATGGGCCCTTTTACTACATTACATTCTGCCATCACGGACTTATGCCTACATCTGTCTGTCCCAATTCTTCTAACAACACTAAAATAAAACTAATTTTTGTTTGTAAAGAAATCTGTGCATTTTCAATGGTTGCAAGTTATTACATGACTAATTATAGACTCAGAATTACCAATTAATCCAGTGACATGAAAAACAACCTCTATGCCCAACTTGACTAACACACATGATTAAAATGTACCCATTGCCTATAAAGTGCCTCATGTCTCTAGATCTTTGTTTAAATCGCTCGTATGACAAGCGCAGGAGAAGTAAACCTCTATGGATCACTCTTTGAGCTGTTTTGCTGCTGGCCCCGAACGCTGCTTGCAGCTTCGTAACAGCAACAATCTGCCCATGTGACGCCCTCTAGGCAAATCCCATTCATTTCTATAGGACAGTATCATAATAATAAAAAGGATCTTTATCCTTGAAGAAAATCAGGTGCCAAATATAAACTGAACACATATTAGAGAGAACATCTGGATAAACTAACATAAAACATCTAAAAAGGTACTTTTTGCTTCTCCAATACAACAGTTTTGATATTAAAAAGCAGCAGACTTATTATCTTAATGGGAACAGAGAAGGCTATAAACGTGAGATCTATAGAAGTCAAATTATTATACATTTTGTATAGAAACAGGTCAGTGTTTGGGGATAATTCTGTTTGTACTATTTCTGACAAGCGCTGGGTTATATAAATGACCCCTATGTTTTGCAGTAAAGTGGTGACTGCAATCTGATTCATAAAGACAATGTACAGTATATAATCTACAGCAGAAATTATAAACACATTATAGGGGATTAGCACCCCTCCAGGGGGCGACGTGATACTCACCTGTCAGGAAGAGGTTCGGCCCATTTTTGGTGCCCGTTGGACAGATAGTGAAGAGACAGCGCAGACGTTTTTAGCACCGCAATGTATCTCGCAGTGTCCTGAGTGCCGGCAAAACTGGCTGTCTGGAAACTGGGAAACAAATATTGTTAAAGATGTTGTCCATACACAGTGGAGGCAGCCATTTTGTGAATGACATTGAAACAAAACTCAGCCAATCAAGTCACCATCAACTAACGACATCACTATACTATATTTCCCTGTATCGCCCGTTGTAAAGTGCTGCAGACAATATATATATATACATATATATATATATATATATATATATATATATATATATATATATATATATATATATATATATATATATATATATATATATATATATACACAGTAAGGGAGAGTCCGATAGGTGGATTACCATCATTCTTACCTGCCAGGCTCTAGAACAGCCTCCCAATTCAGACCACCAATGTTAGTCTCCCAGGACCGCAAAACACGCCCCCCCGATACCGTGATGGCATCTGCAGAACATATACATAAATAGACATTAGATTGATCACTTATATATGAGAAAAATGTGTTTTCGGGAGAGGGCTTGGTCCCGAATTAAACTAGGCTGGTTCCCTGGGGGTTACTACTCTATTGGAGTCTATGGAAGATATTTAATTTAACCACGGCAGAAGTATAGACATATTTATATGATCCAATGGCACAGTCTATGAGACAAATTAGTGGCTTGTGACTGCAGATATCATAACCGCCTCTACCACTAGACCACAGTCACAAACCATTGTTCTCTAAAGGAATTATGGGACAAAGAGGAATGCTCTCTGCTGAAAAGTAAACTCTGCCAGAAGACTTACTAACAACTAACAGAATGGACAGAATACCTGCAAGAAGACTATAATTCAAAACATATTTCCTAATATTAGCGTGCCAATAAATAAAAAGATTACAAGGGCAGGTGCATTAATTGTCTCCAGAGATAATAACTTACCTTGTCCATACATGAGGAGAGTATCTATAGAACCTTCAGACGTATCCTTATCAACATGACGCCACACTAAAATACAAACATTCAATTTGATGAAACAGAAAAGATCTCTTGACAGATGCACATTTACATTATAAAATACTGAGGAAAAGGTTTGGAACTTCTATCTATCTGTGTGTACTTTATACTTGTTGAGCCACATACGGAATTAATGTCTATATAAACTGAAGTTGGGTGTTACAACTACAGTGTCATAGTTTGATACATAACTGCAGATGGCTCTTTCTGTAAAACAGTAAATTCAAAGGACAAATACATAGAGTTAAACATCTGATGTACTGTACATTTGCACTTTTTGCAACAATTTAAACCGGATTAGGTGAATTACATTTGTGACGACTACAGAACTATCGCTTCTAACAAAAAACTAATCTCACAATGAACGTTGTTCTAAATTTTCCGAATCATTTATCCATAAAAAAACAACAACAATCAACTCACAAATATCCCCTGTGCGAGAGTTCAAAGCCACAATCACGTTCTTCTCTGTGGCTGCGATGAGTTTCTTTGCACCTTGTCCAGACTCCAGTGCTGCGAATTTCAGCCGCCCCACGTACTGCTGTCTCCTGCAGACGGAGGGGAAGGCAAAGACCGCTTCAAATAACCATTGTGTACAACCAAAGTTTCCCAGTCACCCGGTCTCCTGTATGTCTGACAGCACCCATATACCCCCAATGTCTAACAGCACCCAATGTACCTACAGGCGCACCCTGACATCTGACAGTACCCAATGTACCTACAGGCGCACCCTGACATCTGACAGTACCCAATGTACCTACAGGCGCACCCTGACATCTGACAGTACCCAATGTACCTACAGGCGCACCCTGACATCTGACAGCACCCAATGCACCTACAGGTACACCCTGACATCTGACAGTACCCAATGTACCTACAGGCGCACCCTGACATCTGACAGCACCCAATGTACCTACAGGCGCACCCTGACATCACCCAATGTACCTACAGGTACACCCTGACATCTGACAGTACCCAATGTACCTACAGGCGCACCCTGACATCTGACAGCACCCAATGTACCTACAGGCGCACCGTGACATCACCCAATGTACCTACAGATACACCCTGACATCTGACAGCACCCAATGTACCTACAGGCGTACCCCGACATCTGACAGCACCCAATGTACCTATAGGCGCACCCCGACATCTGACAGCACCCAATGTACCTACAGTCGTACCCCGACATCTGACAGCACCCAATGTACCTACAGGCGCACCCCGACATCTGACAGTACCCAATGTACCTACAGTCGTACCCCGACATCTGACAGCACCCAATGTACCTACAGGCGCACCCTGACATCTGACAGCACCCAATGTACCTACAGGCGCACCCTGACATCACCCAATGTACCTACAGATACACCCTGACATCTGACAGCACCCAATGTACCTACAGGCGTACCCCGACATCTGACAGCACCCAATGTACCTATAGGCGCACCCCGACATCTGACAGCACCCAATGTACCTACAGGCGCACCCCGACATCTGACAGCACCCAATGTACCTACAGGCGCACCCCGACATCTGACAGCACCCAATGTACCTACAGGCGCACCCTGACATCTGACAGTACCCAATGTACCTACAGGCGCACCCTGACATCTGACAGCACCCAATGTACCTACAGGCGCACCCTGACATCACCCAATGTACCTACAGGCGCACCCCGACATCTGACAGCACCCAATGTACCTACAGACATACCCCCCCACGCATGACAGCACATGTATGTAAACTGTATTACAATATGAAATGTAAGCACACGTTGATGCAGAATATAATGATGATAATAATAATAATAATATAGATAACAATAGAAGTAATGATGGACACAGAGATAACAGGGATAACACTGGTGACAGCGCTCAGGGAGGTGCCGGTCACTATGCCCTGACTGGGGGTAACATCCCCTTGGGGGCTCTGTCACTGACACTATGCCCAGCTGCCCCGCACTCACCAATCGAATTTCCCGACCTGGTCCTCGTACACAGCTGCGCTCAATGTCAGTGCCAGCAGCAGCAAGAGCAGCTCACCCAGGGCCGCCATCACTGCCGGCTACACCTCCAACTCACCACCGAGATCCCGGCTGCAGCCAGAGCGCCCTCTGTCTACCATAGAGACAGGCGGACGCGGCAGGAGAGTCTGTACACCATAGAGAGGGAGATAGAGCCAGAGCGTCTCATACAACGTCAGTAAAACATGTTACCCGGTGAATGGGGGGGACGGTGACAGATACTGAGGTACTTGTGTACCGGTACTCTGCCGGGAGATGGGCGGTTACAGAGCGGAACCGCCGTGCAGGCAGTGTGATGGACAGACCCCGTATCCCATCATGCTGTGCGCAGCTCGGGGTCCTCACACACGCTGCCTGAGCTCCACGTGACTGACAGAGCGGAGACCGGAGACTCAGGATGCCGAAATCTAAGCGGGACAAGAAGGGTGAGCGGGGCCCCGGGGGCCACTACTGCCTGTGATAAAATATAATATATCCCCTCATTCTTATTACACAGTGTCCTGTAATATCATATATCCCTCATACTGTAGTGTCCTGTAATATCACATATCCCTCATACTGTACAGTGTCCTGTAATATCATATATCCCTCATACTGTACAGTGTCCTGTAATATCATATATCCCTCATACTGTACAGTGCCCTGTAATATCATATATCCCTCATACTGTACAGTGTCCTGTAATATCATATATCCCTCATACTGTACGGTGTCCTGTAATATCATATATCCCTCATACTGTACAGTGTCCTGTAATATCACATATCCCTCATACTGTACTGTGCCCTGTAATATCACATATCCCTCATACTGTACAGTGTCCTGTAATATCACATATCCCTCATACTGTACTGTGCCCTGTAATATCATATATCCCTCATACTGTACAGTGTCCTGTAATATCATATATCCCTCATACTGTACAGTGTCCTGTAATATCATATATCCCTCATACTGTACGGTGTCCTGTAATATCATATATCCCTCATACTGTACAGTGTCCTGTAATATATATCCCTCATACTGTACAGTGTCCTGTAATATCACATATCCCTCATACTGTACGGTGTCCTGTAATATCACATATCCCTCATACTGTATGGTGTCCTGTAATATCATATATCCCTCATACTGTACTGTGCCCTGTAATATCACATATCCCTCATACTGTACTGTGCCCTGTAATATATATCCCTCATACTGTACAGTGTCCTGTAATATCACATATCCCTCATACTGTACGGTGTCCTGTAATATATATCCCTCATACTGTACAGTGTCCTGTAATATCATATATCCCTCATACTGTACGGTGTCCTGTAATATCATATATCCCTCATACTGTGCGGTGTCCTGTAATATCATATATCCCTCATACTGTGCGGTGTCCTGTAATATCATATATCCCTCATACTGTGCGGTGTCCTGTAATATCATATATCCCTCATACTGTACAGTGTCCTGTAATATCACATATCCCTCATACTGTACAGTGTCCTGTAATATCACATATCCCTCATACTGTACAGTGTCCTGTAATATCACATATCCCTCATACTGTACAGTGTCCTGTAATATCATATATCCCTCATACTGTACAGTGTCCTGTAATATCACATATCCCTCATACTGTACTGTGCCCTGTAATATCACATATCCCTCATACTGTACAGTGTCCTGTAATATCATATATCCCTCATACTGTGCGGTGTCCTGTAATATCATATATCCCTCATACTGTGCGGTGTCCTGTAATATCATATATCCCTCATACTGTACAGTGCCCTGTAATATCATATATCCCTCATACTGTGCGGTGTCCTGTAATATCACATATCCCTCATACTGTACAGTGTCCTGTAATATCACATATCCCTCATACTGTACTGTGCCCTGTAATATCATATATCCCTCATACTGTAGTGTCCTGTAATATCATATATCCCTCATACTGTACAGTGTCCTGTAATATCACATATCCCTCATACTGTACTGTGCCCTGTAATATCATATATCCCTCATACTGTACTGTGTCCTGTAATATCATATATCCCTCATACTGTACAGTGTCCTGTAATATATATCCCTCATACTGTACGGTGTCCTGTAATATCGTATATCCCTCATACTGTACAGTGCCCTGTAATATCATATATCTCTCATACTGTACGGTGTCCTGTAATATCATATATCCCTCATACTGTACAGTGCCCTGTAATATCATATATCTCTCATACTGTACGGTGTCCTGTAATATCATATATCCCTCATACTGTACGGTGTCCTGTAATATCACATATCCCTCATACTGTACTGTGCCCTGTAATATCATATATCCCTCATACTGTACTGTGCCCTGTAATATCATATATCCCTCATACTGTACAGTGTCCTGTAATATCACATATCCCTCATACTGTACTGTGCCCTGTAATATCATATATCCCTCATACTGTACAGTGTCCTGTAATATCATATATCCCTCATACTGTACAGTGTCCTGTAATATCATATATCCCTCATACTGTACGGTGTCCTGTAATATCATATATCCCTCATACTGTACAGTGTCCTGTAATATATATCCCTCATACTGTACAGTGTCCTGTAATATCACATATCCCTCATACTGTATGGTGTCCTGTAATATCATATATCCCTCATACTGTGCGGTGTCCTGTAATATCATATATCCCTCATACTGTACAGTGCTCAGCAGTGGTGAGATTATACTGAGGAATTAGATGTAGATTTCTGTGCATGATGGACACATTAACCATATATCAGTATTTACAAATAGTGGCCACACAGGTCTGTCTCTGACCATTAATAAGGACTGTATATGTGGTGTCCTATATATGAGATTATAGGGGGACAGGCTGAGTAAGAATAATAAGTCTATTAGAAACTTTTGTTTATATGAATGTTCTGTGTTTGTCTCCCTCCAGTTTCACTCACTAAGACAGCCAAGAAGGGTCTGCAGGTGAAGCAGAACCTAATAGAAGAGGTAAGTACTGTACATGGTGATCTGTCCCCCGTTCACCTCTGTCTAAAGCTCTTCCTTTGTGAGCTCTGTCTGACACTCGTTGTGTCATTGTACACCAGTGACGTGTGTCGTGTGGCTTTGAGTATATTTTACCCCATTCTTACTCTGCACTTTATAAAGTGAAGAAACAAGATATTTACAACCTGTCTTTATGGGTACACACCGGGGAAATTGCACATTAAAAGAAAAAAAAAGTATTTAAGCCATTAATGTAATTGCGTTTCCCCCAAATCCAGAGTGATATGAATAAACTAGCACAAAGCAATGATGATAAAACAAGGTGATACAGTGGCATTGGCAGAAGCCAGCGTGTATTGGGAGTGAACAGTTGGTATTTCTGGCTGCCTGTAACACATCTTGTTCCTCCAGCTGCGGAAATGTGTGGACACCTATAAATACCTCTTTGTGCTGTCGGTGGAGAACATGAGGAACAACAAGCTGAAGGACGTCAGGAACGCCTGGAAACACAGCCGGTATATCCTCTAAATGTTTTCTTATTCTGCTTGGGTGCATGGAAGCAGAGAAGTCTGTGGTCGTTGCACATGGTTCACAATGCAAACTGCAGTCCAAAGATTGATAGGATCTAGATTGTCAGCAGTAGAGCCGCGGTCCCCGGTCTAGTGTCTTTGTGTTCTCCTGTCTGCAGTTTCTCTTTCTCAAACCTATCCCTAGTTCTCACCCAAGTCGGCTGGTCCACTTCGATAGGTTCATTACTTCATCTGCTTCCTGTAACAAGATCCCCAAAAACCCTGCTAGGACATGTTTGAAAACCAATTCTTATTACTGTTGTGTTTGAAGCGCTAGATGTCACTCTGTTGTTATGAGATGTCTGTTCTGAAATCTGCTTTAAAGTTCATTCCGCTTTAATTTTTAGGTTATTCTTTGGTAAGAACAAAGTGATGATCCTGGCGTTGGGGAAGGGACCTTGTGACGAATACAAGGATAATTTGCACAAGGTGAGAGTTTGTCGTTTTTAGAGCCAGTCTGTGACCCCTGACCTCTTTCATTATAATATTAATATTTCTGCTCTTTTCCTTTAGCTGAGTAAGTGTCTGAAAGGAGAAGTCGGAGTCCTATTCACCAATCGCACGGAGGAAGAAGTTAAAGAGTAAGACGATATAGGGTGTCCGACCTTCTCTCCCATTATTTGCCCAACATTTTCTCCCTTCCTTAAAGTATGTTTGTGCCCGAAATTGTGTAGAATCCAGGAGCTTAGCTGGAACTTCTCAGCAATTTGTAAAAACCTCCTGCAAGATCCCACGGAGATCTGCAGAAATTATCCCGATGGGCATCACTTGGAAATGTTTAGGCACATGTCTGCCTCGATTGGTCCTGTCTCGTTCTCCAGGAGTTTCGGTTATAGGGAGCAGAATTAGAAAGATTAACAGGAGTGTTTGGTATACAGAGACATGCAGGAATCCCCTGGTCTCTCTGTCTTGATAGATGTTGGGCAGCAACATATTTAAGACAGTTACCAGAAAATTACCTGTGGTGAAACAAGGTATTAATATCACCCTAACCCAGGGTTTCCCAAACCCAGTCCTCAGAGCTCCCCAACAGTGCAGGTTTTCTGGATCACATGTGACATAATTAGGACCACCTGTGGATCTGTTACAATGTGTCAGTCAGTAATGAATACACCTGTGCTCCAGCAAGGAGATGGAAAACCTGGGGAGCCCTGAGGACTGGGTTTGGGAAACCCTGCCCTAACCAGTCTGTCCCTCGTTTCTAACAAAATGTGGATTATAGCATACTTTTTATAGCCCTTGCTTTTGTTCCCCAGCCCAACAGAATACCACTGCAGTGTCTAATTATATTGGTGATGTGGCAGTGAGGTTTAGTTATTGTCCTTAAAGTGAAGCCAGGGGGCTATCAGTAGTTATCAGGTTGAAAGATACTAGAGGGGGAAAACTAATTAGTATCCATTGTTCTCAGAAGACTATTCCAGACAGGTCATCTAGCAGGGGAGGTTCTGTGAAAGGACAGCTCATCTTCACGCCGCTCTCCAACACCCCCCCCCCCCCCCCTCATCTTCACGCCGCTCTCCAACACCCCCCCCCCCCTCATCTTCACGCCGCTCTCCAACACCCCCCCCCCCCCCCCCCATCTTCACGCCGCTCTCCAACACCCCCCCCCCCCCCCCCCAAAGAACAAAGAAATGCCCGGGAGTTTGCCCAGAGAGAGGATAGCTCTGTGGAAATTAGACCATAGCTATAAGGAGCGACTCCAAGAGGGAGGTGGTGTTCATTCTGGGATTTCATTCATGGAAGGTACAAGATCTGGTTTTGAGTTGTCGTTCTCTACCAGAGTCTATATATGCAGCTGCGAGAGATCCATTGGTCATCATGTCTGGATAGCCAGGTGCCTAACTCCTTAAGCTAGTGGGGTAAGGGACAGGTGATGTGGTAAACCTGGTATCTTTACACCTTGCCCTTACATGTAGGTATAACGAATATGTCAATGCCTTAATGAGCTATAGGGACAGAAACGAGGGTAAGTCACCATACATGGAATAGTAATACTGTGCTTATTGGGTAGTGGATTCCGCCCACCGGGTAGAAGGAAGTGGCCATTGACGATGAGGCATAACGTGATACGATAAAATGAGTCCTGATTGCTGGCTCCATTTCCAGTTCTGTCCCCTGTCGCTCTGAGCTTCAGAGATAACGCATCGTGGTCCGTATTTTGCAGATGGTTTAATCAGTTCAAGGAGACAGACTTCGCCCGAGCTGGGAACAAGGCCACCTTCGGTGTAGTTCTTGATGAGGGGCCCCTGGAACAGTTCACACATTCGATGGAGCCGCAGTTACGACAGCTTGGTCTTCCCACCACACTAAAGAAAGGTGAGAACTGCACAATTAAAGAGACACGATCAGGAAAAACGTTTGTGTGTTCTATGCTTTTAAAAGCCCGTTTTCCCCTTACACTGATTTCTTGTAGGAGTGGTGACGCTTCTGTCAGATTATGAGGTGTGTAAAGAGGGGGATACGCTGACCCCGGAACAGGCTCGCATCCTGGTGAGTAGGAATATATAGGTCTTGTGTAGCAATAGTTGCAGATTATTATCTCATTGATCATATTAGCTATGTCCTCAGTGTAACGATCAACTACTTGGCTATATAAATGTATTTCTCTACCTTTCTGTAGAAACTGTTTGGGTATCAGATGGCAGAGTTTAAAGTCGCCATAAAGTCCATGTGGGAAGCAGAGACCGGCGCGTTCGAGAAATTCTCAGAGGACAATGAGAAGAGCGGCGATGAGATGGACAACGAGGCGGAAGAGAAGGGAGATGAAGCCGTGGAGTGACTCCACGCAGGGAAGAGGTGTAGAATATTCCTGCTGGAGCGTGGATTAGTCACTTGGACTGCTTTGTGGAAATGTCGCCGCCTTGCGGAGTAAGCACAGATTACTTTGTCCTCAGGTTCTGGGGAAAAAGACTTAAAAGAAAAATAATGTTCCTGTGTTTTAACAGAAGACATGTGATGTATATAAAACACCATTGTTTTTAAGTCTCTGCATAATCTGCCGTACTCTCCGCTGCAGGTATAAGTTGGATCATGGCAGTGTTCTACCGATCCACAATCAATACAATAGCTGTGTGTTCTTGCTCTACAGGCTATTGTGTTTCTTTAAAGCCTTAAATGTACCCATTTTCTCAGGTGCTTCCTATGAATAAGCCCCATTGATCTGGCATCCTTCAGACCGTTTTGCTTGTGCCATGTTCCATTTACAAGTGTTTTTGAGCAAAATCTGTTAATGCATTTGTCTCAACAAGTCCGAAAGCAAAATACTATCTAAATCAATAACTATTGCTGCATCTCTCTAAGGAACATGATTACATTTTGCTTGTTTGTGCTCCTAACTTGTATCCTAAAACATTGACTGGGGTATTGTTGGAAAATCTAATAACCATTAATAAATCAGTTTGTTTGAAACCTTTAGTGTTTGATCCTTGTAAATTACGTATAACCTGCTCATCCAAATATAGACAGTCACCGTTCACCTCTAGTGAGATGCTGTGTGTAGCTTGTGGAGCTTCAGCTGGTGTGGAATGTGGCCTGGAACACATGCTGGCACTTGTAGTTCCACATACAGCTTAAGAGGCATGTAGTCATGTAATGTTATTAGGGAATGATACCGAAACACAGAGAGCTTAGTTGCATCAGGGAGCGGTGCGAATCGCTATGTATATTAGGATGTTTTACCAGCACTAAAACTTTTGTTCATACATCGCAAGTGCCCGAACCTAACCAAATAAAGAGAAGTCCTTTCTGCTCCCCCACCCTGTATCCAGAACTTATCATGGGGTATAACATCTACTACTGTTACTTAATATTCCTAAATGATCTCCTGCATTGACCAAGCAGCGAATGCGGTTCTCATTTTTATTTATCAAAATACTTCATTTATAAATGCTCTTGAGTTGCAGATTGTCGTAGAGCAGTGTCTGTCAGGTAGACGGGAGGCACAATAGATAATTAAGTAGAATTTACTGTAATTAGTGTGCAGCAGAATCTTGTGTCCTAGCGGAAGTAGTTTGGGCAGTCGTGAGCGACCAGGTCCCAGGCCTCGTTGAAAGCAGTGACCACGGGTGGGAGCAAGGGCCCATGCTCTGCCAGATTCTCCACCAGCTGCTCCATGCTGGACATCCCCACGATTACAGCATCCCCCTGGCTCCCCTGGGGCAACAAGAGTTTAGTTTAACAGAGAGTTTTTCTAGGACTAATTAAAATATAGAAACTAATAGGACATCACATTGTATGGAAAATTTAGATATGTATGCCAAGAGTATGATACTGTACCAAACAATCCAATAACAGGTTCAACCATTTACCAAGTGCTTCTGGGAAAAGGGGATATTTGGGGAGTTGTCCCCTTTCTTTGCAAAGAAAGCTGACTGACATTTTCAAGGGAGTGTCCCATAACTCTTATCTGTATCTATGTCCTGCACTTGTGTCCAACAGTCTGGTACTAATCCGATACATTGGCTGTCTGTTAGATACGGAGGGTAGCTGACCCACAGATAGCCCTGTTGCTCCTGTGTCACGTTAGCAGAGCACTGTAGCTAATGAAGTCTGATTCTTTCCACCCAAAATGTGGAGTTAAAATAAATGAAATAAACTTGTGCACTGTTCCCCAGATCAACTGTGATCCCGTTGGGTTACAAGACCACACTCTGCTTGTTCGCTGGTCTGTCTATTACACCAGGCTGGGTGTCAATGCCCCTCCCACCTGAACTTCCCATTCATTCAAATACAAATTCTAGAGGAGGGACACTGAGTTTGTGGATGGTCACTTTCTAGGGGTGGAGGCCATTTACCACTATCAGGGTATCAATGTCCATAATCTAATCTCTCTAATTCACTTCCATTTCTGCCCTGGAAGCTGACAGTCTTGCTTAAGACACTGGGATGGTGGAATTACCTGGCTTAAAGGAGAACTCTGACCCAAAACTAAATTGGAGATGAAGGAATAACCCCATCCCCTCAGAAATTGTAATTTTGTTTGTTAGTTCTTTGAACTTTTAGTTTTGGGTTGGAGTTCTCCTTTAATACCAGAGATACAGTTTGTGTAGTATAATTACTTTCATGCCTGCGAGGATTGGTCACATGACAATGTTCGCAGTCTTCTGCATGTTATGGGAAGATGCCAGGCCCAGTATTAGAGAAATGATCATACCTGTAGCTTGGAGTGGTGGTACATCCAGGACAGGGCGGCTGACGTCAGGCTGGGTCTCCCTTTCCCATAGGCCTCCACCAGGGCTCTCTGAACCAGGTCAATGGCTTGGAAATGGTGCTTCTTCCAGTATCTGTACAACACAAACACACAAGACCCCGGGTGTCCCATGAATACCCCAATACCAATCAAGTACTAGCCAGATACTGTCCTCCACTTAATGTACCAGGATTCATGCCAGGGAGCTAGGCTACAAGACATATATGGTAGTGTGCAGTGTCACCTGTTCCTGTACGTTTCAGCCCAGGTGTTCCCAAAGAATCTGCTGGTGGCCTGTTCTTTGTCCTTGTCCTCATATCTATACTTGCCAGTGAGAAGTCCGCCTGCACACAGGAAGTAGCAAAGCACATTAATACCCCCTCATACCTCCAGAAGGTTACAAATATTGGTCCAGCCCACAAAATGGCCACCTCCAGTGTGCATGGACAGGTTAACTAAAAATTCAGGTTCTTTCAGAATGCGATGAGGAAATGAAAGACCCACTGAGGGTTTTATATTTCTTCACCTACATCTCCAATTATTTTACATTTAGGTAAATATTTAAAGTATTTCCCTTAGTGGAGCATTGTATAACACTCACCGGCCAGAGGGTTGTAGGCGTAGAACCGGATTCCCAGCTGCCGCAGGCAGGGGAGCAGCTCAGACTCCACCTGACGGGTAGTTGCATTGTACATTCCCTGCAAATAAAAGGTATTACATGTCCTCAGATACACGACGGAACTGGATAATGCTGACAAATGACCAATTATATTAAAATACAAGGAAATGTTATATTGGGTCCAATCCCCATATGAACAGGTACCTGGTACACCGTGGGCAGTACCCAGTTCTTCTGTTTACAGATGCAGTAGATCTCCATGACCTCCCAGGACGTATAATTAGACAGACCCAGCTCTGTGAACTTGCCCTGAAAGAAAATGGCCGCTTAGCAACAAAATCAAGGGAGTAATTATAGATTGAGATGAACTGCAGCGTGAAGTACTGAATGGGTGTGTGTTACATGAAGTGTTTTTACACGTAGCCTCAGGGGAAGGCAATTCATGGTGACAAGGACAGAGGCATGAGCCAAGTATAGAGTATTCCATTGCCCATTCCCAAAATGGCTGACTTGTGTATTTGCTGCCAATCAGACCAAGGGCAACATGAAAGATGAGGGGACGGTGCACAAACATGATTATCAGCACTGGTCTAATAACGCCACCTTCCGTCAAAGTGCCAAATACAGCGATCAGCCATTTTGCAAAAGGGGGTGGAGGAGCCCTATAAATATATATGTCAATATATATGTATATGATACACATATAACCTTTTATACGTGTATCATGTTCAGTCCTCAGCGCAGTAATAAGCTGCAAACTGGCTCTGTCCAAAAAAACTGCCTCCACTGTGTGTAGGAGACAAGTGCAATTTATCTATCTAAGACACTAAAATTTTTTTACAATACCAAGAATTTTACAACGGTCTTATTTTTAAATTGTTTCGAACAGGAACCTGTGCAATTAAATTACTTCTTTGTCTAGTTAGTCTTTGTAGGGGTAGTTATGAATACCATAAGCCAGGCTTGGGCAACTGGTGGTTCTCCAGGTGCTGTAGTACTACAAGTCCCAGTAATATCCGTCAGACGCTAGCTAAGATTTGTAGCTCGACCACAGCCGGAGAGCCGCGTTCTGACTACCACTTGTTTAGAGACACTCCTGAAAAGTATTTATTTTTATTAATTTAAATTTACTTTATTAAAACATAAGGTAACGTCCTTAGGATACAAATGGGAAATTCAAACGGAACCCCATTGTGTCTCTCCAGGAGCCCTGCGCAGCAATCGGTCTCATGTGGTCATATCACTCAGCGGAACAGCAGGGCCATCTTAATATGTCCGGGGCGCGGGGCAAAGCAGTGCACTTGGGCCCCTACCTATACAACCTCTCACAGCAATACAAACGTAAATTATCAATAAAATTAAGTTTATATTTATTGGTACCTGCAACAAGAATCAGTGTTTAAACATTAAAAAACATGCTGTACAGCTGTGCCTTGATACATGGGCGAATAGATTTTTATTTTTTTTACTATTTAGCCCTGCCTATGGGGCCCCCAGGCAGCTACCAGCGTGCCCAGGGGGAAAGACGGCCCTGCAGCACAGTGCTGCCTCTCTGTGCCCATCACTGATATTACAGCCACCTACTGATTTATAGTAATACCGGAGACACTACTAAATAGGGCACAATGCCGCTGGTATAGCGCAGGGCATTACCTCTTTGTGCAACTCTTGGCAGGCTGCCAGGGTCTCCTCTACCGGGGTCTGGTGGTCAGGGGCGTGCAGGTAGAACAGGTGGACGCTGGAGGTCTTCAGGCGCTCTAGAGAGGTCTCCAGCTGCTGGCGCACGCTGTCCGCTCTCAGGGTCTTCCCCTCCCATGGGTTGGCTTTGGTTGCCAGCTTCACTGCCAGAAGAATGAAGGATTTAACGAGCTGCAGGGGATACTGACTGTCTATAATAGTCATGGCTGGCAGCGTAAGCAATGAACTATGATTATCAGAGGCCAGGTTGACTAGGAGGCCTCTCCATCACTCTACCAATGTACAGTATATGCAAAAGAAGTTTAGTTTGCCTAAAAACACAACCATCTGGATTAGAATTACTAAATCACTAAAATGTAACACAATCGTGGGAACGGGCATTTGCACCTGCGATGGGGGGGGGGTTTCAATTGAGGCCACTTTCATTTGCAGTGAACGCAAGCAATTGTGCAATAGTCATTGACCCCAATACGTTCACCAGCATGAAGTAAAGGGAACATACAGCGTCCAAAAAACAGCAACACTTGTGCGCATGCTACGGAGTAAAGGGCAGGGTCATTGGAAGCAATGTATTCCATCACCACTTCATTTTACTACCATTAATAAAAAATATATTAAAAAACACGCTAGGAATACCATATATTTTGGTCGTCAGTGCAACACAAGGATTGTATCCAGTACAACATGAATACATTGGAATACTTAGGACATGTTGGTATTATCAGGAAATGTATAAATGGTGTGTTAAGGGTTAATCCATCCACCATTATAAGGAATCCACAGACAGTCACAATTAGAACTAGGAACATCAGGTGCTGTAATACCAGGGGATCTACATGATTCCATTTACACAAGAAATTAGGAATCACCGGCACCTCTCTGCTAATCATCAACTCTGACAAAGTTCATTCCTGACCATTTTATCACATAACCACTACTCTAAATCAAACACCAAGATTATATATTATAAAACTTGCTGCTTAACGAGTAACAAAACACAACACAATTTATGTGGGACTACAGCGTTAATGACTGTACAAAGTACACAGGATCACACTTTGGCTCCAGGTCATGGTATAAACACACAGATGCCAGATCAGTTATTTAAAACTGGGCAAACATTAAATATACGAGTTGGGCTGAATTCAGATCAGATGCTTGTCACATGCCAGCCCTATGATATACAGTATGATAATAAGCACATGCATCAGGATTAGTGCAATGCACCCATGCAGGAGGGATATCTTATTCGTGTCCAGGTAAAAACACCCAACCTGGTAACCCCCAAATCCACAGGCTAGGTGGTCATCCTCAAACATAGCCCAACAAGAACCCCAGGGGAACTGGGGAAGAAAGGGTCTGAAGAAAGTTCTAGCCATGCAAACTTATCTGAAATTAAATATTAAGCTACATACCAACACAAAGCCCCCAGGACACGTGATTAAAGGTTCTCTCAGACAATAACAGCCATATTGGCTTTTTTAATGGTAGGGGGTGTTTTCCCACCCCCTCAACCTGCCTACATGTCTCTATTTTGGGTAATAGCTTTGACTGTACTTTACTTCCTTTGTGCACACTTTGGTGTACTTGTATTTCCCATAGGGATATAGCTAATATGATGGATTATCCTGTAACATTTAAATAATTCTCATAAAGTAATATCAACTTGTAAAATGTAAGAGAATAAGGAGAATTGCATCAAACATACAGAATAGGATACATTTACTACATAAAAACATAGGGACAAGTCTATAAAAACAGGGACTGCCCCTGGAAACACGGGATAGCTGGCAAACGTTATTAGCGGTCAATCAGCGGCTCAAGACTCGTTCTGTCTCTTAGTCACACCCACTGTCCTCACATGGTAGCTCCTGATTGGCGGGCACGGCCCCAGGACGAGGCTTGGCCCGCAAGACACCGGGAAGTGGCTTCACTTACCCCCAGCCCCGAGCCCGAGTCCCCCCAGCACCCGCTCCGTCTCCCCGTCCGCGTACATGAAGGCGGTGTCCAGCTCGTCGTGGCCGCGACCCAGGAACTCCCGCACCGCCTCCCCGCTGGGCCCGGCGTCCATCCGGCGCCCGAACTCCATGGTGCCCAGCACGGTGCGCGGAGGGCCCGGTGCGGGCGGAGCTGTGGGCGGACAGCGAGACATGACCGAGCGGAGCAGAGAGACTGACAGCAGGCGCGGAGCAGCCAGAGACACTGACAGCATGCCGGGAGTGCGCAGGCGCGGAAAATGCAGCCAGCTCCTCCCCTTTCCTCGCCCCTAACCTTACCTCCCCCTTTCCCCCTCCTCTTTCCCTGTCCTACCCCTGAGCTGTATGTGTCTGGGTCTGTATATCATTCATTACCTGTCTTATTGTTAGTCACTTACCCCAGACAGTGCAAACCAGAGGCTGATTAAGTCCCCAAAGGGTCCTAAGTCAACATACCTATTTGGGCCCTCTAACCCCTCCTTCAACATTTGTCAAAAATAAACCCTTCGCTTATGATTTGCAGGTTATTGGTTTAGGAATCTGCAGAACATTGATACACACTGCTACACTCTGCAGAGCATCTCAAACCTAGAAGCCAAAAATAGCACCAAAATGTTATTTATTCTTAAGGGGATTTTTGTTCCTGAAGGAAAATCTTGCAGTAAATTTGTTTACAATTTTTTTTCCCCCACTGCACCCGGGATTTAGTTTAGGGACATATGTCTAATTGTACTGAACATTACCTTAGTATTTTATTACATGTCCACCCTGGTCAATCCACCATTGTTATCCCTGTAGTTATTTTTCTCTCTCTCTCTTTCTCCATCCGTCAGTATCGGTTATTTATCACCTTCCTCGGTGCTGTGAAGCAGTAGGTGGCTGTATTATTGGCAATTATCTAAAAGTAGCTCATAGGGGTTGTAGCAGACCCCTTAGAAGAGAAATATCTGACTCATGACTAGTGTGTGAGGGTCTTATAGCGAGACTTTGCATTCAGTAAACATATCCAGACAGTGTAGAGCATGTCACAGACTTGGTGCTACCTGCTCATCAGCAAAGAGGCTGAACATTATTTTAAAACGTTGCAGCTATGTCATTTTGTGGGGCATTTTCGTCTAGTATCTACAGCGGCCTTCTTCAAATACACCAGTGTGAACGGATCACATGTGATCCCTATGGTATTTGTATTTGAAAGAGTTCACAACCTGTGTGATCTGTTAGGAATCCTATCAAGTGAAAAGCAATTGTAAGACAGACATGCCCTGTTTACCTTCAGCTACATATTTTTTTTTATATTTGTCATATGTAAATTTATATAGTGAGATTTCTTAGTTCATTATCCTCAACCCTTGTCCTTATAGGCAGGTAATAGTGCAGAATTTTAGGATATTGCTATTCAGTTTGCAGTAGAGAACAACAAACTTTTCTAGTAGTTGATTAAATGATTTTACTATGTATAAACCTGACTGAAATATGGCTAGCCTGAATAACTGCCCTGTTAGCATTAAGCAGATGCCAATGACTAGGGCTTAGAACACTGCAACATGTTACATTGTTAGTAAGTTTGAAAAAGCACAAAAGTCCATCAAATTCAAGCTTTTATTAATTATTTTGAGGAATGATGCAGAACGTCAGGATATTCCTGTTGAAGCACAGCTAAGTATACAGGTTGTTTGATGAACTGGTCTTGTTGGTGTTTTTAAAGAATTAAGATGAATGTAATAATGATGTTTAAAGGTAATTTATTCCACCTGCATGGCTGACTGATGTATGTTGTCCTCGCTCTCCACAATGTCCGGGCATTGGAGTCATTTATGACTCTACACTCCATAAATACCAGGAACAACAGTATATGCGTTAATTTATGGAAGTGTGACACAGAATGAAGGGGGAAGTTAGGTTCCTACATCTTCTTAAGAAGAGACCTCAGGTTAACCCTTAGTTGCACATATTTTGAAAGTCTAAGTTTTAAATATTTATCCTGGGAATCATTTGCCTGTTCCACTACCTTCCTGGATGCAATTCCCAGTGTCTGAAGATGTTCCTAGGCCCAAGAGTTTGTTCTGGTAATCGGCCACAGTATGTTGTATATAGGAGTAGTATATAGTGCTTCAGCCTATAACAGCCACTGTGTACTTGTGTGTATAAATAGCTGGTTCCCATACTATTAACTATAACAATACTATCACAACACTGATACAATGTGACAACACAGCAGATACAGAGGATAATACAGTCTCTATATAGAGACGGCTATTTATGGACTACAATAATAATAATATCACAACACTGATACAATGTAACAACACAGCAGATACAGAGGATAATACAGTCACTATATGTATAGAGACGGCTATCTATGGACTATAATAATAATAAAATCACAACACAGCAGATACAGAGGATAATACAGTCTCTGTATATAGAGACGGCTATCTATGGACTATAATAATAATAATATCACAACACTGATACAATGTAACAACACAGCAGATACAGAGGATAATACAGTCACTATATGTATAGAGACGGCTATCTATGGACTATAATAATAATAATATCACAACACAGCAGATACAGAGGATAATACAGTCACTGTGTGTATAGAGGTAGCTATCTATGGACTATAATAATAATTTCAGACCAGTGATACAATGTGACAACACAGCAGATACAGAGGATAATTAATAATACAGTCACTGTATATAGAGATGGCTCCCTATGGAGTATAATAATATTATCAGAACACTGATACAATGTAACAACAGTCAGCACAATCTCCACATCCTAAACTGTGACGTCAGAGGAGTCACGTGACAACTCGGAGTCATGTGATCGGTAAATGGAATCAGCAAAACTGGAGGACTCAGATTCAGGAACAGCAGGAAGGAGCCGGCAGTGTATGTACTGGTGGTGTGTGCACAGCTGTCATATGTGATACAGGAGTAACAAGGGACACACAGCTATCATACATGATTAGATGCAGGAACACACATAGCTATCATACATGATCAGATGTAGGGATACACATCCTATCATACATGATCAGATGCTGGGGCCACTCGGACTGATATAGGAGTAACAAGGGACACACAGCTGTCATACATGATCAGATGCAGAACACACACAGCTATCATACATAATACAGGAGTTACAAGGGACACACAGCTATCATACATGATCAGATACAGGGACACACACACAGCTATCACACATGATCAGATGCTGGGGACACTCAGACTGATACAGGAGTTACAAGGGACAAACAGACTAACACATAACAGCGTTTTATAGAATTTGGAATTGCAGCTGCTGATATTCATCTCCTGAAGATTTATTGGATTACAATACAGGTGAGAGCTGGGGAATCTGGGGTAATCATGTCATTTAGTCTCTGCCACAGACATGTGTAGACTTTTATCTCTACACAGCTGGATATGGAGCCTTATAAATCTAATTTATACATAATTAAAGGCTTCCATAGAAATGATTTACCCTGATTACATGTTATATTGTTTTTAGTAAGCACCCCTTTTTCTCATTAAATATATGGCAGAAGGGATTCCGGATATTGGTACACCAGTGCCAATTACCAGGGCAAGACCGTCTCTCTATGGGGTTGTGGCTACAGGTCATTACCATAGACTCATAGAGTTATAAAGCTGTGATCATATATAATTGCTTTGTTTTACGCTGTTTTTGTTTGAAGTGTGAGTTTGGGTGGTTGTGTGTAAACAGGATCAGTCAGCTTCTTCTTCAGCCACTGGGAGTTATGTGTCATCAATCATCATTCCTAACGTATTAGACCGTCTAATTACTGGTCTCTGATTGTAACCTGTGTGTCAGCAGCGTCTGCATTTATCTTAGCAGCATGCAGTGACATTGCTCCAAATATTCTGTTACACAAGGTTTGGGATGGGGGAATTAGCCCCAGTGGTCACAATTGATAGCTGTGGAATTTGGAAGTGGCAGAGTCCTAACAGTGCAGGTTCTCCGGGTGACATAATTATACCACCTGTGGATCTGTTACACTGTATCGGTCAGTAATGATTATACGACCTGTGGATCTGTTACACTGTATCGGTCAGTAATGATTATACCACCTGTGGATCTGTTACAATGTATCGGTCAGTAATGAATACAGCTGTGCTCCAACAGGGAAATATGGAAAATGTGCAGCTTGTTGCATCATTATTTTTTTAATTTATGTTTTTTAAAAGCTTTTTTATTTATTTATTTATTGTCTTATAATAGTTCACAATGAATAAGTAAAATGAGCATATGCATAACAAAAAGAGGAAATCCTAGCAGTCGAAACAGACAAGGATTGACTCTCTGTTAAAAAAAATAATAATGCAGAGATAACTACATAGTACTATATAGACAGTTTCAGCAAATGTCCAAGTTATAGATTCTTATCAGACCTTTGTGTCCAAAAGTCACATATTTTCTCCAACTTGGAGTGGGCACCCCTCTATGGCAGACATGGCCAACCTGTAGGCTCTGCAGGTGGTGTGGAACTACAAGGCCCAGCATACACTACCAAGGGTCCTCCAGTGTGGTGGTACTGAGAGGAGCGATCTTTACATACAATCAGTTGTTTAGATTTTCCTTTGACCTCCTGTAACTGTTTTTTTTATAGTTGTTTTATTACATGTTAGGAATACGGTAAACAAGATGTCTGTACGGACGTTTATAGAGAAGAGCGTTTCACTTACGTCTTTTTATACACAAATTCTGGTGGGAAATGAAACCCAATCGCTCCTCCACCCTTGAGAGAGGGGCTTAAACAGTGATTGACAGTCAGTTCAATCTTCCATTGCATATTGAACCATTTTGTTTTTTTCTTATTTTTCAATTTTGCTTTTATACTTTGACTAAATCTAATTCCTGCTTTAACTGAGAGGTGTCCATTTATTTTTCGCAGTTGGGCATCATGGGATGGATACAGTATTCCTCGGCTCTGGAATCACCTTACCCACCAAAGAACTTTTCAGACTGTCAGAATGGCACGGAATGGGTTTGGAATATCTTTAACGAGTGTGCGTCCGACGCCCGGGACCTCGCCAGCGTGTGTCTGGGGCTGTTCTCCATCTTGTGTTTTGTTGCCGCCTCCTTTCCGTGAGTACATTTTTCTTTTAGCTGATTCATTTATAAACTGGGACGTCCTCAGTCTTTGCAGCATCAGAAACTGATACCGGTTCCTCATTCTGAATAGCGCTGACTCAGCGAGTCTGGTGCTGATGTCTAGTCTCTTAGGACAGCTCTCAGCTAGTTTATCTGTACAGTTACTGTTGTACACACTGAACCCTGAAGCCAGAAACATCTGTTTCTGCAGAGAATTCATTCTCAGAGGTGTATTTCTCTCCTAGGCGGACAAGATTTCAATAGTCATTGAGGTTGAGAAAATAGAAAAGTCCATTAATGAAGTCTGTCCAAGCTTTGATTGCTCCCAAGTTAATCATTCTACCTGCACCAGTTAATTGAAAGGAGGGCTGGAATCCCGATCCTGGTTTATCACCAACATAGTGAAAGGATCTCATAGACATCACGTTTTGCAGAATTCTAGAGATAGGTGATCACAAAACACAGATTACCCTATAATTACCGGCTTACGGTGAAGTCTACAGCTGGTCTGATATCTTTTAAGAGATATTACAGATCTGAGACTTGTAGCTATACATCAAAATAGATTGTCCGTCCACTTACACATGCGGTCAGCCATTCACTGGAATTTCTGTCCATTGTACTTAATCAAGTTTACTCTGCGGAGAGTAGCTATACCGAATAACTCACTGCAAAGCTGTGACAACCTATACACACAATACATTTGATATTAAAATTAAGACATAACATACTGCCATATTAGTCACTGATCATTCTATATTGAGGGGTACAGTGGGGTGAAATTTGTAATACAGACGCAGGAAGAGAAAGATTGCTATCACAAGAACAACTATATCTATTTCACTGCAAGATAATGATTATTATTATACAAGATTATGCCTCTTATTGCTGTGAGACTTTGTATTTTATTTCCTGATTTTGCAATTGTGTCGTCTTTAGCAATAGTGAGCACAGACTGTGGGTTATGTCAGCAGTAGGGAGGCACAGACTGTGGGTTATGTCAGCAGTAGGGGGCGCAGGATGTGGGTTATGTCAGCAGTAGGGGGCGCAGGATGTGGGTTATGTCAGCAGTAGGGGGCACAGACTGTGGGTTATGTCAGCAGTAGGGGGCACAGACTGTGGGTTATGTCAGCAGTAGGGGGCACAGACTGTGGGTTATGCCAGCAGTAGGGGGCGCAGGATGTGGGTTATGTCAGCAGTAGGGGGCGCAGGATGTGGGTTATGTCAGCAGGATGTGGGTTATGTCAGCAGTAGGAGGCACAGACTGTGGGTTATGTCAGCAGTAGGGGGCACAGACTGTGGGTTATGTCAGCAGTAGGGGGCACAGACTGTGGGTTATGTCAGCAGTAGGGGGCACAGACTGTGGGTTATGTCAGCAGTAGTGGGCACAGACTGTGGGTTATGTTTTACCCCCAGGCAGCAGCACAATGGAAATTGCAAGGACTACCCCATCCCCACCACCATTCTATAACCCTCTGCTCCTTCCTCTGGTCTTTTCCAACAGGACGGGCACAGGGCTATGTCTGAAGATCGCCATTCAAAGGAAGGGTGCTAGGCCCTTAACCTTGGTAATATTTGTGATAAATAACGGACTAAGGTGTCTACGAGACAGTCGGGCCCCCTTTGCAGTACCTGCATTCTCTCCGCAGTCCTATATGGCTGTGGGACTAATATTCCGCAGTGGGGCTGGTACCTGGTGTATGACTGGACTTTCCTAACTTCCAATCCTGGTGGGCAACATGGGGAGGGGGGGGGGGGCGGGGCTAAGTAGTTTTTCTTTCCTAGGACCTGCTTTTGCATGGTCCCTAATTTAATAAATTACAGACCTTCCAAGGAAAGTTGAAGACCAGCAGGTGCCTCGTTCCCCGAAGGGCAAGAGTCTTCCTTCTCCACTAATTGGGCTCTTGGACAATGTTTAAGATGAATCAGTGGTAGATCCTTCCTTGAGTGATGAGGGAGCGAAACTAGGGAAGATAACGAGGATGGGGCCTTAGACCATTGTATAGCACCCTCTGAAATTGGATGGGTCCCTCTCAGTGACTGAGACTATTGACACACTAATCGGGGTGGAACTGGTAGGCTCTGGGTCTAGAGATTGATTGTAGACCAAGCATTATATTCGAGGACCGCTAATCATTAAATGTAAGTACTTAGGATACAAATAACATTCCAAAATACACATTAAACGTTAATGAGCTGTGTCTTATAATGTAAAACAATCATATGACCCAGCCAGGAGTTTGGTTACAAGAACTGAAAGTGAAAGGATATTATACAGAAAGTACAAGACTTTTATCTTGCCAGTGACCCAGGAACTTTACGTTTATACCGGACAGGTTTCACCGTGTAATAAAAGGTTTAATGAGTTACATTGTGACGGCAGCTGGATGCTATCATGTGACCAGAAATTGCTGCAGAGGTTATTGTGCAAATATTGCGCTGTATGTGGACCGCGGTGACGTGCTCTCTCCTTTCAGACAATACTACCAATCGTGCAAGACCGGAAACATGGACAAGGCACTATCTATCTGGTTCCTGTTGGGTTGGTTAGCCGGGGACTCGTGCAATTTTGTGGGTGCGTTTCTGTCCCACCAACTCCCCATACAGGTAAATCTCAGACACCTCGCTCACGTCATAGCGCGAGAACCTGACGTAATCTCCCTGGTATCACTCATGTCTCTCTTCCGCAGACGTACACCGCGATTTACTACGTACTGGCGGACATATTCATGCTGTCACTGTATATATACTACAAGTATCGGAACCAAGGGCCTAGCAGTGAGTATAGTAGTTCGGGTGGGTGCTGAGCTCCGGTATAAGGGCCCCTTCTGGGTTTTGAAATATGGATTTACAGTTTGACTTCTGCATTGAGCCGTTGGGTATTGCGTTTAACATTCCGGTCTTCTGCCAGAATTATGACCCAAACAAAGTCAGTTGTCCGTTAAAGTGGTTTTTTTAAGGCGTACTCTACTGAGAGCTAAGATTATACTGAACACTCCTTCTCAAACTACTAGAAGAGGGGTCTAGTCTCCTGGCATAGTGGGTGATATTAAGCTGGATAATCAGTTTGATTGTGTTTAACTTATTCACATAACCACGTTCTTCTTCCCCTTTTTTAACAGCGTCTCTCAGTGTAAACGCAGTCTGCGCCTTTGCCCTGTTTGGTTCGGTGGCCACGGTTCCTCTGTTCAGAAGTCCCGGACCGGCCACGTTGGACGCCCACAGTCTGGTTGTCGGCAGACGTTTACTCTACAAGGATGACTCTGACAGCGAGGTGAGTACCTGCAGCCTCTTCCATAAACAGGAGTATTAGGTATTGATGAACTATATAACTCTCGCCCCAATCATCAGCGTAGATACTAGATCAGGGGGCGCTAGAACGTGCAGGTCGATCATCCACCTACCGAGACGTATTTCCACGCTGCTAGCGCCTTGGTTCCATGACTCACGCTACCTACGTCATTGTGTAGATCCCCTAGCCTTATTTATATCAGTGTTTCCTGTTTTTTTTCCCCTGTTCTGCTTTTCATTCACCTCCACTTTGTGCTATTTCTGGTCTCTGGAAGTCACAGGGACGTTTGAAATACGGTGTGTGGGATTCACAAACTCCTCTTCCTAAAGAATTGTAAAGTGCCTTTTTTAAAATCTTTTTCACACGATTTAACTTGAATTTTATTTTTGTTGTTTTGTGAATGAAATGTAAAAAATACTTATTATTATATCATTCAGTGTAATCAATTTTTGTTATTTTAAGCGTTGGCAGACACTGAGAGGAGTACACAGCACATCCATTAAAGGAAGCAATATACATTTTTGGCTGTAAATAAGCAATATTTTATCAAACGTATTTACAAAAACAAGATGGTCATTTGGCTACGTACAAATTTAACAATGACCTGCAGAAGTACAGGGAATTGATCAGCAGTCAGTTTGTGAATTCTACTTATTTTTCCTTGCGCCCACCTTTTGCGTCCGGTTAATCACGAGCACACAGCGTCACAGTAAAAGCAGTGTGTAACGTCACCAGGTGCAACAATGTCCAAATTAGGGACCGCCTCCAAGTTCGCCCTTTGAAATGAATTTAAACATCCCGTGATCATCACGGTAGCTCAATGGTTAGCACTTCTGCCTCACAGCACTGGGGTCATGAGTTTGATTCCCGACCATGGCCTTATCTGTGTGGAGTTTGTATGTTCTCTCCGTGTTTGCGTGGGTTTCCTCCGGGTGCTCCGGTTTCCTCCCACACTCCAAAAACATACTGGTAGGTTAATTGGCTTCTATTAAATGGACCTGTGTGTGTGTGTGTGTGTTAGGGGATTTAGACTGTAAGCTCCAATGGGGCAGTGACTGATGTGAATGAGTCTCTGTACAGCGCTGCGGAATTACTGGCGCTATATAAATAAATAAATGGTGATGATCATCATAACAAAACCAGTTTTGGGATATTTATTTCCTTCACGTAGGCAGAATGTGAGAGAGAGGTGAACTTGTTGTGTACAGTGGCATAAAAACTAGGGTTAGAAGCCGTCATACAATGCCTCACCGTAACTTTGGCGTTTGTTTGTGCTGCGCTGTTTATGAGTGGCAGAGTATATATTCTAGCAAGAGACACCTTATGGAAATTATTTTTGTGTAATTATATTACTGGATGATGCAACTTTTCATTCCTACCGCTCGCTCCGGTACTCTGAGATTTCCCAGCTGGGTGCTCACGTTTTTTTCCTGTACATCTTTCAGCCTTTCTCCACCCAGGAGATCATTGGAATCGCGGTTGGTTCAGTATCGTCCTTGTTCTACCTCGTCTCCAGACTACCTCAGATCATTACTAACGTAAGTGTCTTTGTATAATGTGTAATTAATGTCTGCCTGAGGTGCATCATGGGATATTCTAACCGTCAGAACTGTCTGTCTTGTGTTGGCAGTTCAGGAGAAGGTCCACCAAAGGCCTGGCCTTGTCCCTCTTCTCCATGGTCATCATGGGCAACCTGACCTACGGCCTCAGCGTTCTCCTGAAGAACCCGGACAAGGGGCAGTCGGAAGCTGACTACATCTTACATCATGTACCGTGGCTGGTTGGGAGCCTGGGTGTTATGTCTATGGATTTAATTGTATCCTTTGCGCTGAACGTCGGTTGTTGCTGTGTTTTACAATGTGTGTTTATCTATTGGCCATGTGAAGATATTTTAACTTGGGAACAGAGAAGGTCGGCTCTCCGTACTGCGCCACATTAAGGACTTTTGTAGAGGCTTGTGTGGGGCTAGTCCTTCTTATAACCGTTTGGTGATGGGGTTATCTGTTCTGGGACCCTTCCTCTTGTCCTAACACGACCACCTTGGGTACACCTGGGTACAAGATACTGAGGACTCTGGGAAAAAAAACATCCACTACTAGGAATGGGAGGTGTGTAGTGACGTGGGAATCCATGGCTAAGTTTAGTGGATATCCAATAAGGTGTCACTTTCACTACACACTTCCTGTCCCCAAGCATCTAAAGTGTTACCCCTCTTAAAATGTTGCATAATTAAAATCATTACTCTGGCTAATATAACTAATTAGATCTGAAATAGAACATGCCTGAAATCCCCTGTTGAAAACTCAAACACCCTGTTGCTGTCACTGACAGGTTCTGATTAACTCTCCTTTTTGTCTCCATGGTTAGAAATAGCTTCACTTATTTACATGGTTATAGTTCTTGCTAAGAAAGGTTGTGGATAACTAACCTATCTGCTAAATGGCAGTAATAGAAGAGTGTTTCTCTGTTTTTAACAGGATATTTCAAGCAGAAGTCCTATTTCAAGTATTAGGAGTCATTGCAACAATTCCAAACACCTGCCAGAATTATTTTAATTGGGCAACCTCAGTTGTGAGTGGAGTTACCCTGTACTGTTTATCGAGTCCTCCAGCACTGTATGTACAGAAAGCAGCATGAGAAGGGGAGGCATCTGGACAAGGTGATTGCCTTGAGCGGGGGTGTAAAAAGCAAATGTTACCCTTTAAAGTTGATTGGTTGCCTCTGTGCCAAGAATCTATCAAACTGGATTGCAGTTTTATTGCCGGGCAAAGATGATGAAATTCCAGAGGTAAGGAGCAGTTGGAGACCAAGGCGAGCGAAAAGGTGGTGCAGAAAGGAGGCCGTTCAGTGAGTATAGGGAGAGATAGGGTCATTCTGTAGCTGGAATTGATAAGTGCTTTAACGTAACAAGATAAAGTGAGTGAGAAATCTCTTTCCTTTTAATACTTTTCCTGAATCCAGCACAGATAATCTTCCAGTTTTTCGTGTTTGGCTCGAACCGTTCTACTGTCGATTCAGCAGAAGAAAGACGACCTCTTCTGGATTCGCACAAGACATCCACCGACCCATGAGAATAAGACTTATGGGTTCCATTGGCTCGTTGTCTTCTTGCAGATTGGCTTTCTGCCCGAGACTCCACAACCGAACCTCCGGAGGACAAGCCCTCGTTCCTGCTAGGACCTCCTGGCCTTGGCAGCCTTGTGATGTTCTAATCACCTCTATAGTAAATGGACCTTCTTGTAGTCTTCAAAATGTTTAACCTTTTCACTGTCATAAGTTAAGAACATTTTAGATAAAAAAAAAAGGGATTTTTTTTATTTTTTTTAGTAATATAATTTAACATGTAAAACATTGATCCAAAAACTTTACGCAGTTTTTCTGGAAGGAGTTCTGTGTCTTGGAGCAGATCCCGGAGTGCGCCTAACTAGGGAATATAATATTTGAGTGTGTTGCTGGAGTTTCTAGAGCTTATTGCAGCACATAGGTGCACAGTCCGGTTTACTGCAGATCAGTTTTGCACAATAGATTTAGAGGGGAATGCGACCACTTTATAGGGCACGTGGTGTTTTATGGACCTACAGACTGATCAGTTTCCAGTTGGGAATCTCTATAATATGGCTGCTGTTATTGTTTATTAAAACTTTAATAAATTTTAAAGGGACTCAATCTCCTAAAAAGAAAGAGCTGTGTCTGGCCGCTTTCTTTGGCACTAGCGTTGTTTCCACTCATAAACAGAGCTTTAGAATATCTTTGAAGTTCAGATTTCTTTGCTAAAGTAAATTAGCTGAATTGCTTTACTTGTTCTCGAAATGACCACAAGAGGACAGCAGATAATTTGGGACTAAATGTGCCTACATCATACTGGTGAACATTTTACACCTATTACAAGGGCGGCCGTCAGAGTTGAGCATAAACTTGTTTAAATATAAAGACTTCAGTTCTATTTTGTATTAAAATTAATATTTCTATTTTTTTTTTAGATATATCTCATTTTGGGGCTGCAGTAGTTATCACTGTTGTTTCCCTTGTTTACTCTAAGTGCCTCGTTGCATTTCACTGAGCTATAAAGCAGTGGTGCACAAGCATTTTAGGACCACAAGTGTCTGTTTGCCATTGTTCTGTGATTCAGTGTACTGCATACCTGGACAAAAGTTTTCACCTGGACAAAACCATGTTACAATGCAAGGGGTGCAAATTAGTTTTCAATTTTGCACGTAAGTTAAATACTGTCTGTTCTTTTCATATAGCACACAAATACTTGGTAGCTTATTCTTACACTGAAATTTAAAGTTGACATTTGTGTGCTACATGAAAAAAGGGACAGTATTTAACTTGCGTGCAAAATTGAAAACGAATTTGCACCCCTTGTATTGTAATATGGTTTTGTCCTGGTTAACTTTCCTTAATGAATCAAGACCCCAAAAGAAATGTTTATAAGACGAACATCACTCTGCATTTTAAAAGAACAAACACTGTCTGTAACCCCTTCAGAGGTCTCTTGCACATTTGTGTAATGTGTTCGTTTCACCAGGAAGACTGTTTTTTTAAAAAATATTTTAGCCTAAGTTAATTTTATTGTTTTTTTTTTTGAGAAGAGAAGAGGACACAGGGCTATTATTGGTTAGTACTGAACAAGCAAAGGATCAATTTACATTTAACTGGAAAACCATGAATGGTTTTGCCTAGAACACTCTCATACAATAACAATAACCCAGAGATATATCTAGTTCCCCTGAATAGGTATATTACATATGTGTACTTTACTTATGGTCGGAGACAGTTAAAGGAACAAATAATTTTATGGTTTTAACCTATTATTCAGTTTTATTGTATTTTTTTTTTTTTTTTTTTTTACAAGGCAAGAATACCAGAGCCCTTTGTATGTACCTTTGTTAGATTAATAAAAGATCTAATACAGAGTGTACAAAGGGAATATCAGATCCATAGATCAGCAGTAATCTATTAGCAATGCCTTACATGGGATAGCCGCAGTAATCTATTAGCAATGCCTTACATGGGATAGCCGCAGTAATCTATTAGCAATGCCTTACATGGGATAGCCGCAGTAATCTATTAGCAATGCCTTACATGGGATAGCCGCAGTAATCTATTAGCAATGCCTTACATGGGATAGCCGCAGTAATCTATTAGCAATGCCTTACATGGGATAGCCGCAGTAATCTATTAGTAATGCCTTACATGGGATAGCCGCAGTAATCTATTAGTAATGCCTTACATGGGATCGCCGATTCAGCCTCCTGGGCTTGATTTAACAGAATATTTTGAATTTATTTTTTCTTTATGTTGTCTTGAGCATTTAAAGATTACACTACACCCGTCTGTAGGACACATTGGCTAATCCATGAATTATGACTGTGGCTGATGTTTGTTGATTGTTATAGAAACATTTTTCACCCCATCTGCAATAATTTGGTACAGGAACGATTACTATTTTTATTTAGGCCCCTTGTTCCCGTTTGGTTGTGTTCCATCACTAATACACATTCTATGACATAAGGAGGACGGACACACACACACACACACACACACACACACACACACACACACACACACACACACACACACACACACACCTGGTTCTAGGAAGATGCTGAGAAAAGTTAGGTTTCATGAAATTGCCTTCAAATTATTCGGCCATGTATAAAAAGGAAACGCACCAAGGTCGCCCTATTTCCCAACAACTCATTTCCTGTATCTATAACACGCACAGGTGCTAGTTAGTTTTATATACAAACTTGCAAACATTTTACTTCATCCAGATGTTTTTTTTTTTTATCTAAACATGTTCCTCTTATTCTCACCCCTGCGATTCTCAGCCCTTCCCCCCCCACCACAATCTCCACCATACCCTACTCCTGACCCATTCTCTTCTCCCATGAATTCCAGTGCCTATACCAGTGTTGGCTAACCTGTGACACTCCAGGTGTTGTGAAACTACAAGTCCCAGCATGCTTTGCCACTATATAGCAGCTTATTACAGGAAGGGTATGATGGGACTTGTAGTTTCACAACACCTGGAGTGTCACAGGTTAGCCAACACAGCAATATACTGTATGTGATGCGATGAAGCTCCAACGCGGATCAGTGAACATTCGATGACTGATGGGGCTTACTTCAGAACCCCACCCCTCCCCCCACCAGATCTTTGGCCCCAAGTGGACAACTGCTGGTCTAGACCAGGTCTTACCTGTGGGGACATTGGCGGATGTTTATGGAAACTGGTGCACAAGGAAAAAGCGGTGTTAGATTTTACCCAGCTGGCAAAGTCGCAGCAATATGTTGGTTTTGGAGCACACTAGTTTTATAAATGATAATCAGTACAGTGGTTGTTACGGACAGACAGCAGACTGGATTATTCCACCATTAATAGAGGAGTCAGTGGCTCAGGGGTGTACAGTCCGTCCGTGCCCATCAGTTACCCCAAGTAGGCGGCGGCTCGGGGAAACACAGCTGCAGCCAATCAGAGGGGATGTGAACGTACCCACTAGACGCATTATACAATACAGTATCCCAAAGCTTGATAAGACCCGTGGGGGGTGGCAGACAGCGATATAACCATAGTATCTGTAATGATGCAAAAGAAGGTGAGCCCAGAAATGGCCTGACCCCTCCAAAAACACCCCCTTACACCCGGCGTGACCTTGAAATAGTCCAGGATCGGGGCAGTTGGTATGAATAGTTTCTCGGTTGCTACAAGATGGTACCTGCATGGTACCTGCATACACCTCCAACAATCACAGTGCAGGAAACCAACATGGTCACACATGTACAGTTAATTAGTAGGTTAATTGGCTGCTATCAAATTGACCTTAGTCTCTCTCTCTCTGTGTGTGTCTGTGTGTGTGTCTTAGGGAATTTAGACTGTAAGCTCCAATGGGGCAGGGTCTGATGTGAATGAGTTCTCTGTACAGCGCTGCGGAATCAGTGGCGCTATATAAATACCTGATGATGACGTACGTTTTACTGTTTTCAGTGTATCCGCCGTCTACACAGCCATTTAATGAGATGATTAGTGATATCACTGGGGCACACCTCTTGGCCGTATCCTCACGCTATATGGCTGTCTGAGCGGTGTGTAGGGAACGCGCCCACTGCACAACCACATATGGAGTTACGGAACTGAAGGAGGGTCTTCAGAGAAGAGTAACATCTACTATCTAAAACAGACACAAACTACCCACCACCCCTCGGAGAAGACAAAGAACTGAAACGTCTCGTCTGTTAGATCCTCCACTACCCCTTCAATACAAAATCCCAACTTTCTTCCAGACCTTATATAATGGTTTCAAGTGCATGGTCGAGGTCAATGGATTAGTTCAGGTGGAGTCTATACATTGTCTCTTTATCCGACACTCTTACCTATAAATTAGTCACTGCTGTTAGGGGGGCTCTGCCTCATCTTTGCCCAAGGATTCAACTCCTTTTGAGACATTATGCACCTCGGAGACCCACCCGAAACATTATTGCATAAGGGGTGCCCAGCATTGTGGTCACTAAAGTTATCTACGAGGCGGATCTCCAAATATTAAACAAGAAAAAAAAAAATCTAATCTATGACAGCACATGAGAGTTGCTGCAGAGTACGGTGTCTTAGTGCTACTGATGTGGTGCAGAGATGTCTATAGATCTATCTGCTCATGGAATTAGATAACTGATCAGCCAGGTGGAGGGAGCCTGCGGCTCTACTCCACTTCTAGAGCCAGGCAGAGATTGCTGTGCTTTGTAGTTCTACAGCAGGAGAAGCTACAGGATAAACCATCACGTGTTTTCAGAACCACCTCTCTCCTGTGATGGAAACGGATATGGCATGATAAATGCAAAGAATATGATAATGGTCACACATGCAATCGGCATGTATGTATATATAGTCAGCAACGTCCAGAACATCCGTTATATATTAACATGCCTCGATTTGGCGATCACAGCAAGCGCGAGACGCTCCTGATACGTTTCATTCTCACGTTTATGCGATAATAAATATTTACTATGGTCTATCTCCTCATAGGTCCTCTGATATTAATATAATGTGATGATTTGTCAGTTCACTCTCTGTCTATTTATACATAGTATTTATATATACACAACGTATGTAGACATTTACCTTCTCTTACACTTGTTATTCCCCGTTTGGTGACTGTTTCAGGACAAGCTTTATAAATCAGTTTTTCTATCTTTGAATTGCTTTAGGAACTATAATCCGCCCACATTGAAATGTACATTTTCCTGATGGAAAGTTAGGGGATTTCTTGTCCTTTTACCCCATTTTGTGATCTAATCCAAAGTTGGGTTTTCCCAGAGGTCTATGATCAGTCCAGGCACGTTACTTCCTTGTTAGGTGAATAAATCTGCCTTTGTATGTTATTGTAGAATATTTAAAGAATATCTGACATGGAGGATAGTCACAGTAGTGAACAAGTCAAGAGCCGGCCAGCGCGATCTAGAAGCCGTCGCGCTCTATTAGGGAGCCTGGGAGGCCCTCCGACATTGACCTCAGTAGAAAGGACCAGGGACTTATTCTATAACATCGTGCCATCACTAGATTGTAAGCTCTTATGAACAAGGCACTCATATTCCACTCTTCTCTCCCATTTCCCACCTCATCGCCAACACACATTATACTTTTGATTCTGTTCCCACTCTTTGGCACTTTGTGGCCCCTTATAACTAAAAGTAAATTTTATGTGCAGAAGCACGCCGTAACCCACAGCGACCAATCAGCTGTGTGCTTTAATTTTCCAACCTGCACTAGAAAGATGACGCGTGGAATCTGATTGGTTGCTGTGCATCACAATTACTGTATTAAACAACCACTGCAGTATAACCATGTCATTCTGCCTCTATCCTGAGCCACGGATCTTAACGTGTCTGCTCACAGAGTGTATTAAAGTCTGCATATGCTCCACACCTTACTTGAGACCTCAGCGTTTAAAGGGCGCGGATCTGATAACCGCTCTTCAGCTGCCCTAAGAATAACTACGTTCTAGGGGTATCGGCTGTTCGTACTGCCCAGCGCGTCGGTGTAGGACTAGGTCGCTAGATGCCGGGGCTCAGCCATGTACGGAGCGGACAGCCCAGCCGGATATTTAGAACCATTTTATTGTTAGTACAGGAAGGCTCATATAGAAGACTTAAAGCTTTACAAAAAATATATATATAACAAAACAAAAAAAAGGAAAAAAAAAAAACATACCCTAAGCATTCCCAGACAGTCACCAAAAAAAAATAAAAAAAAATTGGGGGGCAAAAAGAGTCAGAGGGATCCGGTGATCAAAATATCAAGTCTTTTCTTCCACCCTCAAAAGTCGATTAAAAGGACCCATCTATTCTCCGATAGGAGGCGGCCAATGCGGCGTAGTAGTAGGGGGGGCAGTATAGAGTAACACAGGGGGGCCAGGCAGGGGGGTTCAGGAGAGGGTTAGCACAAAAAGTGAGGCGAGGGGCAGGGAGGGTGATGCTGGAGTAAGAGACCCCCAGACTGAGAAAGATTCAGACAGCTTTATTTAATAGGAGCGGGCTGTGTTGAACGGCTATGTACGTGATGCAGACGGACTTAAACATACAAAAAAAAAAATGGGGCCATGACTGATGGGTTTTGGGCGAGACCTTGTAAGAAATGAAAAGGGGGTGCGGGTCAGGGGGAGGGGGGAACAACATCTAACTTTGCTGCTTCTTCTTCAGAGCCTCCACCAAGTCAATCTTCAAAGCCTCCTGTTTTGATTTGTCTGCAAACGTCTGAACGGATCTGGATGGAGAGAGAGAGAGAGAGACTGAGTGAGTAAGAGATCCAGGCACAGAGAGAGACTGAGTGAGTAAGAGATCCAGGCACAAAGAGAGACTGAGTGAGTAAGAGATCCAGGCACAAAGAGAGACTGAGTGAGTAAGAGATCCAGGCACAGAGAGAGACTGAGTGAGTAAGAGATCCAGGCACAGAGAGACTGAGTGAGTAAGAGATCCAGTGTGTACAATACTGGCAGGGCATACACCGGTTCTCCCACTCCTGGGGACAGTGGCACCCAGAGAACGACCTGTACAGTGTAACTGAACCTAGACACAAGCGGATCCAGGTCTACCGTCATCTCGTAACTGTCAGAACCATGTGAAAATCCTCATTACCTAAAGGAACTTAAGCTATGTCACACTGTATGAACACTTACGTTATGAAGGTCTTGGCTCCATATCTACAACAGGATGATGTGTGAAATGTGCCCCCTCCCTGATAACTGTTTTTTTTTAAAATCTGTTACGTTACAGATATCTTAGGCCTGGAATTTGTGACTGTTTCCTATAATGACCATCGAGGGATCAGGACCTTTACAAATCTCTGTCACACCTATAGAATCACAGCCAAGCTTATACCTAGAGGATAACTCCTGGATACTTACTCTCTAAGTGAAATGTGTTTGTTTTATAATAATGCGATATGTACCCTACTCCTCAGTAATACAAACACATCTCTCTACTCATTGGGGTAAATCATATCTACGCTGCAAAACCTCTGGGACAGAGATCACAGACACAAGCTGAACCCCCCCTAATGCATATAACATAGAAGGGTGCGGCACAGTGTTATGTAATTGGGATAACTGGATAAGGAAACCTCGTTACCAGTCATTGTTACTGGTTTAATATGCAGAGAGGGAACACCTCGGGGTGCAGTAATACACTGCACATCATAAATCTGATACCAGGGGCTCATTCTTTAGGATTATCCTACTGCCCATCGTACAGGTCGTCAGCCCCTGAAGCTTACACACACGTTACACTTAGTATCCAATCTGTCCTCTGATGGCCACATATTCTAACCAGCAGAGGTCTTCTGACCAACATGTCCCATCAATTCCAGATTAATAGGTAGAGGGTTGTACTGGGGCCACCTAATTAGAGCACATCCATTAGCAGTAATTAGAGATACAGTGATTAGATGAAGCTTTCTAGGCTCAGTTATCTACTCTTCCAACGTTGCACGGTTGGCTACAAATAAACATTAGGATAACATGAGAGCACCTAGAACTACATCTCCCCCTCCTCCTTGTATTAATGTATCACACTGCAGAACACGTGTAAGTCTTCCCCCATACACGTTGTTAGATTGCATGCCTTTCAGTACACTCCACGGCAGGGTTAGTCATTCCATGCAGCCAGCACCCAGCCGAGCCATCTCGGGTTCCCAGCCTCCCTTAACATCTGTGAATGAACCTCTATTGACCCGGATACAATGCAGAGAGTACGCATCCGACACTTGTCAGGAAAGAGAGCTGCAAGCTGCCATGTAATGCATAGCAGATCCCGCAAGCGGCAAATACTAACAGCAATTCTACTTGGAGAGCGGACAATGGTCTTGGAGTGTAGAATATTGTGCAGATGACCTAGGGCATTCATCTCCAGGCCTGGGATACGGACATGCCATATGTTACATTACAAGACCTCACTCTAGGACGAGACGGGCACCTAAGCAGCTGGCACGGTGGAAACCACATGCACCAACATGGAAACGCCAGTGCCGCCGGAGCTGAAGGCAGCCATGCAGTACACACAGCACTGTTGTGAGGGGGGTTCTCCCACGCGCACACCATGCAGACACCACCAGCCTGCATCAGGAGAGTGGTGGAGGGCTTCACACGCAGGAGTAGTGGGTACCTGGACTAGTTATCTGGCTGCAGGTAGATCTGGCGTTGCGTCAGCACCTGAGACAGCTCCCTCTGGAGTTGTCTAAACTTAACGTTGTCTGGTATAGCGTCTATTGATCTACACAGAGGAATCCGGAAAGGAGGAGAGAAAGGTGAGAAGTGGGTATCAGACGAGGACAGAACACAGGACGGGCGGAGGGAGACGTGACAGTGGATTCAGGACGTAGGAGACGGAGTACCGGACCGGGAACTGCACAGAGTATTACCTGAGCCCGTTGACTATGTCCTTGGTTTTCCCAAAGTAGATCTCATTAAGAGTGCTCCGAATTTTATTCTCCATGTCCTAAAATTAAAAAACAAAAATGAAATTACAAAAGGAAGTCAGGATCCCGGCGACACCGGGAAAACTGAAAAATCGGAACAGAAACAATACCAAGGTCTTATTCTGCGCAGGAAGTAGTAACTCCAGAATCTAATTGTTACAAGCCACCTAAATCTAGGCGTGCCCCTCCGTCCTCTCTCTGAACGCTGTACGTCTACAATCACGTTCTCTTTCTACACAGATGAGACATTACAGCCACACTAATTTTAAACACAATCAATATTACTTAATCCTCACTCGTTAATCCTTTTAAGTTGCATGTTCCTGGCACATCTGCCGGATAAAGGAGTGCCAGGGCCCCCTGTGGGGCACATTACACCACCAAACCGGCTTTTGAATTTCCTATGGGTTTTGGTCTTCCTAAGGGAGCAAGACCAACTCCAGTTAAAGAACACATTCAACTTATCTTAACCCTGTGCGATATAAAACGAGCGCTCCAGCAGCCTGTGTGTCTCTATGGACGGTTAATAAGTATATTATTGCAACAAGGACAGATGCATATCTGGCAACGTGAACTAACCTCTACCAGCCGTCCAATATTTGCTATGTGCGGGGAAGAGTCGCTCACAGTCTCGTCCTTCTCCATCTGAAAGGGATCCCAATAAGAAGCATAATTGAATAGTGAGTCGTGGTGGTGGTGGTGGTGGTGGGGGGGGGGGCAATATCAATCCAGGACGGGGACAAAATTACATAAATAACTGCCCCTAATTTACATATTTCGTACCTGCCGGGTGAGACTTCCACCTAGGTTCATTGTCCCTGATCCAGTCTTGTTCGTCTGCAGCCACAGCATCACAGTAGAGGTCAGTTTATAATGGGCAGTGCGGCCACTCGACTTCTCCTGCAACCACAGAAATAAGAGACCTGTTGGTGGAACTATATTAAACACCTGCAAACTAGATGCTGGAATATCACCGCCGTGGGCCAGCCTAATCAGCACCGCGTAAGAGAGGTAGGGGTGGAAATGGCTGGACCTGTACAGAATTCACCAATATCCAGAATCCTGAATAGACCCCGTTTAACCGGGTGCTGTTACAGCTTTTGGCCTCAAGGGGGAGCCATTACCTGCACTTCCACCACGTGGATGGAGTCCCAGCAGCCTTTGATCTTCTTGGAGCCATCGCCAGCTTTTTTGATAAGGATCACTCCGGCAAAGCCGTGGTCCAGATCCCAGAGGTACACGGAGGATACACCTCCTTCAAAATACCTGGGGACGGAACAGTTTCATATAAGAAATTAGCACAGATAAAAAAAAAAAGAAATAAAAAAAAATAGACAACACTGTGCTGAAATTACACGGACGGTCGTCACACAGATCTGGCCGTGGATGAAGCAAAGAATCCACGTAGTGGAGCAATCACCACAATGCACCAAGAATAAACACTGCACCAAGAATAATGTACAATACACAAATGTATCAAGCACAGAATTATAACTGAATTGAAATAAAAGTCTGTTGATCAGGGGACAAATAAGGACAATCCCCTGAGCTACACTGGATGCAGCTATGCTCTACCACCAATCCAACAGGAATCTGATATAACGGAGGCTTGTGATGTCACTAGTTCTAGGGAGCCAATAGGCTGCCTTCTGATGAAGATTGGTTTAGCCCAAACAATGGCTGCCCCCATCGGGTGGGACAGAAACCCAGTAGTATGAAAGTGTCTTCTCTTGTTATTCTGCTAATGAGGACAGGATTATCAGGAAGTATATAGCTAAACTTAATGGATTTAATATATTTTTCAACCTAGTGATAGGGCTGGTACACAGTCTGGGACATGTTATCCCCCCCCCTCCGACAATATATAGACATATAAAAGTAGGGACAACTGTCTTTTAGCCGATGACAAAGGCAACAGTACAGTTGTAGTGATTGACCTGGTCACTCAGTGTCCGTATAGTTAGTACGTTCTATGCAGGACATGCGCCTGAATCCCCTTTGCTGCCAGAGGGACCTTCACGGTGTTAAACGTCTAGAGCAGTGATGAATGAACCCCAAAGTGTGGGCACAGGGTGTGGCGCAGCCTCCCCCGTACATGCCGCTCACAGCAGGAACGGCTGCAGACGTCGCTTTACCTACAAAAGCAGCTTTCCATCACTCGGAAGAACATGAAACAAACAGGCCGGGCGAGGGGGGCCAGGGGGGGGGGGGGGGGGGAGCTGCAGGTTTGATGTGGTTGAGCCTGATGAGTTTTTACATAACAGCTTTTGTGGGTATTTGAAGAATGTGCTAAATCGATGTTTGAAACCACACAAAGCCCCTGGAGAGCGACAGGTCTGCCAGACCTAACAGTTACCACATGGTAAGGCCGGCACGGCGCTCGCTGTACCCCTTACAGGGCGGGAGGGCTGCACTTCTGGCCCGCGCACATCAAGGGGTTTATAAGACAAGAACTGATCACTTAACTCTATCTGTACCGTACTGTGGCACACAGAATACACAGTGTTTAAATGGTGTGATGCCCTTCTGACACAAAACAACTAAACTACTGCTCTGCCTAGAACGAGAGAAGCCCAGCACCCTGCTGCACTATCCATCCCCAACTCTACTAATCAACTAATCTACTGCTCTGCCTATAGTGAGAGAAGCCCAGCACCCTGCTGCACTATCCATCCTCAACTCTACTAATCAACTAATCTACTGCTCTGCCTAGAACGAGAGAAGCCCAGCACCCTGCCCGCACTATCCATCCTCAACTCTACTAATCAACTAATCTACTGCTCTGCCTATAGTGAGAGAAGCCCAGCACCCTACTGCACTATCCATCCTCAGCTCTACTAATCAACTGCTCTGCCTATAGCGAGAAGCCCAGCACCCTGCTGCACTATCCATCCTCAGCTCTACTAATCAACTGCTCTGCCTATAGCGAGAGAAGCCCAGCACCCTGCCCGCACTATCCATCCTCAACTCTACTAATCAACTAAACTACTGCTCTGCCTATAGTGAGAGAAGTCCAGCACCCTGCTGCACTATCCATCCTCAGCTCTACTAATCAACTGCTCTGCCTATAGCGAGAGAAGCCCAGCACCCTGCCCGCACTATCCATCCTCAAGTAAACTACTGTTCTGCCTATAGCGAGAAGCCCAGCACCCTGCTGCACTATCCATCCTCAACTATACTAATCAACTGCTCTGCCTATAGTGAGAGAAGCCCAGCACCCTGCTGCACTATCCATCCTCAACTATACTAATCAACTAATCTACTGCTCTGCCTATAGTGAGAGAAGCCCAGCACCCTGCTGCACTATCCATCCTCAGCTCTACTAATCAACTGCTCTGCCTATAGTGAGAGAAGCCCAGCACCCTGCTGCACTATCCATCCTCAGCTCTACTAATCAACTGCTCTGCCTATAGTGAGAGAAGCCCAGCACCCTGCTGCACTATCCATCCTCAACTATACTAATCAACTGCTCTGCCTATAGCGAGAGAAGCCCAGCACCCTGCCCGCACTATCCATCCTCAACTCTACTAATCAACTAAACTACTGCTCTGCCTATAGCAAGAGAAGCCCAGCACCCTGCTCACACTAACCGTCCCACACTTTACTAACCAAGTCTACACCAGGGATACCAGGCCTTTTCACCTACAGCCCCAGGCCGCCAACACGCCATTGTTCTGGGGCTCCAAGTGTCACTGCGTCATTGATCATGGGCCCCAAAGGGGTGGTTCACAATAAAATATACAGGATATTCTGACCATTAGTTTTACATGCCCACTTGGAGGGAAGGGACACAATGGTTGACCAAAGCTATTTCTAGCTGCAGTATATATGTACTCAACCATGTTCTTGATCATGCACCCCAATACCATCCTTTAAACTTCTGCACCCCAACATCTGTTCTGTCCATCATTACACAATCAATACCCCATACATCTCAGGGTCTAACTCTACCATACAACGCTCTCTGTCTATTACACAGCCCCACTGTCTGTGACCTCATTCAGCAGCTTCCAACTGTGTGTCCAGAAACATTCTGTAAATAGTAATATGACTAATGGTGAAGTATCTAACAGGAAATCACAGTTCAGAACCGCAGGAGAGGAGAGGTTCTGTCACCATGACAAATAAACACCATCATTACAACACAAAGGTTATGAGCAGGTAACGCGTTCAGTTCACAGACAGACTATCTGCAGCTCGCCAGTTGTGTGGAACTACAAGCCCCAGCATGCTCTGCCAGTCATAGGATGGGGCTCGAAATACATGCTGAGATTGGCAGTGTCACTACAGCTGGAAATCATGCTGGGACTGATAGTTCCACGTTGGCTCCAGCTATTAAACGCTTCCTAAGATAGAAACTGCAACTCCCTTCCAGAGTAAGCCAGGCAGGACTTTTACTAACCACTGTATAATTGCCACGCCCAAAATGGCGCTGCTACCAGGTATTTGGGAGAAACTCTATCCAGATTGCACAGGTGCAGTGTGCATGACATGCCAAGGTTGTCATGTCAGAGCGGGATGCACGCCAGCTACATCTGCATATCCCAACAAGACTGAAACACGAGCAGGATACAGCATCTCCAGCTCACACCGAGCCAAACCCTCGCACATCCTCTGCACTGCCTGGGGACAGAGCACAATACAGCGGCTGCAAGACGTGTACCTACAGATTATATACATCCCACCCCTGTCCCTGTGAACATCTGTAATATGTAGAAATGTATATAGAGCTCCTTGCATATACTGCAACACATCCACAGGAGGCCTCGGACATCTCCTGTATACAGGGAGATCAAAGGAAGAAAAGAAAGGCAGCCTATCAATGCACTCGGAACCAATGACATCATTAACAATGCAGCCTATCAATGCACTAGGAACCAATGACATCATTAACAATGCAGCCTATCATTTCACAAGGAAGCAGTGACATCAGAGACCATAGTCTATCCATTCACTAGGAAGTCATTGGTTTCTACTTAATGGATAAGTAGAACGAAAGGAAACACTGATGACATCTAGGGTGCGGCTATGTGGGGCTACAGGTCGTATTTATAGGATGTTATTCATAATAAGACATCATGTCATTTGGTGGAGGGGCTGATAATGCCACATTTTGTTAAAAGTTATAAAATATTGTATTTTTTTGAACCTTAAGTTTCAGTGCATCTTATGGTAAAGATAGATTTGAAACATATATATATTTTATATGTCTGTATATCTGAAAATAAACACATTTGTCTACTCCCCTGTATGAGAGAATAGGAGGCTGCATCCAGTGGGCGATACCCCCCCATTCCTCCTCTCACCTTACCGGAAACCATTCCTCCCCATTCCTCCTCTAACCTTACCGGAAACCATTCCTCCTCTCACCTTACCGGAAACCATTCCTCCCCATTCCTCCTCTAACCTTACCGGAAACCATTCCTCCTCTCACCTTACCGGAAACCATTCCCCCCCATTCCTCCTCTAACCTTACCGGAAACCATTCCTCCTCTCACCTTACCAGAAACCATTCCTCCCCATTCCTCCTCTCACCTTACCGGAAACCATTCCCCCCCATTCCTCCTCTCACCTTACCGGAAACCATTCCTCCTCTCACCTTACCGGAAACCATTCCTCCCCATTCCTCCTCTCACCTTAACGGAAACCATTCCCCCCCATTCCTCCTCTAACCTTACCGGAAACCATTCCTCCCCATTCCTCCTCTCACCTTACCAGAAACCATTCCTCCCCATTCCTCCTCTAACCTTACCGGAAACCATTCCTCCCCATTCCTCCTCTCACCTTAACGGAAACCATTCCCCCCCATTCCTCCTCTAACCTTACCGGAAACCATTCCTCCCCATTCCTCCTCTCACCTTACCGGAAACCATTCCTCCCCTCACCTTACCGGAAACCATTCCTCCCCATTCCTCCTCTCACCTTACCAGAAACCATTCCTCCCCATTCCTCCTCTCACCTTACCGGAAACCATTCCTCCCCATTCCTCCTCTCACCTTACCAGAAACCAATACTTTGAAATAATTTAAGGAAGAAACGTTATTTTTCCACCAATTTTAAGTAAAACTGTTTATTATTTGTTTCAGCTTGCTGGAGTATCTAATACACGTTCACAGGACCCTCTGTATTACGATGCCAGACCTGAAATCCTCTTTCTACAATATCACAAGTCACAGAACCAACTATTAATGAATCTAATTCACAGATGGACAGAACTAAAGGTCCGACCTCGGGGCCATACATATCCAACAGTGTTAAATGTCTCGGCATGTACCATTGCCATCTCATAGCAGGGGAGAGACACCACACACACACACACACACACACACACACACACTCACTCAGTCAGACACGGCCCATTCCTAACCACAGGTTGTGTTCACATCTCCATAGGAAACAAGAAAATAGAATTAGACCCGAACCCCGGCCAGCTCCCCGGGGCTCAACACTCCGCTCTCACACTCTGCCCAGGCAGCTGGAGAAACGCTTCTCCAACGTGTGATGCAGAGACCGCACTCATCGATGAGAGCCATGACCTCATCATTACATCACACTGTCTGCGTTGTGTCCAATGCTCATCGTTGTAGGTTGCCCTGGTGCACAAGTTCAAAACAAAGGAATCTGGAGTTAATCATCATCCCACACACTAAGCTCCGCTTTTATAAAACACAGACCCTACAGCTGCTCTCCAAACCCCCCCCCCCCTCCTGCATCCCCCTGCCCGAAAGAAATAGAGAGAGGAGGATAACCCACAGGTCTCTGTACTGGTCGAAGGCATTGTTGGCTTCCACCTCCAGCTTACGCAAGCGAGCGGATGGCATGGCTCCATCTTCCAAGGGTGGGTCGTACTTATTGCTCCACGGTGACCTGTTGGGAGCAGAAGAGGCACTTACAGTTATTGGAGGTCGATGGTGCACATAGGATGAGATTTAAGCTACGACCTGTTGTTACACGAGATATTTCACCACTACGTGGATTTAATATGGAGTTTGTAGAAGACTTAAAAGATGACCAAGTCCCTGATGATCCTGTTTCTCCTAATAGGGAACTATCTGTAAACTATAAGCCTGTTAGGAGCCAGTAAGAGAAGAACACACAATGTGTAGGGGCTTATATGGTCACTATAGACATATCGGGCTTCGTGGCTTGTGTGCAAAATAATAACTTTGGCCGGACATCTCCTTTTAGCTGGCCACTCATGTACTGGTATGGTCGGCTGCTATGGTAGCAGATTGGTCACTGCAGACCCACATTGGCACAAGCAAATTCAGTAGATGACCAGGCAAAGTTAGGGCAGGGGCACAGCCGATCTCTACTGTGATCCCATCATTCAGCCCAATGACTGGGCTGCAACCCATGTGACCAGGTTACGTCTAATGAAATCAGATGCCCATCTGAGCTACATACAACAGGGCTGGACTCTACTTTCCATAATTATTAAAATAAGAGATTTGACAATGAATTTGTATTAAAAAGGGGAGAAAACAAAAATGTAATGTTAGACAATAAGATTTTTATTATGTGCATTTGATTATGGTCAGACCATAGAATATATTTATTCTTCTAAACCTTTTACATAACAGGCGCATAGAAGATGAAGTGGGCAGAACAAACCGTAGCCAATCAGAGCGCTAACAAGCCAACAGCAGCAGAGTGTATTTCTACAAACTCAATTCCTGTGTGCAGGTAGACTGAAGTGGGAGGGGCCTGGCAAACACACAGCCAATCAGAGCACCTGAATGCTAACAGCAGCACAGAGCAGTGATGAGGCTCCTGTCACAGATACACTAATGATATGGAATGAAGGTCACGCCTCGAACATATACATTTGGGTGGTTTGGATTTACAATCAGTGTTTGTCCTTATACTCCACCAAAGAGAACCGTCACCAATCAAAATTCTTCATTGCAGGAGAAGAGGAGCAGCAACACAAATGAATAGGATGGTAATTAATCACAACATAATAAATTGATGCACTTTTATGAATGCTAACTTCCATAATAGTATGCATAATGTATATGTTGCTATGTGAGTCATACAAAGGCTTGTTTACCTGTAGGAATCGCCATCTCTGTTATAATCACACAGCAAGTAGTCTTTCCCCACCACCTTGTCTCGAGCGATCTTCAGAGGCTGGTCCACCGAGGACAGAAGGTCTTCACATAGACTGGGTACCTGAGCAAACACAAAGATACGGATGACCTCCCCAGGTCTGAGAAAGCAAATAGCTGGACCCCTGCTTGACCTCACTACCTAGTATAAGTTTTATATTTGCAGATGGCGAAATCGCAATTTTTAACAGAAATATGCAACACATCAATATATATCCACGTTGGCTGCTTTAAAACGAGCAACTGATAATACCTCAGTCTACATCTGGTCCCTTTGCATGTTACAGAACGGTGTGACCAGGAAGAACACCTGACCTCTGTTTGCAGCAGCTGTCAAGCGATCCTTATCCCGCCAACATTACACTAACATTTACACTAGCACACGTGTGCGCAACTAAACGGTCACAACCTCCAGGAGAGAAGAATCACACACGTTTCCATACGTGATTAATTGAATAAACAAAGAGTGCAGTGAATGATAGCTGGTTATTTTATTTCCAAACTAAATCAGAGAGAATAGGCAGAGAAGATGGACGTTTACCGCCCCTTATACTGCTGCAGAAAGAGGACGCAGCACCCCTCTAACTTCCTCCAGCTCCCAATAAAACAGGAATGCAGAGAGCGAAGCAAGAGCCAAGAGCCCGCTCACATTCCTCTGCTCCAAGTCCCATCTAGGGCAGATGCTTAATTAGCACAGTCTGGGAAAGGAGTGGCCTGCGGTTAACCCTTTAAGGTCACAGAGAGGCAGAACAAACAGACAAGGCTAATTACGAGGGGATCATTAATCTGGTGTATAAACCACCAGCCTCCCTGTACCAGTCCGCCATACAGACACGGCTGCGGCACTTTAAACCAGGCCTGGCCAACCTGTAGCTCTCCAGTTGTGAAACTACAAGTCCCAGCATACCTTGCCAGCTACTGGCTGGCTGTCTACTGGCAAAGCATGCTGGGGCTTGTAGTTTCACAACACCTGGAGAGGCACAGGTTGGCCAGGCCTAGTTTAATCCATCAGATTTGCTGCCTGTGTTATTTAAATGTCTCCACCGGTTACACGTGGACATGGGAAGCACCCTGAGGAAGCTGGTAAATGTGACCCAAGGCTAACGGACCACAGCCAGCACTCGTGCAACACGGCTTGGCAGTGTGAGCACAAGTCGCTTACAAGTAAACCTAATTACTACAAATAAGAGCCTCTCCCTCGGCCCAATGACAAGAGCAGAATTTCTTGACAACTGCTGCAAACCGCGATCATCAGTTAATGCCCCACATTGAAGACGGCAAGTAGAGGGAGCTTTAGGAAATAAGGTAACGTACCTGAATACAACTCTCCTATGAAGATGACCACATATACTATTATTTTATTTTTATTTATTTATTTATTTATTGCTAAGAAAAAATATCTTTATTAGGATAAAAAAGATGGTCTTTTAGCGAAATAATTAAAAACTTGGGTGAATGGTTGTGTGTACCAAATAAACATGGTAAAAATGCTGTTACAAAAGTAGTGAAAGAACTACTACACCGCCCCACTGCGCTCCAACAACACCGGATCCATGATGAGCTGCACGGACCACCCCAAACACACGTCGGCATGCTGGTCCCTGCCACCAACAAACCCGACCCTTCCCACCAACAAACCCGACCCTTCCCACCACACAGGTCTACATAAGCAGCAGGACACCATGCACCCACCCACACCACCATGCATCTCCTCCCGATTCTCACCCCACCACATCGCTATAGCACTATACAGGTTCATTTGGAACCATCATTTATCTGGGTAATAGTGTTCAATCTATCAATCTATGCAACAGCATTGGGGAGTTGGTTGTGAATGAACGTGATTGCATCAAGATATGTGCACAATAAGTCACAAGTGAAGTTCTTAGCACTACCCCTAGGAGCGATACAGTGAGACAAAAATCGAGAGGAGACACACAGCGCCCCACCGCCCACACAGCAAGAACGGCCAAGTTCACCAATAGGAGAGACCAACACACGTCCAATGCAATCCGCACAGCTCACCACAAATCCAGCGACCACCAGAACACAGCGAGACAGCACAGCAGCCCCCCCACCACCCCCTTTTTTTTTTTTTTATAATTTTTTTTATTAGAAACATCTTTTCCCATAGAAAATGCATTACAGAATCTCGAGAGGTTAAACAGAAATAAATAACACGTGTTTACATACAACAGGTTCTCTCGCACTTGGGAGATAAATGTATATTTATCTATCCAATACTGCAAAGATGTTATTTTAACTTTTCAAGTTTGAAGGGTATAAAGGGTGGGGGAGGGGGTTATACAGGGACCAAAGGGAGGGACGGGGGGGGTGTAAATGATATACGCATCCAGTAAGAGAACAAGTATGCTTGCTTAGGAGTATCTTTCCATGTCTAGATTCCATTAGATCTGGAGTGGAGAATGATTGTGATATATGGCCCATGGGGTCCAAATTTTGTAGAAGGAGACGGAAACATATACTATTATTATAAAAGAAGTTTCCCTCTTTTGGACAACCCCCCACCTTTATTTCCACCTGAACGTTTAGCTGACACTGCAAATCTACGCTCATCTTCAGATAATAATTTAGGCATAAAGGGGGGGTATAGATATTCATACTACATACGATTTACAAGGGCACACAGAAGACTGGTGAGAGGAAGCAGAACGGATAGATATTGGGGGCATATTCAATTAGCCGCGTACAACAACATCAAAGGGGGGGGGGGGCGAAGGGAAAACCGCGATGTCGCAGTAACGTGACGCACCTTCGGGTCTCTTCCAGAGGCATGTGGAATAATTGAATATGCCCCTCTTTACAAACTGTATTTAAAGTCACGTAGAAACATTATCTCGCTTTCTGAAATATATTACTGATTGACCAACTTTAAATTTAATTTTAAAGAGATTTCCGTGTAATGGAAACTTTCAGAAGCTTTCATCTTAAACCCGTACAGACCGACCACAATGATCGCTCGCAGCGGAAGAGACGGAATACTGTGGTGCCATGTGCTGCTCTCGGATAGAAGAGGGATCCTACGCTTGGGTGGGCTGCGCGGCACGGACAACGGGTCCTGTGTGGGGGGTGTAGATAGATCGGCTATCCGCATTCAGAGGATGGGTGGTAAAGAGTTTGGAAGTCTCTCGATGGTGTTGGGGAGGGGAACGGAACAATGAAACTTCAGAAAAGTCTTCAGGGGACATTCAAGGAGGTTGAACACAAAGAGAAGACAAATTGAAAGAAGTTAATGAGATCCTGATAGCCGTCGGTGGAACAAGGTTTCTCTTGTCGTACCTGGACCCACGGCCCTCCCCAGCCTCACTCAACCTGGTATCTGCACAAACTTAATTAAACTTAACCACTTGCACACCGACCGTACAAGACTGTCGCCTTTGTCCGCTCAGAAACCAGATACCAGCCGCGATGGCCAGCTGGGCCGCAGACCAAGAGGGAAATGAAAGCATCCAGCCCGTCATGGGCTGACAGGTGGGAAGTGGAGAGGAGGTTAAAACATGTCTCTGTGTATCACCTTACCCATCGCCCCAGAGATTCCTTTCAATGGCTCAACTCCTACAACATTTAAGTACGGTATTAACGTATGAAGAGCATTTGTGAAACCGGATCCTCTTCTTCCTACAGGACAGAAGCTTCTAAAAGGTTCTACGTGGGGGTAGATCGGCCCACGAGACAAGCCGGCCAGGATGGATAGGCTGGTGGATACCCCGGGGTGAGCACGGGCCTGGGGGTAATCAGTGAGTGCAATTCCCAAAGTATGGGAATCTAAGGAAACAATTGAGCTCTAGAGGGTAAATAAAATATCCACTAAAGACCGACAAGTGTGATCACAGCAAAGAAAATCTCCAAAAAACCTGCACAGCAGCACTTCTAATACCCAACAAAGGGCAGTTTGTGGTAAAGGACAATTTAATATTTTGTAGTCCTTACGTTAATTCATGTGGTCCCTCTTCTGAGGGTCCCATCTTCTGCACTGTAGGGGTCATAAAACAAATCTTTCCACAACAAGGGAGGGTAATTTGGAGTAAGCAGTAAAGAGAGCCCTATACTGTCCCATCACCCGACCACAGACACCCATTGCAGTAATGATCTGTGCTCGGACTATGAACATCCGTGGCCTTAGTGAAGCTACGACATGAACAGGAGGTGGTGTTAAATAGGGCCTATCTCCAGGAGAGGGTCACCCACAGCCAGGGGCAGCAATGGAAAGGGGGTTATAGTTTGTACATTTTTCCAGCCCTGAAAAATTCTCGTTATGTCCAGAAATTTGCCTGTTACATGCACCATCTGTGCAGCTGGGCTCACCAGCATCCCGTTCCCCCGACCTACTACTAAAACCATATTCTGCCAGGAGATTGTCTTCATGGGCAGCATTACTCAGTCCCTCTACTATAATCACCGGTCCTCATGACTCATGTGACCACTTGTAGGTCTAGATAAGAAAGCAGCCAGCCCCCCCCTCCCCCGGGATTAATGCCACAATCCCCGGCCTCATTAATAAGATATGAATGAGTGAGCGGACTCAGGATCTGTCTGTCTCCGATCACGTTCTTTCCAAGACTCACCGGATCACAAGACGCCTGACTGACAGGACTGCTAATGTGATGTAATTATCTGAGCGGAGGACAGGACAGTGGCCATGGGAGAGGAGAGGCCGGGGGGGGGGGGCTCCGCTAATGAGGCTGGAGTTACATGTCCTACTGTGCGGTGTCCCCATCCCCCTATATCCCGCATAGTATAACTTCTCCTCTCACTACAAGTCCCTGCCTTGTGGGGGCAGAACAGAGTATACTGGTGCTGCTAATACACCAAACCTAGCAGTACAGAGACTAATGGGGTCAGTGACTGCAAACTGCAAGGTTCAAAACTAGGGTGAGGGGAGGCCAGCGGCCGGGTACAAGGACACCGAGAGGGGAGGTCAGTAGCCGGGTACAAGGACACCGAGAGGGGAGGTCAGCAGCCGGGTACAAGGACACAGAGAGGGGAGGTCAGTAGCCGGGTACAAGGACACAGAGAGGGGAGGTCAGTAGCCGGGTACAAGGACACAGAGAGGGGAGGTCAGTAGCCGGGTACTAGGACACCGAGAGGGGAGGTCAGTAGCCGGGTACTAGGACACAGAGAGGGGAGGTCAGTAGCCGGGTACTAGGACACCGAGAGGGGAGGTCAGTAGCCGGGTAAAGAGCACCGAGAGGGGAGGTCAGTAGCCGGGTAAAGGACAGGGTGAGGGGAGGTCAGCGGCCAGGTAAAGGACAGGGTGAGGTGAGGTCAGCGGCCAGGTAAAGGACAGGGTGAGGGGAGGTCAGCGGCCAGGTAAAGGACAGGGTGAGGGGAGGTCAGCGGCCAGGTAAAGGACAGGGTGAGGGGAGGTCAGCGGCCAGGTAAAGGACAGGGTGAGGGGAGGTCAGCGGCCAGGTAAAGGACAGGGTGAGGGGAGGTCAGCGGCCAGGTAAAGGACAGGGTGAGGGGAGGTCAGCGGCCAGGTAAAGGACAGGGTGAGGGGAGGTCAGCGGCCAGGTAAAGGACAGGGTGAGGGGAGGTCAGCGGCCAGGTAAAGGACAGGGTGAGGGGAGGTCAGCGGCCAGGTAAAGGACAGGGTGAGGGGAGGTCAGCGGCCAGGTAAAGGACAGGGTGAGGGGAGGTCAGCGGCCAGGTAAAGGACAGGGTGAGGGGAGGTCAGCGGCCAGGTAAAGGACAGGGTGAGGGGAGGTCAGCGGCCAGGTAAAGGACAGGGTGAGGGGAGGTCAGCGGCCAGGTAAAGGACAGGGTGAGGGGAGGTCAGCGGCCAGGTAAAGGACAGGGTGAGGGGAGGTCAGCGGCCAGGTAAAGGACAGGGTGAGGGGAGGTCAGCGGCCAGGTAAAGGACAGGGTGAGGGGAGGTCAGCGGCCAGGTAAAGGACAGGGTGAGGGGAGGTCTTACTTACCAGGTCAATGAGGTCACTGAGGTTTTTCTCAATCTGTTGGGGAGGGAGACGCCTCATTAAATCCAAGGCACAATCCAGCTGCTGATCACTCTGTAACAGACAGACAAACAAACACAAAGTCATTAATCACCCGATCATCAAATAAAAAACAGCCTCTTCCCAGGAGATCCAGAAAACATGCACTGCTACAGGGGCTGAGAAGAGTGGTCCATTCCCCCCTGAACAATTATATATATTGCAGGGCTGGCCAACCTGTGGCTCTCCAGTTGTTATGAAACTACAAGCCCCAGCATGCTTTGCTAGCAGACAGACAGACAGTAGCTGGCAGGGCATGCTGGTACTTGTAGTTTCACAACATCTGGAAAGCCACAGGTTGGCCAGGCCTGATACACTGCACATAACTGAGCACAGAAGTCACTCTTATCGCTTCTTTACTTCATTTTGGAAATATTTTGTTTTCTCTGTGTATAGTCTGAAATAAATGAAACAGTTTGGTGGTTTTGCATTATCCTTTAAAAGGAAAAAGGTTGAGGCTAAATACAAAAATTAAAACTGAAAAAAAGGCAGATTTGTAATAATTGACAGCAGAAAACCTGATTAGGTTTTCTATAGTGAACATAATCCCATTATATAATAAACATTAGTGTATGAAAACAGGCCGCAAGCCCAATCCTCCACCCCATCTGCACAGTTCTTCCTAATCTATTCTATTTGGCCTCTTTGGCCAAATTATTTCATTACGGACCCTTTAGGACTGCAAATCTGATAATAGCTTTGTGTGTTTTATATAAGAACAATAAAAGATGTCACTATCACATCTTCCAACAGGGGGAGCTAGTTTCTTCCTAGAGGGCTGCACAGAGATGATTGGGCCATTTTTGAGTCTGCACTTCATCTAGATCAGTATATGAGCTGGCAGGGCTTACCCGGAGACCTGCCAAATGCACACCCTGATGTATTTGCACACTATGGCTGGCTGGCAGTGCTCATGCAGTTTAATGGAGCATTTACACTTGGATGCTTTTAAGTTCTTTGTCTGAATCTGCTCCACTCACAAAAGCCATAACTTCTATCTGGAGAAAGGAGAAGTACTTTACGTCAGAACTAGCGTGCGATCTCATCCAATGGATCACGTACACAGTGCAATGCACACAGCAGGCTCTATACACCAGCGTGCAAAGCTAATGCTGAACTAACATGGGTACCACCTCAGCACGGTATACCCAGTACTGTAAGCAACATCGCTGAGGATGAGGCCCTTTACTTACGATGCAGCACACATTTTTACTGTGGTCCTTTTTTAATCTGAAAACCTTTAAAAATGCCCATCTATAACCAGATGCCCCCAACATTTACCCTGCTTTCACTACAAACTATTATGCAATTATTTTATTTCTCACAATCCCTGGCCATGCACAAATCAACTTATATCCCTAGGACACAATCAAACATACAAGTCACAGAGCTTGGAACGGTTTCTGGACCTCATGTAGATTCCCGGGACTGCGAGTGAGCGCTGGTGCACAAAGGGTTTAAGGTAGATCAGGAAATACATTACAGTGTCCCATAAAATGAGGAAACATCATAATAAAAGCTGTATAAATGTTATTTCTGTATCCCAAGGGCCCAGAGCAGATCATGTCAGGCTGGAAGTGACTATATAGCTGCTCCGATAGGAGAGCGTGGGAAAGCAAACAGTTCAGAACTCGGAAAGACTCCTAATGGAAGACAATCGCGGGGTAAATGATTCACTATGATACTGCATAATCATCTGAAAGACCAGTTAAAGCTATAGGCTTGTGTCATGGCAAGGGTTAACTAGAGGAACAGAAGATCCATCCGTACAGTCACCAGCTGCCAATCAAGTGCCTTTGTCACAATTAGTAAAACAAACACACAAAAATAACACTTGTAAAACTGGATCCAACACGTACCATGATTCTGCCACAAACCATACAGCTATGTCTCCCAGTACCACAGTACGGAGAGGGGCTTGTTACTACAAGACTGAAATATGTAGGACACCCTGTGGCCTTGAGCAGCACTTTGAAGTGTGTGTGTACAGGAAGGCAGGAGCTGTAGGCTGGGTGTTCTCCATCTGATAACAATACCACAAACATAGAACAGGCCAAGACTGCAAGTCACCAACGTGCTGCCCCCATATACACAGGCTGCGCAGTGGACACATGGTGGCAGTGTAACTAGAGGGTGAAAAATGACAGTAACAACCACACAAGATGCTCTTTCAGCAGCTCCATAAATAGAAAGCACAGCGGACGTTAAGGAACCAGCACTAACAATGCCGCTGTGACATCACTAGACTGCGCATCCACTATGCGGCATTGTGCTCACCCATTCCAGGCGTGTCACATCACTACACTGAAATGTTTGGGAATCCGTGTATTGCACGGTATGGTATAAGATTATGGAGGATGCGGCTGAGGCTGCCCTTTGCTACAGTCCAGTGATCCGCTCACATCGGCCACTTTCCAGCGGCTGGAATGAAGGCACCTCTGGGCAAAGTAGACTGGCACACTTGGCATCAGTCAGCCCATGTACTGCGCCCTGGGGATACTTTCTGATGTTATCAGGAATATATACCATGGCCAGTATCACGGGCATAAAACTCACCCTGTTCTACATGGGCATAACCTTCATACTGAGAGCTGGCAAAGCATACAACCACAAGGGGTAATAGGCTAATGTTCACTGCCACATACAACCACAAGGGGTAACCCATTAGTACACACTACAATACATGGCTACAGCATACAACCACCAGTATTACTACATATTACCACTGCCACACATACATTAATACACATCACTGCAAGTAATACATTAAACATCACTGTAACAAGTAATAGAAGTCTTAAAGACGTTGGGCGCAATGTCTTGGCTGTAGCGATAGGTCAGCCATGGCACCGTACAACTCATACCTCCGAAACTCTAATCATTCTGTCCCCCGTAATGGTGAGGACTATTCATAAGAAAACATTCCCCTGATTAGTAATAGAATTTTCTGGGGTTATCTAGCAGCTGAAAGCAAATGAACAGATAAGTGTGGATGAGCCCTAAAACATGAGGCTGCGTGTGAATATAATCGCCAACTAGCAGATTTAATACACTGAGCTGCTTACTCTGGATATCACTGTAATAGATGGTACCGCTCATGTCTAATGCTGCCTGACAAGTGCAGGGCGTGAGACTGGCCGTGCACAAGGATGTATATAAAGGACTGGAGGGGAGATGTGCAGCTGGCGCAGGTTATGTCCGAGCACCAGGGGAGACCAGCGCCTCATCCGCGTGCACAGAGTGATTACACCACCACTGTTTATCTTACTAACGGGATGTTTACATCTCCAAAGCATCATTTTTCTCCCCTTGTTAAAGGCAGAGAGGAAATCTGATTTCCTTTTATCTGCTGCCAAAAATCCCATCCGTGATGAGGTCGGCTGGACGCCTTGCTGCGAGCAATATGCGCCTTGTTCTGCACTCTGGCTGGATGCGCTTTCTTCTGTCAGCAGCTGGGAACCATTTGACAGCGACGCCACCCCCATCCCCCCATGTCCCGCTGAGAGACAGCACCAGCACTCCCTGCATAACAGGAGAGGAGATTCTGTGTGCAAACAGCACAAGAAAAAATTATGTATCTGATCAATCTAATCAGACAGATCATTCTCTTGTCTAGTCCTTAACTCCCATCCCACCTGCTCAATAATCCACAAAGTTTTGTGACAATTTCCCATCCAACAGGTTGATATCAGGAATCCCTGTTCAATATATTTATATAGCGCCAACACATTCCATAACGCTTTACAATATTTGGAACAAACACAGTAATAAAACAATATTGGGTATTACAGATAGATAGGCAAGAGGGCCTTGCTCACAATCTATAGGGCAGTAGGAGGTGGATACATAAGTACATATTGGTGCCATCAGATTGTTGTAGGAGTAAGTACTTAGTGGCTCTATGATCCAGTCACCTGGCAATGTAGGTTTCGGATCAGTAGCTTGTTTGGGTATAAAGAGAAATAATGTCAAGTTTTGTGTGAACTGTGTGGGGGTAATTGTAGAAACTAGAGGAGTTAACAAGAATTTTTGGGAATTTGAGATGAAACTGAAAATAAGAGCTTTGAGGGAACAGTAAGGATTTGAGGCTTGTTATATGAGGGACGGAATCACAGAGTAGGTGCAGTCCCAAAAAAGTCCCATTAGCGGGAATGGGAGCCCTTAACAAGTGTGGATGAGAGACACAGATATTGGGCAGAACGGAGGTGTTCAGATGGGAGGTATGAGATACATGTTGGTGCAGTTTAGTTACGGTCTTTGTATAGGGACTGGCCGGCCAAAACAGGAGAGGAACATTTTGTGAGTGCAACTCTAGACCCCCCAAACCCAGTCCTCAGGGACCCCTAACAGTGCAGGTTTTCCAGGTCACAAGTGACATAATTAGAACGACCTGTGTACCTGTTACAATGTATCAGTCAGTAATGACTACACCTGTGCTCCAGCAGAGATATGGAAATCATGCTCTGTTAGTGGTACCGGAGGAATAGGTTTGGGAAACCCTGGTCTAGACAATGTATTCAGAATAGATTGTAGGGGTAAAAGGGGAAGATCACTAAGGAGGGTATTGCAATAATTAATGCGGGAGGAGTACATGAATTAAAGTTCTTGCAGTAAGTGATCATCGGGTGCGCTGCACCTTTAAGAACTGGCCATTTACAGTAAACATATGTGATTCATCAGGCAATGTCCAACGTGGAGAACTTGGCTAGAACACAGCTCTCTACAGAAGAGGTGGAACAGTCTGGAGACTACAAGGTCTAACGCTACATTAGGAGAAACAGCGTGAAATGAGATATTCAGAACATTAAGTCCCTTGAAGAAATAAAATCTACGTACACCTCCCAGAATGAGCCAAGAGCAAGAAGACCGAGTGCTTAAATAAACGTCCACAGGAGATCTATAGGTGAAGGACTTTGCATTAGAGCAACGTAAAGTGGTTCAATTACATTAATAAAATATTATCTATATGGAACTGTGTTTGTTTGGCTGAGACATAAAACCAGTTCAGTGCAAATTCCACATAGAACCATTACTGTGGCGGTTACAGGTACAACAGAGGACGCAGGTTCTGGGAGCCAGGGATGGGACACGTTCGGTATCACAGCTACCTGCTGACCCGTCCTACAGCCTAGATCTATCCAGATTGATGGCGTTCAGCTGCTTCCTGTTTAACACTTGGAAGACTGACAAGACAGCCTGGAACCAGCACCGATGACAGGAATTCAGACTCCTACCTTTCTGGGAAGATGGAGCATTAGCTGTCACAGGAAGAGAACACCACATGCATTAACTCCAAGCGTTACAGTAACACTCTGCGGCTCTTGCTAGGAAGAGAGAGATTCTCAGCTCTTCTACACCGGGCCGAGGAAACCTAATGACGGCTGTAATACCAACATATAGACCCATCTATACACACAGGGAGCGCAGGGAAGTGCAGACCACAATGTCACAGTTTTAGCCTCTGATGAAGATATAAGAAGTAACATTTCATATAACTTTTTTGCCACTTTCCTGCCAATGTAAAGAAGAAAAAATATCCAATTAAAAAAATGACTGGTGCTGGATAACTTCTGGGAGTACGCAGCAGATACACATCACCTGACTGGCGGATGATCGTTTGCCGTCTTTAGATCTGGCGTTTTTAAAACATTTGTCTACGGTCACAGAAGACACCATGGATCACAAACTTTTCACTTGTAAAATGAGAGGGAGGAGCCATCTTTCTTTTCACCCTACTAATATGATCAATGGCACTTCCCTCATTAGCATACTGGTGCCCCTGGCATAAGGCACTAAATCTAACCTAACAAATGTTTTAGTTTTTTTTAATACTGGGGAAAAAAGAAAATTAAATGCAGTAGTGTTTTTGTAATACGCTGCCAGCACGATAGTCTGGTAGTTTTCCTATAACACCAAATCAATGTAAATTCATGGTGGCGGCAGCTCTGCGCTGAATCCCCGCACGAGCTGTGCGCTCCTGGATTCCAGATCAGCTACAGCTCAATCTACTTGTAGAAGGCAATACGAGCAGACATTCCTTCAGGGTATAAGCCTTTTACCTCTGTTCACTAATCCGTTCCCTCCACGCTTTATGTCTTCCTTATGTGCACAGTCCAGAAACCACCTCCCGTCTTCCTAAAAAAATTTCTAAACAGTTCTGTAACCGGCCACGTTTTAAGGACATCTGGAGGTCAAAGAGAGGTTTTTGTACCATTCCCAAACATGTACTTCATGGACGAATGTGACAGAAGGACGGACAATGAACCTCTAAAACAGAGCGACTGCCAAGACATTACTCACACAGTACTGCACTCTGCTTCAGAGAAGCCACCATTCCATATCTGAATAAGCAAAGGGTGGAGTGCAAACATTGGGGAGATATTAAAGAGTGACTTGTTGCTTCATGTGATAGTAATTTCTTTGATCTTCTGCAAAAGTTCCATTTACTGGGTGGATCTATATAGTATAGGTAACACTTCCTTAGAATGTGGAATCCTCAAGTCTTCTGGCTGATAAATAGACATGTGGTCTTCTCAGGAACCCTTCTTTGACAATAGTTGGTAACTGCGCCTCAAGTCTGGATTTGTGGGTTCCCTGCGCTGGGATAGGTAGGCAAGCAGTCTTTTCATTTATTAGATTAGGTTAATAAAATACAGGAACAATTTGCAGAGTCTAGCAACGTCTCTATGTCAGTACAAGTTTAGGGTCAGCAATGGGAGTATGCATGTAGTCAGTGTACAGTAAAGGCGTTCCACGTTAAGCGCACCCAGTAGCCTCCTGCATGTTTTCACTTGCACCAGCTACAGGTCTGATGTAAGTGCAGAGTGATAATGACGACGACTGTGTATGTATGATAGAACATAGATTGTAAGCTTGCGAGCAGCCTTCTCACCTCTTGTCTGTTTTACCCAGTTTGTTTATTAGTTTACTGTGTTTGTCCATAATTGTAAAGTGTTACGGAATATGTTGGCGCTATATAAATAAATGATGATGATGATGATGATGTGTCTGCAATCAGGAGTAACTGTACAAACGTACACACTAATAACATCCTGATAAATGTATTTCATTGGGGGGAAAAAAACAACCCTTTTTTATGTATTTTCATTAATGACTATATTATTAACAGGTGACAATAACTGAACACTTTTGGACTTATCCAGCAGGGTGTTACGTCTGTCTCAATGCGTCAGAACACACCTAGACCTGCATTGAATGCAGACAAGCGTGTGCCTGTTTTACATGCATTTTTAGAGAAAAAATGCACAATACGTTCATTTTGCTTAATAAATCAGGCCCACAATGATTAATATATCCAGTTGTAACCAGGAATAGGAACTGGTGAATTTTAGGTGCAGTAGTTCCTTACAGACGGCTCTAGACAGGGAATCCACGTGGCCTTGGGTGGTTGATACCGGAATGCGCCGACGTAGTGAATAGCAGCACAGGCAGAGATCAGGTTGTCTCTCCCAGCTCTGGTGAGCAGTGAAAGCTGAGAGGTGACAGGATCCTGGTATGTGAACGTCTCTCTCCTAGGATCATACAACGCAGACACGGCCTGCTGCAGACACTGTTCCTCTCTCCCTGTCACTACTTTATATCTATATTACCAGATTATTTGTGCAACTCGCACTTTCCGGACCGAATACAGGAGCGGCCACATGTAAATAAATGCAACAGGTGGGAATGGACTTTAAAGACCTGAGAGCAAGATATGCCCATCAATAAAACACAGAAGCAGCCATGTCAATGTATTTTTATAACATCATCATCTATTTATATAGCGCCACTAATTCTGCAGCGCTGTACAGAGAACTCACTCACATCAGACCCTGCCTAATTGAAGCATAGAGTCTGAATTACCTAATATACACAGACAGACTAGGGTCAATTTACCTACTAGTATGTTTTTGGATATAACCAATTTCATGGTGGGAGAAGGGCCACTAAAACACGACCACGGATTAAGTGTACAAAGCATTAAAACAAACACACTTTAGCCCATAAAATAGCCGTAAAAAGAAATATATAAAGATAAAACGGAGGCTACGCATACAGTTTAACATACAAATCACGTATTTCTCAGAACTGTGGAAAGACAGCGCTGAAGCCTCAGGTTTCGGTTGTATTATTCATTAAGATTACGTTGCTTATTCTGCTGGGAGAAGTGGAATAAACAAGAGGAGAATTTGATGTCTGGTGATACGAGTTGCCTCCAGCGACCTCCGACAAGCCAGGAAACCGATACAATACACATAGCAGCAGTCCGTGTAATCGCGTGAAGAGAGCAGACGTCGGATCTTGTTTACAATATATTCCTGTAACCCATTTACTGCAGAATTACATCACAAAGTCAGACACTACCAGGCACAGTGATAGCGCTGGTTAGAGAGCGCAGCCCTGATCACACGCTTACACCCCTGAGCACTAGGTGCAGTCTATGGGGATGGTCAGGAAACAGTCACATAGGGAACATAAATGCACCAAAATGTTGCAGACAAATAGAGAAGACACTGCAGATGGCTGTAGCTTATTTTAGTCCGACTCACACGGTTACACTAAGTCACACGTGCACTTCCCTCCGTAGATAAGAAGCAAAAGTCACACTTAACAGAGCTTTGTTCAACATTTACACGAATTATCATTTTACAGCACTGTTGGTAACCACAGAAATCTGCAGACGATTTACAGACAATTAGACATTTGCAGAGAAACAAAAAATAGTTGTTTCCTTGTTCCCCTTCCCGAATCAGTGAGCAGAATATGGATTCTATCTCCTCTTATCTGTAAGATAACAGAAACCTGTTTATGTTTCACCAGGTGGCAGAACAGGTTCCCGGATATGTGGGATCTTGTTACTCGCAGACATAGGGGTCATTATATGGTCCTCGTGGAAAGCAGGAGAACACGTAATAGCTGCCTTGTCTTGACAAGTGGATGCAGACGTTTCCTGGGATGTAGCAATATTCACGAGAATACAGACTATCCATTCACAAGACACTATGTGAATATTAAATATTGGTTCAATCGGAAAAAAAAATGTCTGCCTCCTGTTTGTAGGTGCGGTCATACGGAACGTATGGTAGCTGGATAAAGGAGGACGTCACAAATAAATTAGAGGGAAAATGACAAACAAAAGACACGATTGTTTAGTTGACAATCCCATTATTCTCATAAGGACCATTTGACACTCATGCAATTCTTCTCTTGGCATATAAGGAGTCAAATTCAGGCGTGAAGAGGTCTGATGTCAAACTGAAATATATATTTATTTCCCCCCCCCCCCCCCCCCAACTTGAAAACTAGAAACTGGAGAACTCACAATACCCAATATACACATCTTTAGTGGAGGCCTTACAATAAATACTAATTCTCTCGGCAATTCACAGACGCAGGTCGAACTTAATCTGTACAAACAACAAGTAGGATATTCCATCAAATTGTTTACATACACGCCCCCCCCCATCCCTGACATGTCCAGTTTGTATCCGCAAACAGTTATTGTAAAAGGTTACTGCAATTTTGGTTATCTCCCCAGCAACCACCAGCGTCCCCACCCTCAACAACCAAACCAGCTCTGACCATTCACAGGAAATAGCTTCAATAGGTCTTATTACACCCAAGTAAGGTTTTCCAGAAGGGATTTACGTTTTTTGGCCATATACTGGAATAAATATTCAAATCTAGAATTCTAATGGCCTTATATGAGAGAATAACAAATATGTAAAATTGGTGCAGATCTGGATATTTGGCACCTGTACCCGATTCAGTGTCACACAAGAGACTCGAATAATACACCGTTTGCAATACGTAGGTGTCTAATGTAAATGACCAATCAATATATATAAAATTATTCCTGACGGCACAGTATTCAGCAAGCTCACTGCTGTACTTATTTCCCAGAGCTCTCCCGTCACTCTTGCTAAGTGGGGTCATACTCATAGATTACAATATGGTTTGGGGTTGTATCCTATTGGCGAGATATAGGCGCTAGATCACTGGGGGTATGGCCGGGTTTGCAATGGAGATAAACCATGAAACCATGTCTGTAATGTACGTTACCCAGTGCTAGACTCTTGATGTCACAGGACCTTTAAAGCCAAATTGGGAAGATCCAGATAACCAGAATTTTGCTCTCATTGGATTTTAACTGTTTACAACAGAGTTTCAAAAAAATCAGTCCTCAGGGAGACCCCACAGGTGTAGTCATTACTGGCTGACATTATAATTACACCACCTGTGGATCTGTTACAATGTGTCAGCCAGTAATGACTACACCTGTGGATCTGTTACAATGTGTCAGTCAGTAATGACTACACCTGTACTCCAGCAGGGCGATATGGAAACATGCTCTGTTAGGGGAATGATCATGCTATATGCAGTAACTAGGGCACTCCTAGAAATATTTTATCACCTACACTACCTAATATTAGGGTTACCAAATATGTGCAATTTACTGAATGTTTGGCCAAGATAGGATTCCGGCAAATGTCTACTTATTATTTTTCATCATTACCCTGAGAAATCCTGATGAGTCAGGAGAGATAACAGTGTTATAACCATCACGGATAGATTCAGTGTAACCTGGATCTACCACATGCCAGCCATTGAGAGGTACAGGCTGCTGCTGGATTGTGGGTAAGACCTACCTTCCGTTAGGAGAATCTCAGGTGCCTGCTGGTTACAGTGACAATAAGACTGACTGGAAATATTGAATCAATGGACACAGTCTGGATACAAAAATGAAACTGGACAGAATTTTGCCTACAACATATCACCAATACCTCACAGTTATTGCATGCTGCGTTCCTAATACTACATTATCTTACAATGAGTTCTACTACATACATCACAACAATATCACTCAGTACTTATAAAACAAGTTATACGGCTAGGGTTACTATGTGGGGATTCTTCTGAAGCATAATCACAGAATAACATGTAGCAAAGCATTCATTGTGTCGCAGCTTATTGTGGAGTTATTGTGAGCAGGGGCGCAGTGAGTGTGGATTTAAGGATAAAGAAACAAGTCTTGGATGATACAAAAGAAACAAGTCAGGAACAGTAACAATTGTTACCAGCGTAATTCTCTGGCTGACCGACGGATCACAAGTTACAATGAGGAAAATGTGTCAAGAACTTATAAAAGGTTCCGTGGAACTTCAGCAAAGATCAGCTAATTTCTCAACTACTATGAGGGAGGATGAAGAGAAGACACCACTACATTGTGTGGATAATAGTTACCAGGCCACACAAAAACTGCCCTATAACCTCCACAAATGTCCATAGTACTATTTAGGTACATTTTCTATTTAAAGACACTGTCAGAATTAAAGCAACAGGAAGCCACTGACAAGAGACACACAGTATAGAGTTTCCACATATGTAAAACTACTAATGTGGCAGAATGTGCAGCTTACTGGATACTCAGCCAGGTGCCTCACACCGAGCTGCCTGATCAATATAACAGAACGCGCATTTACTAACAGCAGAGACCATGGAACAAGCCAGACCTCAGGAGCCTTAACACTGTTTATTAAAGAGAGGATAACGTGTATAATAAATATGAAGTAGTATTTATAAATATTACGCACCATTTAATGCAAGTTTGCAAACATTACACAATAAATATTTTTTGTTTGTTAAAGCTAAAATTCAAGTGACAATCAAAACATATTATTAATTGTGCAGAATCTGTTTAGACATCCGAGGTAAGACAGGGTGACCGTTTCATGTGCCGCAATATGGACACTAAGCAAGACCACCGGACCACAACAGAGTGGGTCACAAGTACCATAATACTTTCTGTTCTTCGGAACGAACGATTTACCACCTGGTAAAACCAATACTGAAAGTAAGAAATTATTTATCAAAATCGATCCTACAATGTTGCCAGATCTAATGACTGTTTGGTCACAAAGCCATCAATGCTAATGAAGATATGAGCAGCTGCCGGTAATCCAATCGAATTGAATGAGACGATGCTGGGGCATAGTTCTTATTTTGGGGCAATACAAGCAGAGACAAGGGGCCAATAAAACTAATAGAGTACTGATTTTCTTTTAAAACCAGTTTACTTTTTCATTCTCTATGTAAGCACCGGTTGACACTCATCGCAACACGGACACAAATAAGAAAAAAGTATATTGCACTAATCCTGCAGCCAAACCTCAAATTACACAACACCCCAGTGGAACAGAAAATATGCTCAAGTCCAAGGAGACTTTTCAGTGGCACTTGTGGAATATTCCACATAAACACAATTAAAGATCCAGTTCATCCATAAACCTACTGTACTGTTAAATAAACTCTGCGTGATATATACACAAACTGTTATATTGTCACGTTACTTCCAAACTCCCTTATATACACACACACAAATTATATTATATATATATATATATATATATATATATATATATACACATACACACACACACACACATACATACACACACATACATACATACATACAAATACCAACAAGAATAAATCCATGTAATAGCAATGCGTTCTAACACGCAGAATCCCACAGGCCCCACATTACTAAATTAAAGGAAACATTCCTGACATTATTAGGACACAGGAATAACATTTTCTTGTACGACTGTCCTATTTCTTCACATTTCACAGCACAGTTTATGGCAGGTCACTAATTAAAACTCATTTTACTGGTGAAAAACTTCAAGGTACACAGTCTCCATATTGCAAATCCCGTGGAAAGAGACAGTCTCTACACGTCAGTCTTCTGCACGTCAGACAAACACGTATGTGGTGGTCACAGACAATAGTCTATGTGTAATTCTGTGACTTCAGACACATTCGGGGGCACTTCATAAATTAAGGTCTGTGCACATCTCACACCCCAAAAACAGTAACTAAGAAAGTCGTTTTAGGTGTTTAATTTAACTTTGAGCTCTCTATATAAAGTGTAGGCAGATAGTCTACGCATCTAATCAGCATATGCCCAATCTACTGTGTGGGAGCAGGGCTGGCAACGCTGTATGTCGGCTCAGATCAGTTTTATGTCCGCTTGGCTGTGTCACTCTGGGGTGAAGGTGGTCCACAAGACTGGGGGGTTGGCATGTGGCCTCTTGACTTATCTGCACAATGTACCCAGGGTAGATCCACCACCACAGGGAGGAAGAGGAAGCAGCCTGCGGTTTTTTACATGCAAATGATATTACGAAACAACATAAGATTAGTAAGTAGTTCAGCAAACTTCCTGCATCCCTTGCAAACCTACACAGAGATACAAAACTATTATTTCTGTAAGAGAGAAGTACACAAATAGCAAGAAGGGGTCAGCTGTTATCACTTCACACTGAACTGCATATATTTGGAAACGACGTGCTGTGGGACAGAGGGCAGGCGGCTTACTCCTAGAGTCATGTGACAGCGCTCACCGCCACTAGCTGATCCCACAGGTCAGCGGTCCGCACGCAGTCACACCTTTTTTTCCTCCCCAAGTATTGGACAAACAAAACAAATAAATATATATATTACATGCAGCGCTCAGGTCCAGCTGGTACTTGAAGCAAGAATTAGTGCGCAGTGACCGGACTTTACCGATAAAAAGCCATAATCTCTATGCTCGGATCCAAACGCCACTGAACAGGAGACACTAGTCTATTTAAGCAGCTCGCTTGGAGTCAGTCTACATTTAACAGACGGTGAACGCCAGCCAGTCATGTGGATATTAAGATTTTGATCACAATGATCAATGCAGCGTCAGTATAGATTGACAATTTGGAAGATATGAGCTTCCCCCATTAATGCTCTTAGTTCTATTCTCCGTGAATTCTGCACCTACAAAGTGTCAGTCTGTACTGTCACCGTAGTTACCATAAATAGAGTAGTCACACTCAGAAGGGGACCCCTAATGCCAGTGTGTATATGCACCTAAGAGCTCAGGTAGCAGGAAGGTTTCTCTCACCTGACAGAATTTTTGTTCTCAGTATACAATGACCACCCGCCCACCTCAACAATACAGCTCGGAGCCAGGTCAGGCGGAGACAGCAAAACAGATTTATGTCCGTTTAAAATGTTAATTTTCACATCAATGGACAGAAAGTAAAACTACATAACTTAGTTATATTTTATTTTTGGAGTTTAGTTCCACTTTTAAGAATGCAAAATAATGTGTAGAAAATCATTTAGGTAAATTACAGTCTTCCTCCACCTACAGGTAACCTGCAGGTCAGACAAGAGGCTCCTTTCACCACACACGGAGATAATGTAACATACAACAGAGTATCACAGTATAAAGCAGCCTTTGCTCTCAGGAAGTAGAGCTGCCTAATACCATCTACCACATGAATACACGTACAGAGCACATAGAACCAGTAATATCACTTCTACACCAGATGACAGTGTACACTACACTGTACCATTGTGTCCCCTCACCTGCCCACTGTGACCTACGGCTGCCACCATAGCACCCCCCAGTGCAGAACGTCACACATCCCTCTGTACTGAGCGTCACAATAACATTACAGAACTTCCTGCAATCCATCCCAATACCCAGTATAACAGGAGGGGTCTATATCCCCCGACGTGGCTGGTGAACGCAGGAAGTAATAGTGAGTAGGGTGGTATTTAGTGGTGCTGCTCTCTGTATATGCCCAGGGTAGGGAATAAGATGTTATATAGAGGTATAGACACAGGGTAGTGAAACGGGTGCTCTATGAAGACACTTTATAGGCACAGACCGTTGTACTGTGGGTGTGATCAGGTCGTTCTAGAGAGGTACAGGGAGTGATTATGACGTTATACAGAGGTCCAGGCAATGACTAGGTCATTATATAGAGGTAGAGCATGGAATAGGACGTTATATAGAGGTACAGACATTGATTAGAGCATTATAGAGGCGCAGGGAGTGATTAGGGTGTTATATAGAGATAGAGCAGTAAATAGGGCGTTATACAGATGTACAGGCAGAGAATAGGGCGTTATATAGAGGTAGAGCAGTAGATATGGCATTATATAGGGGTACAGGCAGTGACAGGGTGTTATATAGAGGTAGAGCAGGGAATAAGGCATTATATAGAGGTACAGGAAGTGACAGGGCATTATACAGTGGTACATGATGGCGATTCGGGTAAGGAATAGGCCATTATACAGAGGTACAGGCACTGATAGGAAGTTATATAGAGGTAGAGCAGGGAATAGGGTGTTATACAGAGGTACATGATAGTGATTAGGGCGTTATATACAGGAACAGGCGGGGACAAGGTATTATATAGAGGTACAGCAGTTATTAGGGCGTTATACAGAGGTACTTGATTGTGATTAGGGCATTATATAGAGGTACAGGCAGTGACAGGGTATTATATAGAGGTAGAGCAGTTATTAGGGCGTTATACAGAGGTACAGGCAGTGATAGGGTATTATATAGAGGTAGAGCAGTGATTAGGGCGTTATACAGAGGTACAGGCAGTGACAGGGTATTATATAGAGGTAGAGCAGTAATTAGGGTGTTATACAGAGGTACAGGCAGTTTATAGTAACATAGTTGATGAGGTTGAAAAAAGACACCAGTCCATCAAGTTCAACCTATTTTGGATCTCCTGCGATCCTGCACTTATATTTGAAATTAATCCAGAGTAAGCAACCGCCAATCTGTTTCAATTGTGAAAATCCCCCCAGACTCAATATTGCAGTCCTATTTTTACCCTATAACCACTAGTATCCTTCATTTTAATTAACGGTCGTATCCCTGGATACACCTTTCCGCTAAAAATTTGTCTAACCCTTTCTTAAACATATCTATTGAATCTGCCATCACAATCTTCCCAGGCAATGAATTCCATATCTTGACTGCCCTTACTGTAAAGAACCCTTCCCCTTGCTGGTTGTGAAATTTCCTCTCCTCTAACCTTAGGGGGTGACCACGTGTTCTGTGCATAGTCCTTGGAGTAAAAAGTTCCCATGAAAGCTCTCTGTATTGACCCCTAATGTATTTGTACATAGTAATCATATCTCCCTTTAGACGCCTCTTTTCTAAAGTAAACATGTCTAAACTGGCTAACCTTTCCTCATAACTTAATGACTCCATACCCTTTATCAATTTTGTCGCCCTTCTCTGAACCCTTTCTAGTTCCAAATTATCTTTTTTATAGAGTGGTGCCCAGAACTGTACTGCATATTCAAGATGAGGTCTTACCAATGATTTATACAGTGGCAAAATTACACTGTCTTCCCTGGCATCTATGCCCCCTTTTATGCATGCCAATACTTTGTTTATAGTAACATGTAGGTAGAGCAGTAATTTGGGTGTTATACAGAGGTAAAGGCAGTGACAGGGTATTATATAGAGGTAGGGCAGTGATTAGGGTGTTATACAGAGGTACAGGCAGTGATAGGGTGTTATATAGAGGTAGAGCAGTGATTAGGGTGTTATACAGAGGTACAGGCAGTGATAGGGTATTCTATAGAGGTAGAGCAGTAATTAGGGTGTTATACAGAGGTACAGGCAGTGATAGGGTATTATACCGAGGTACATGAGGGTGATTAGGGTGTTATACAGAGGTACAGGCAGTGACAGGGTGTTATATAGAGGTAGAGCAGTGAATAGGGCGTTATACAGAGGTACAGGCAGTGACAGGGTGTTATATTGGTGTAGGGCGTTATACAGAGGTACAGGCAGTGACAGGGTGTTATACAGAGGTACATGAGGGTGGATCAGGGATGGGATAGGCCATTATACAGAGGTACAGGCAGTGACAGGGTGTTATACAGAGGTACATGAGGGTGGATCAGGGAAGGGATAGGCTGTTATACAGAGGTACAGGCAGTGACAGAGTGTTATATTGGGGTAGGGCATTATACAGAGGTACAGGCAGTGACAGGGTGTTATACAGAGGTACATGAGAGTGGATCAGGGAAGGGATAGGCCGTTATACAGAGGTACAGGCAGTGACAGGGTGTTATATTGGGGTAGGGCATTATACAGAGGTACAAGCAGTGACAGGGTGTTATATAGAGGTACAGCAGTGAATAGGGCATTATATAGAGGTACATGAGGGTATTTAGGCCGTTATACAGAGGTACAGGCAGTTATATAAAGGTAGAGCAGGGATTAGGACGTTATACAGAGGTACAGGCAGTGACAGGGTGTTATACAGAGGTACAGGCAGTGACAGGGTGTTATACAGAGGTACAGGCAGTGACAGGGTGTTATACAGAGGTACATGAGGGTGGATCAGGGAAGGGATAGGCCGTTATACAGAGGTACAGGCAGTGACAGGGTGATATATAGAGGTACAGCAGTGAATAGGGCATTATATAGAGGTACATGAGGGTATTTAGGCCGTTATACAGAGGTACAGGCAGTTATATAAAGGTAGAGCAGGGATTAGGGCGTTATACAGAGGTACAGGCAGTGACAGGGTGTTATACAGAGGTACATGAGGGTGGATCAGGGAAGGGATAGGCCGTTATACAGAGGTACAGGCAGTGACAGGGTGTTATATTGGTGTAGGGCGTTATACAGAGGTACAGGCAGTGACAGGGTGTTATACAGAGGTACATGAGGGTGGATCAGGGAAGGGATAGGCCGTTATACAGAGGTACAGGCAGTGACAGGGTGTTATATAGAGGTACAGCAGTGAATAGGGCATTATATAGAGGTACATGAGGGTATTTAGGCCGTTATACAGAGGTACAGGCAGTTATATAGAGGTAGAGCAGGGATTAGGGCGTTATACAGAGGTACAGGCAGTGACAGGGTGTTATACAGAGGTACATGAGGGTGATCAGCTAGGGGACAGGCCGTTATACACGCACTCTCTATATAAAGGCTCAGGGTCCCAGCTCTCCCTATATAACCGCCCTGTGTAGTTGCGTCACGGGCTCAGTGACAGGTCCCACCCGTCACCCACGGGTGTCTCCCTCTCCCCCGGCCGGGTGTCCCTTGTTACCATGGCTGCGGTGGGTGAGGACCGGGTCAGGTGGGCGGGGCTGCTCTCCGGTGCGGTAACGGGTCGGTATCGCTCTGCCCCGTAGGCCCGGCGGCGCCTCCACTTCCTCAGGACCTAGGAGTGAACATCCGGGTCAGCGTCTCCCTGACCACTCCCACCACACGGCCCGTCCACCAATCAGAGCGCTGCCTCCCAGCCATCACCAAGTATGGAGAGCGTGACGTCACTGACAGAGGGGCGGGACCAGGGGAGGCGGGGCAGAGGCGGGGCTAGATGTATTAATATTAATGAGGAGAGAAAGTGTGTGACCAGGTCCTATAATAATATAATAATAATAACACTATAATAATAAGAATAGACTATGGGCTGTGTGTGACCAGGTCCTATAATAATAATATAATAATAATAATAATAACACTATAATAATAAGAACAGACTATGGGCTGTGTGTGACCAGGTCCTATAATAATAATATAATAATAATAATAACACTATAATAATAAGAACAGACTATGGGCTGTGTGTGACCAGGTCCTATAATAATAATATAATAATAATAATAACACTATAATAATAAGAATAGACTATGGGCTATGTGTGACCAGGTCCTATAATAATATAATAATAATAATAATAACACTATAATAATAAGAATAGACTATGGGCTGTGTGTGACCAGGTCCTATAATAATAATAATATAATAATAAGAATAGACTATGGTTGACTGGCAGTGAAGGGAGTATTTATTGATCATTTCACGGATGGCCGTAGTGTGTGAATGGGTTTCTATGGAGACTTTAGGTTACATTTGAACTGCATCAGATAAATAATGCAGATTTTATTTTACAAGTATAATAGTGAACAAAAGTTTTCTGAGAATCTCCTAGTTTCAATTCCGCACAATGTGTCTCTGGAACGTCCCATGAGGTGCGAGGGAGAATGAGCGGAGATTCCCTACTGTAATGCATAGTTGCCAAATTTTGAGATCTCCCCTCCGGGAGACCGGGGGCGTGGCTACGCAGATTGTCTCATTAAGTCCAGCCCCTCAGTTATACGTCACTATTTTCGGCCTATCGGAACAGGGACGGGCCACGATGACGCGACTTACGTAGCCACGACCCGACGATCATGTGAATCGCGGCCCCTACCTACTTCACTAACGAAGTGAGTAGGATGCGGTAGGTTGCTCTGCTTTCTCGGGAGTTTGGGAGGACTCCCAAAAATTTGTGAGTCTCCCGGACATTCCGGGAGAGCAGGGCAACTATGCTGTAATTGAAAAGAGTAGAGAATTACCACACCAGGTATAGATTTCCAGACCTTTCCCCTAAATATATTTTAAGTTTTAGTCATACATGCCTACTTTCAGGCAGTGCAGTCCGGGAGAGGGGCGTGACTAGAGGGCGGGGAGCCGTCAATCGCGTCATTTTGGCGCGGGGCCAAAATGACACGATTCACAGCGAATAACGTTCTTTTGGCCAGGGAATTGCGGGATGCGGGAGACTTGCCTGCTCTCACAGGAGTCCGGGAGACCGACACGGATTTCGGGGGGTCTCCCGGACATTTTGGGAGAGTTGGCAAGTATGGTTTTGGTTGCCTAGGAAAAAATAATCCTAATGGGTGTTCCCAACACATAGCATTAGAACATCAAAAAAAAATAAAAGGAAAAGAGGAATAGGATGTGTATTTCAGGGGCACTCTGGGGTGGCAATTAAGTTAAAATATAAACTTTATTGGGTATACGTTAAAACAGAGAAATTGGTTGGATAAAGAGCAAGGAGGAGGTGATAGTCAATTTCTTTTTCTTTATGTCTCAGCAATATTTGGAGACCATATCATGAGTGATTTATATTTACATCTATATGCATAATATTATAACATTTTGTGGTAGCAGCGAGGTTATGCAATTTATTTTGCATTTTAATCACACAGTACACATATTATCTTTTATTCATTGGTTTTAATTATTTTATCCAACTATGCTGTAATGGCTGATAATATGCACAGCCAGTCATTGTGGTGATGTACGGCAGCATATCTCTGGCAATTAAATTCTCCCCAGAGGCAAACAGAGGGGGGGGGGTTTCCTAGTGCCTGGAAACCCCCCATACAAGCCTGCGGCACTATATAATTGAGGTGGCTGGACCCTGCCCCCGCTTCACACGGCTCTTCTTGAAAAGAGAGAGCTGCGTGCACCTAACAGTAGTGCACGCAGCATTGCCCATGTATATTATGGGGATAGGGAGAGGTGGAGAGCAGCCAAGCACTCTCTAAAATTATGGCCACGCCCCCAATCACATGCATGCTGGTCACGCCCACTGGCGGCATGGTGTGGAAACCCCCCTCTACAAATCCTGCGTTTGCTCCTGCCCCCCTCAGTGGGCAGAGGATACAGGCGCACCTTGATGTACACTAGGTGGACTGTGATGAGGCGCACTAGTGCAAATCTAAGGCATTTTGAATGACAATGAAGCGTGTATTGTAAATAAGACCCTGTGTATAACCAGCATCTAATAATAATAATACATTATTAATTATATTATTATTATGATGATTATTATTAGATTCGTAATGAGAATAGAGTGTCAACTCTGTGTGACCACGGTCCAAAAATAATGAGTTTAGAGTAGGAGCTTTAAACTATCTTTTTTTACTGAAATTCAATTTTATTACGACTTTTTAACCCCAGAGAATGAGAAGAGAACAAGAGAATTGGATGCAATATACACTCAGTGGACACTTTATTAGGTACACCAGCTCGTTGATGCCAATATCTCATAAACCAATCACGTGGCAGCAACTCAATGCATAGAAGCATAGTCAAGAGGTTCAGTTGTTGTTCAGACCATAAGAACGAGGAAGGGCTGATAGGATTGGCAAAATAGTAATTTATTCCTGTATATAAATAAAATTATAAAACAGTCATCTACACAAATATCTAAAATTGCTTATTCAATCATATACACAAAAATAATAATAAAATATAGCACTTATCTGTTTGGAACATCGGTCATATCATAGCTTTTAAGAATGGCCATTCATTGCGAGTAATAGTATGCTACTGATTCTCCTATAGCAGTATGCAGTTGTCAATCACAGGTGAAGTGAGCTCCCGGAAATTACGTCACTAACGCGTTTCTCTGTCCTTCAGTGACGCTTTCATCAGAGGTAATATTAATCAGACTAAACACCAGAATGGGAAGAAAATGTGATCTAAGTGACTCTGACAGTGGAATAATTGTTGGTGGCAGACTGAGAGGTCTCAGAAGCTGCTGATCTCCTGGTATTTGCAGGCACCACAGTCTGTAGAGTCTACAGAGGATAGTGCGCAAACAAAAACACATCCGTTGAGCGGCAGCTCTGTGGGCAAAAACACCTTGTTAATGAGAGAGGTTAGAGGAGAGTGGCCTGGACTGGTTCATCCTGACAGTAACTCAAATAACCATGTGTTACATCAGTGGTACGCAGAAGAGCATCTCTTGACTCGTGGTACATCGCACCTTGAAGTGGATGGGCTACAGCAGCAGAAGATCGCACCGGGTTCCTCTCCTGTCCGCTAAGAACAGGAAACTGAGGCTATTCACTGGCGAATGGTGTCATTTTGGCCCCGCCCTCCACGACAAATCGGCAATTTCATCACGGGGCATGGCCAGAATGACGCGATTTGCAATGCATCCCCCCCCCCCACCACACCCCTCTTCATGGATCTCCCCAGAGGGATCCCTCAAAGTAGACAAGTAGGCTCAGCCATTTAATAGTGGGGACTATTAATTTAAGATGGGGTGGTTTGGGCGCTACTGAATGTGGGGGTGAGTTTGGAGAGATTGAGGTCTCTTTATTAAATGTACCTATGAATTATTTAATGGCAGTGATGGTTGCGGGAAATAGGCATATTTCTGAAATGTAAATACTATTAATTTATTGCTGGGGCTGTTTGTAGGGAGGGAAATAGATTTATTTATTAAATGTGAATACTATTATTTTAATGTTGGGGCTAGAGGAAGGCCTAATTATTAATCGTGGGTGGTATTGATTTAACGCCGGGACTGGTTGTAATTTTCTAAATGTAGCCATTTATTTTTTTTCAAAATAGGGCCCCCAACATTCCAGGATCCAGACAAGCCGCAACTAAAGAAACCAGCAGCTACATATGGTGAAAGTGAGAAGAACAGGTAGGAGAGAGCAGGAGAGTCTGTGAAATGTTGTAATTCTAGTGGGACAATCCCAATTTTTGGTGACCGTTCAATGGTGTACACAACAATGCAGGATTTTTTTCTGTAGGAGGGTGGCCTGGCCACGCCCAATGATGCATAGCCACGGCCCCAAATGTATGAACACAACTATTAGAAATTTTGCGCTGTAATTTTTTTTTTCATTCTCAACTGTAAGGGGGGCCCCATGAAGTTGTTGTATCTGGGCCCTGAATTCCTCTTGGCTGCCCTAGTTCCAATATGACGAGACATCACCTTTCCCCCAGCATCTCCTGGAGGGTAAGACCAAAAAGTTAGTAAGTATGAGTAAGAGGAATTGCAGTGTACATTTGATTAATATTGAAAAACTGAAATATCCAAGAACAGATCTTAAAATGTTGGGACTATTCCTGAAAATTAAGTAAATTGTAACTATAGGTCCTAATTATCATAGGCCTCTTTCTCCGGTGACAAGGCTGTTTATCGCAGCAATAAAAAAAATCACTTTGCTGCAATCTACCAAAAACTGATGGGCGACACTGATGATACTGAGCCGGAGCAGTAGGGGTTACGGTAACGCTTTGCCCGGCTGGTCACCGACTAGGCCAGGTTTCTGCTTTCAGTTGAACTAATGTAAAAAAATAAATAAATTAATAAGTAAGTCCATTTAAAAAATAGATAAGCTTAAAAAAATTAGATAATAAAGCATTTCTTCAATGATATTAATCTGTCACCACCATCCTGAGATATATTACCCCGCTTCGATACTTATGAAATAGGTACTTGAGCACCCCAAGTCATTTTAAATAGTTGGCTTCTCTGCACGTCCTAGTGAATACTGCGCTCTCCACAGTGGCGCACGCAGGGGGGGGTTTCTGAGTCTCTAGAAACCCCCCCCCTGCGCTAACTAAGTGGCCACTGTCCTATACAGCAGCCGCGGCGCTGTCAAAGAAACGTCCGCGGCGGTGCTGTATCGTATACAGCACCGCCGCAGACGCTTCTTAGACAGCGCCGCGGCTGCTGTATAGAACAGCGCTGGCGAAACGGAGTAGGCGCATGCGCAGCAGCTTTCTCTCGTTTTGGTTTTTTTTGGTTTTTTTTTGGGTCGGCGGGGAGAAACCCCCCCCCCCCCGACAATCCTCGGTGCGCCCCTGCTCCACTCTGCGTGGGTGATAGAAACACTTATTAAGTATTTTTAGCAGACACACATTATAGATACAGAACTATTATTACTCGTCAGCTGGTCCTTTACCCTTTGGATATTCCGAGTCTTGTGCAGAGAGGTGGGAGAAGGACACATACACAACAGCACAAACCTGCTCTTATCTTCAGGCCTATCTCTGTGTACACATATAACTATATTATAGGGAAGTACACAGGTGAAAGGTTGGCGTGTGACACACCTGGGCTGACGTAGAGTCAATCATATGATATAAAGATTCTTTTGGTTCATTTTTGTCTCACACCTCAGACAATTTAATGAATTTAATGCCTCCAAAGACATGCACGTGTACCTCGTCAGATTAACGGGTCTATTCATCCTGGATGCCGCAATAACAAAGATTTTCTATCACTGTTTATCGCAGCAGTGGAAAATCAGTTATCGCCACAGTTTGGTAATATAATATTGCAGCATCAGTTGAGTGATACTCCAATTATCATAACACTCAACTATACTACTAAATCAGTTCATATTCAGGGAGGATGTGGCACGCCTCAAGCCTCAATGTCACTTAGACATGCCCCTGTGTAGAGTGACTCCGAATACTAGATGATAAATGTTGTGAGATATGAACCGGTTCCCTTTTCTTTTCTAAGCTAAATTTGTACATTACCAGCAGATACTTTTTAGGTTTCATAAAAGGGAAGGGATTCAGGCTTTTTAAATACACTGGCAGCTACACAGAGCTACCTCTCCGTAATGCAAAAATAAATGATTACATGGCAGGAACGACAGGAAATAGGGTGGTACATATTGATGCTGTTGATGTGTAGGTTAAAGTGAGGGGCCTATTATATATGACACCACCCTTAGATATATATATATTTTTACTAACAATTGTATAAATAAATTGCAGGGCAGCACGGTGGCGTAGTGGTTAGCACTTCTGTCTTACAGCACTGGGGCCATGAGTTCAATTCCCGACCATGGCCTTATCTGTGAGGAGTTTGGATGTTCTCCCTGTGTTTGTGTGGGTTTCCTCCCACACTCAAAAAAAAACATACTGGTAGGTTAATTGGCTGCTAACAAATTGATCCTAGTCTGTCTCTGTCTGTCTCCATCTGTGTATGTGTGTGTGTGTCTGTGTATATTAGGGAATTTAGACTGTAAGCTCCAATTGGGCAGGGACTGATGTGAGTGAGTTCTCTGTACAGCGCTGCGGAATTAGTGGCACTATATAAATAAATGATGATGATGATTTCTGTCACTTTTACTGATATAGTATGCCCAGCTCTACACCAATAGCACGTCAGGTGTACTTATACCCAGATACACTTACACCCAATAAGGTCATATGCACAAGAAACATTTATTAACATTTGTTTTGATAGTGAAAAACACATTCACTATTACATACCTCCCAAAATTTCAGTTCAAGGCAGCGGGACAGAGGGCTTGGCCACGTTCTGATGTGGGAGTGGCGACCCCCCCAAAGGGCTGCCGAGCGCTATAAAGCGCTAGGCTGCCCGTTAAATGTCTCCTGTCCCCTCCAAACACTGCAGCACCTGGTGTGTTGCACCCAGTCACTGCTATCCCACCCATGGGACAGGACACACATCCCCGGGCAGGACAGAACCCTAAAATCTGGACTGTCCCACCAGGGGCGGGCTGGCAAATTTCAGCCCGGGGGTCGCACAGGCGGCCGCATCACATAACACGCAATGCGTCCGCGACATCAATGACGTGGGCGCATCGAGTGTCATGGGGGTAGTGAGCAGCCGGCCCAAACAGCGGTTAGACTGAGCAGCCCCCTGGCCCAGCCCGCCCCAGTGTCCCACCAAAATCGGCACAGTTGGGAGGTATGCGGCCCGGGTTGATTTAAATAAAAGAAAACCTATATAATACAGCAGGTATTATCTTCCTTCTCATGTACAAATAAAAGTATCAAAAAAATTTATTTGTGGCTGGATCACGTAGAATAAATTTTTGTAGATATTTATTTAAAGCTGTTCTGGGCACTGCAAAGGAGCCCTGTGGTGGCAGACGAATTCTCCTACAACTATTGCACAGTTGGCATTTGCAGTCGGTGAGTTTTCTGGTGGCAAAGTGATACCAGTAGGAGTGGTCAGTAACAGACGGTTCCTGACTGTTAGAAGGAAACAAAGATAAACTGTACAAGAAGAACATCCCTCCGTTCCTCTTCTCCCTACAGACCGGGTGTCAAAGTAAGCCCATCCGGTCACAGCGCCCACAAAATGCCACAATATAGGCATGATCAGTGAAGAAAGCACCTATCAGCTTCAGAGGTTAATCAGCCAATCAGAAGCAGCTAGCTAGCACTGGCAACTGTCATCATCATCAGTGTGTATCTGCATCAGCCGCAGGGGCAGGCTAGGGGCATCTGTCCTCCCCGGGCTGGTCCCATCGTTGGTTACCTTGGGCTACGTCACTGGGCCACCTGTATTTTTTTTCCATTAAAATAGGATGCTGAGTGGAGTGTTGCCCCCGAGCTAAAATTTGCCAGCCCTCCCCCGATCGGCCGTCAGGCCACTGCCTGGCGTATCTGCGTCTCCATGCGGGTCTGCCTCAGTTACATTTACACAAACGCCCTTACTGTACTCGCCCTGCACACCCCTTCCCTCCCTTGTCCTGCCTCTCTAAGTGTCAGATCTGCATGCAGACATAGGTATTCGCTTATGTGGGCACGTGCACGACGTATTTGCATGTTTTATGTTTTTAGTAACAGGTATATGCCCAACTCATACTTGCCAACTTTTCCTCGTTTGCTTCAAGGAGATCCTAGGGAAGATGGGCGTGCGTGGATGGGACTTGACGAATCGCATCATTTTGGCCCCGCCCCTGAACGATTGTCACAATTTTGGCCAATAACAGCAGGCTAAGATGACGCAATATTTGCGTCATATAGCTCCCCCCACCACCACTTATCTACTGCGGTGGCGAGAACAGGGAGGTCTCCCAGAAATGCGGGAGTCTCCCAGACATTTCGGGAGGGTAGGCAGCTATCCGTTAAAGAAAAGCAGCTAATGAATCTCTAGAGGCTGAAGTGTCTTTTACATTTCTGTCTCCATTATTGAAGTCATGTTGTCTTACCCATACTTGCCAACTTTTGAAAATTCATTTCAGGGAGAAATAAAAAACCAGTGTGGGCGTGCCCTGTCCCGCCCACTGGGCGTGCCCTGTCCCGCCCACTGGGAGTGCCCCAGCTCAATCATGGTTGCAAACTCTCCCGGGACGTCTGTGGGACTCCCATAATACTGGGAAATCTCCTGGACTCCCGGGAGAGTACTGTAAAATCCTGAATTTACCTTTGGAGTTCGCGGAGGAGTCCTCTTTTCAAACTGCGTATGCGCCGGTGACATCATCGGCGTGAGGACGCGACGCACCCAATATTCCAGAAGACCCCGGCCATTGTAGAGCACGGAGCTCCAACGCCTAGCAGCTGAACTGTTAAAGTTTAACAGTTAAAGTAAATTACATTATAACAGAAATTTCAATTGGGGCAGAATGTCTGCATAATTCAGCTTTCAATTCACCATAATGTATAATGCCCATGTCATGCTTTCTTATATTTCTTTTACACCACAACCTGGTACAATAGTTAATTTAACTATTGTACCAGGTTGTGGTGTAAAAGAAATTTAACAAAACATGACATGGGCATTATACATTATGGTGAATTGAAAGCTGGATTATGCAGACATTCTGCCCCAATTGAAATTTCTGTTATAATGCAGACTTGCCAACTCTCCCGAAATATCCGGGAGACTCCCGCATTTTGCGAGAGTCTCCCGGGCTCCCGGGCGAGTGTGGCAATCCCCCGCATCTGGATAATTCTGCCCACTTCCTAGTGAAGTGGGCAGAATTAAGTCCCAAACACCGCGATTCCCGGTGAATCGCGGCATTTGGCCCCGCCCCCCGCTGTCAAATGACGCATTTTGCGTCATCACGTCATGGGGACAGGTCCAAAATGACGCCACTTGGAGCCCCGCCCCCCCGTTACGCCCACCTCCTCTGCAGGCTCCCGGATTTCACCAACAGAAAGTTGGTAAGTATGTTATAATGTCATTTACTTTTAAACTTTAACAGTTAAAGTAAATACTGGGATCCCCCTGGTTGTTCCCCAGATGAATCGGCCTATTGAGGATGTGCTCACTCCCCCAGTCCTCCAGCATGATTCCCCGGCTCCCTCCTGACTCCATCCTGCCTCATCGCCCCTCTATGTGGCCGGCAGGATGTCCCCCGAATTCCCCACGCCCTCCCCTGACAGTTTTCTCCAGTTCCCCCTGCCCAGGTTACCAGCCGCCTCACACAGACAACAAGCTGCTGTACCCCGGCGTCTGGGTGCCTGTGTCACTGGACAACATCCCTCCACTCCCGGTTACCTTTGCCCGTGGACTGCGCAGGCGTTGGAGCTCCGTGCTCCGCAATGGACGGGGTCTTCTGGGATATTAGGCGCGCCGCGTCATCACGCCGATGACATCACCGGCGCATGCGCAGTTTGGAAAGAAGACTCCGCCGGTAAATTCGGGATTTTACGTTCCGGGAGAGTTGGCAACCATGGTCTTACCTGTCAGTCCTTGATTAAATCTTGGTCTCCATGAAAATGGCCACCTCCATAGGCATCAATACATGGACATAGGACACAACTTCTGAACAGTGTCATCATGCCACAGATGGCGAAGCCAACCACGTCTTGTACTGGCTCAGCATCAGGGAGAATGCCAGACTCTTCAGGGAGTGAGGGAGATCACCCCTATTTCAGGGAGTCTCCTGACATTCAGGGAGAGTTGGCAAGTATGGCCCAACTCAGCATCAGCCCCATTGTGTCATTATAGGAAGGGGTTAGCTGCCTGTGTCTCTTACTGACAGGGTGATACTGTGACTGATTCTCAGTGTTAGTAACGTGACTGTTACATACAAATGCTGACATAAGAAGAGTGTCCGCCATTCCCATTTGTCACTTGCAATAAAGTTGTTGAAAGTCCCAAGGTCAGCACCACGTGGTGCGGGAGCTCAGGGTAACCTTGACTACCAGAGAGAAGCGGCGGCTCCGGCCTGTTCTCGCGAGACTAGACCCCGCCTAGGCCGGGACCGGCCGTTATCTCGCGAGATCTGGCGCCCGCTCCGCTGCAGCTGGTGAAGATGTCGGAGTCTGACCTCGGGAGGAAGTGGGACCGGTGTCTGGCAGATGCCACCGTTAAATTCGGTAACGTCCAGCAGAGTGCACTGAGCGTCCCTGCACAGTCTCATATATATGTCCTGTCACATATCACATATATGTCCTACTGTCACATGCCACATGTATGTAAAGCTGCCACATAATGTCCTGTTTTCACGTATGTAAAGCTGCCACATGTAACATATCACATGTATATCATGCTGTCAGATGTAACAGGTAGCATGTATGTAATCATTCACATGTAAGGTCATGCACATAATATTGTCACATATATGTAATGCTGTCACACTGGTTAATATGTCTGCAGCTACATATGTCTAATACAATCACATCATGCATTTTTAAACTCTTATGGTGACTTGTGTAAGATGGTGTCACATCACACAATGACATAGTGTAATGTAGTCACATTGATTTGCATGTATACTATACTGTCACGTCACACACAGACATGCACATAATTATCTAGCACATTGTTTGACACAATTTTGCATATTTGAAACAATGTCCTCTATGGAAGATTGTCAGATTGATGCCTATACATAGTACTGCATGGCAGAATCCAGGAGCGGGGCATTAATATCTAGCAGCGGGGAAGAGGTGCAGTTAATAGCATCAGAAGAATCTCTAACAATACTCACACATGTCGGCCACCTGGGATTTCTCCAGCTGCGTACTAACATTTCATGACTGTTTTCTCATATGTGTGCAATACGATCATATCAAACACTGACTGACTGACACTCGCACATCTTTTACACAAGTCACACGTTTACAAAAATCCCCCCCCACCCACAAATAGGTGTGTGTGTGTGTGTGTGTGTATATATATATATATATATATATATATATATATATATATATATATATATATATATAATGACATCTGTTTCCCTCTATGCTGCGTGAAATTAAGAATATGCTGCTCGGTGCAAATCTGCACAGTGGGCATTCACTTTTTAACAAAACAATGTCTAGATCCCACCACCTTGAGAGAACGGTGGTCAATGCTTTTTGTAAAAGTTTCTTTGGTTCACATTCCAGTTGTATCATATTAGAGTACTGCTATATACACTCCACTCTACGTGTCAGCTTATCAGAAGTGAAGATAAATGGTTTCTATCAGTTCATAACCATCATGTATTTATATAGCGCCACCAGTTCCGTACAGAGAATATATGTCATTCACATTACTCCCTGCCCCATTGGAGCTCACAGTCTAAATTCCCTAACATACACTAATATTTAATCAGCAGCCAATTAACCTACCAGTGTAATTTTGGAGTGTGGGAGGAAACCCACACAGACACGGGAAGAACATACAAACTAAACACAGACAAGGTCCTGGTCAGGAATTGAATTCATGACCGCAGTACTGTGAGACAGAAGTGCTGACCACTGAGCCACTGAAGTAGGAGCACACAAGCTCCGTAACCTATTGAAGGACGCTGTAGGGAACTTATGTGCTTAAAATGGCTGATACCGGATAGCAGTAGCTTACATGAGGTATCAAGGTTACGTAGATGTCAAACATCTGCATAATGCCTCTTCATAGGTTTTTCATTATTATTATTATTATCGTTTATTTGTTAGATGCCACAAGGTTTCCACAGCACGGTACAAACAGTAGACTATACAGGGTAAAAACGGTACAGAACAATAAACTCAAAGTACCAGTACTCCAGAAACTCCAGGCAGGCAAATACAGTAGAGATGGAGCGGAAGAACAGGTATGGAGACAGGAGGGAAGAGGGGCCCTGCTCATACGAGCTTACATCATAAGGTAGGGTAAACAAAATCAGGCACAGAAGGGAGCCAGTGAAGCAAAGGGGAGAGAAAAAAGGGGCCAGGGAGAAACAGAAAAGGTGAGAGGTTAAGTGGATGGTTGGTAGGCCTTAAGGAACAGGTGAGTTTTAAGTGCCCGCTTGAAGGAGCACAGATTGGGTGAGAGGCGGATGGAGCGAGGGAGGTCGTTCCAGTGAAGGGGGGCAGCGTGGGAGAAGTCTTGGATTCTGGAGTGGGAAGAGGAGATAAGGGTGGAGGAGAGGCAGCAATCATTGGCCGAGCGCAGGGAGCGGGCGGGAGTGTCAATGGAGAGGAGGTTAGAGATATAAGGGGCAGTAAACTGGGAGAGAGCCTTGTAAGTGGTTGTGAGGAGTTTGAAAAGGATTCTGTAGGGGAAGGGGAGCCAGTGTAAGGGAAGACAGAGAGGGGAGGAAGATGAGTCTTGCAGCTGCATTGAGTATAGAGCGGAGGGGGGCGAGGTGGGAGCAGGGGAGGCCAGTAAGGAGAAGGTTGCAGTTGTCGAGGCGGGAGATGATGAGAGCATGGATGATAGTTTTGGTGGCATCTTGAGAGAGGAAGGGATGGATGCGGGCAATGTTACGGAGTTGGAAGCGACAGGCTTGGGCGAGGGATTGAATGTGGGGGGCAAAAGAGAGAGAGAGGTGTCAAGAGTGACTCCTAGGCAGCGGAGTTGGGTGACAGAGGAGATGGTGGAGTTGTTAACAATGATAGAGAGGTCGTGGTGGGAAGGGAGTCTGGGTGGGGGAAAGACAATGAGTTCAGTTTTGGAGATGTTAATTTTAAGAAAGCGTGAGGACATCCAGGAGGAGATGGCTGAGAGGCAGTCAGATACACGAGAGAGGAGGGAGGAGGAAAGATCAGGAGAAGAGATGTAGAGCTGAATATCATCAGTATATAGGTGATACTGAAGACCGAACGAGGAGATGAGAGCCCCAAGGGAGGAAGTGTAGAGCGAGAAGAGTAAAGGGCCAAGAACAGAGACTCCAACAGGGAGAGGGGAGGGGGTGGAGGAAGAACCAGACGTGGAAACAGAGAAGGAGCGGTTAGCAAGGTATGAGGTGAGCCAGAGATGCCGAGAGAGAGAAGAGTTTACAGCAGGAGGGGGTGGTCCACGGTGTCGAAGGCCGCGGAGAGGTCGAGGAGGATGAGTATGGAGTATTGGACCTTATGTACACTTTAAATAGTAAATTCAATATTTGACATTAACGTGTGTGTTCTCCAGGCTGCCATGTTAGGTGGGAGGAGCTTCTCTATCACAGCTGACACGAAGGGTGATTCTCAAACGGCAAAATCCCCTGATAATTAGTCTGTGTCTAGTTTTGTCTGTTGGCGGATGCTCCGTAAAGAGCACAAACTGTAAAACAGTCATCAAAGTCCAATTTTACACCGCCTTAGGCCCCGTCTCATTATTCATTTAAACTGTTAGGTTAAATTCTGCAGTATTTTTGGAGATGATCTTTATTTGTGTCTTAAGTTAACTAGTGGAGAGGGGACTCATCATCATCATCATCATCATCATCATCTTTATATAGCGCCACTAATTCACCAGCGCTGTACAGAGAACTCTCTCACATCAGTCCCTGCCCCATTGGAGCTTACAGTCTAAATTCCCTAACATACACACACAGACTAGGGTCAATTTTTGTAGCAGCCAATTAACCTACCAGTATGTTTTGGAAGTGTGGGAGGAAACCGGAGCACCCGGAGGAAACCCACGCTAACACAGGGAGAACATACAAACTCCACACAGATAAGGCCATGGTCGGGAATCGAACTCATGACCCCAGTTCTGTGAAGCAGAAGTGCTAACCACTGAGCCACCGTGCTGCCCAGACTGTACTGTTGTCATCACATGTGGCTTATTTTCCATGTTTGAAGCTTTTTAGAACATTAGTCGAAATACTGTTAGAAATTCACTCTCCACTAAAGTCCATTATAAGTGTAGGGATAATACTGTGTATCATACAATCATCATCGCTATAAGGCGCTACAGATTCACAGGACAGACAGCGCACAGATGCATAAATACAATTAAACATCAAAACAAATACATTAATACAAGAAGTCACAATAGCAGCTGTGTGATACAGATATGTGAACTGGTAATCTGCATAGCATGAGACATAGATAGAGAAGACTCTGGCCGTAGGAGCTTACAGTTTACATTCATATTTTATATACGAAGATCTTCACGTTTTGCCTCGGTGGTCCTTTTACTTCATGCTGCCGTATATTTTGGCGGTCACTTCTCCCTGATAGACCGTTCTACAAATACAGATGATTATACAGCAGTCTGCCCCCTGTATAAAGAATGTATATAGAGATCCTATATTTACGTATATATCTTCAGGCTGTTTCATTGCATCTGTAGGAAGTTCTGGTGCAGTGAGACAAAACCGTTCATGCCAGGAGGTGGGGATTTGGTGATGTACTACTGACAAAAGCCTTCATTTAGCAACACGCACAGGGGTAGCCAGCCACACAACTGAATAGTGAGTGTATATACGTGTATAAAATATATTATTACACACATCATTATCAGTGTTTGTAGGCTGCTGCTGATTCCATAGTGCCGGACAATCTTAAGATATGACATACATGGATACAATAAGGAGAGCTGGGCAAAAAAAAGGAGTAAATTTGATCCTGGACAAAACCATGTTAAAATAATTTGCACCCCTTACATTGTATTATTTTGCACATAAAATACTGTGTGCTTTGTCATGTAGAACACAAATTTGCTTAATTTTTACACTGAAATTTAAACCTGATCTAGGACATGCCCTACCCCAAATATAAATTTGTCCCTACATTTTAAATTTACCTCCCCCTCCAATGTAACATGGTTTTGCCCAGGTGCAAATGTTCTCCTTTTGTATGTTTTGCTCTCCTTAATGACTCAGGCCCGATAACAGAAACATAAATCCACAAACATGGATAATGAGCTAGAAATGACATCTGTGAATTCCAGGCGTGTCAGTAAGCAAACAGCACAAACAAGATAATTGAGCATTAGGACATGACATGCGGGACGTGTGAGGTGAACCCTGCCCCCCTGAGAGGAATGTGTGCTCCAATACATGTTTTGTGAGCTGTGCAAAATGTTTTTGGGGTGTAGTGATAAACATGCCAAGAGGTAATATATTACTACAATTACACCCCATCTGCTGCATGTACAGCCAGTGCCCCTCACCACAAATACAGAGCACCCCACTATAATACACTGTCCTGTTACTACGGTCAGAGCCACTCTATAGCCAAACCCGGCACGGGTCCGGCCGCCATGTTGTAACACACTGCGTCAGGAGCTGTAATGGTTCCTGCAGAGCCGTTCAGTCACAGAGGATACGCTACTCCCTAGGGTGGATTCTTTTTACGGTTAGACCAAATGATCTAGGGTTCAGGAACCAATCGATGTAATAATGGGCAGCACGGTGGCTCAGTGGTCAGCACTTCTGCCTCACAGCACTGGGGTCATGAGTTCAATCCCCGACCATGGCCTTATCTGTGTGGAGTTTGTATGTTCTCCCCGTGTTTGCATGGGTTTCCTCTGGGTGCTCCGGTTTCCTCCCACACTCCAAAAACATACTGGTAGGTAAATTGGCTGCTAACAAATTTACCCTACTCTGTGTGTTAGGGAATTTAGACTGTAAGCCCCAATGGGGCAGGGACTGATGTGAGTGAGATCTCTGTACAGCGCTACGGAATTAGTGGCGCTATATAAATAAATGATGATTAAGGAGAGGAAAAAGAGCAAAGAACTGGATCTGGAATTGGTGCACGATGTAGTCCATTTACTAGTTGATGTTTTACAATTAAACTAAGCGTTTGAACACTTTAAAATATAACTTTTATTAAAAAGTTAATAAGTTATATTTTAAACGTAGAAACATTTGGTTTATTTGTAGAACATGAACTAGTAACTGGACTACATCGTGCACCAATTCCAGATCCAGCTCTTTGCTCTTTAGCCTCTCCTTAGTCTGTTAACCACAACTGACTGGTAGAACCACTGAATATGTCATTAAGGGAAATCCGTAAGGATTCCTATAAAAGAAAAATAAGGAACAATATTTTCATGAGACTTGTAGTCCTCGTAATAATAAAAACGACAAGCTCCAATTTAGATAAAATAAAGGAGCCAGAAGAATAGGTAGATGTGACTCCCAAGAGTTAAGCTGAGTACAGACCTATGTAATCTTCAGATGTGATTTCTGTAACTATTTCACATACGACTGATCATGGCGATTCCTGTGTACACACCTACACGATTTACCTTCAGATCTGTGATCTTCATCTCTCATAACCATCTGCTGAAAAGATGGTGACTGTACAGATATCTGCCTACACTGCTGGTGGTGAGTGCGTACACACTGCCATATTTGCCCGACATAGTTCCAATGTTGATGGTAAATTTTAGTCAGTTTAAAAAATCAATTGAGACGATAGGATGTGTGTGGTATATGATAAACCATGACCGTAGGAGCGTGAACACTAATGCAATATCGGAACTAAAGGTCTTTTTTATCGTGTGACAATTGCTTTAGTGTGTCCCCAGCTGTAGCATCAGCAGTAATTACTGTACCCACCTGGTCACCCTAGTTCCTAGTAAGACGTCTGTCATAAGTATTGTTAACTAACTTCTGTGTGGAGTTTGTATGTTCTCCCCGTGTTTGCGTGGGTTTCCTCCGGGTGCTCCGGTTTCCTCCCACACTCCAAAAACATACTGGTAGGTTAACTGGCTGCTACAAATGGACCCTAGTCTGTGTCTCTGTCTGTGTGTGTGTACATTAAGGAATTTAGACTGTAAGCTCCAATGGGGCAGGGACTGATGTGAATGAGTTCTCTGTACATCGCTGCAGAATCAGTGGCGCTATATAATTAAATGGTAATAATAATAGCCTTTGCCAATAAATAAGTTGCCATATAACTTTGGCTGCTGATTTACCATGGAGTAAAATTAAAACTGCCAATTAAAATTTTATCTGAATTAGTAAATAAGAATAATACTTTCTTGATTTTACAATAATAACTTTTTAGGAAGCATATTTCAGACGTTGGAGTATTGAAGTTGAATGTTGCAAAATGTGTGTTTTGCAGACCCTGTTTTGGTGGGTACTGTCCCTTTAAGGTTACATGGCTTTCTGTAGTGTAGCCAGATGTACGCAGAGCGCATGTGAAAGGTGAGGCACGAATCCTTGCAAAACCCCAGGGAGAGCAGACGCTGTAGGTGGTTGCGTGGCTGCTGTAATTGTTCAAACATATTGCATCGCTTTAATGTTCATTCAAATCTGGGCACATTCTTATTGAGATAAGTCGTCATGTTTTCCATACATCCAATTTCCTGGCCTCCAGATTACAGGAATTGGGAGGACCTGTAAGGTTTTCTGCTCAGCCGTATTAATACACACGATTTACGGGGCAAATTGGGACCAAGAAGGTCTGTCCAGAGGAACAGACACCCATTAAATGTTGCTGTAAAATTCCAACCTTTAGATGTTTTTTATTTTTCTTTTCTCAGAAAGGATCAATGAGTAATTTCAGGGCTGAATATATTCCGAGAGCCAGGACTGTTACTTAACGTCAGTGATGCAAACTCTGGCATAAGATGGTTTTATTTTGTATATGCAAAGCAGCATTGATCTGTTATAAATTATATCTTCTTTAACATGCTCAGTCCTCAATTTAGTATTCTTTGTGTCCGTTACACTTAAACTGCGGCCTTGTATGTATGCAATGGCATAATCCTCGGTAACTGTTAATATCCTTAATATTTACACTTTACACTAAAATACTTTTCTTTTTTTTTTTTTTTTTTTTTTACACAATGTAATACACTGTGTGTGTGTGTTTGTATTGTATGGTAATTGTTCTCTGGTGCTAAGGGTAAGGGGCAAGTACTCCTGTAAGTGTCACTCATCTTAATCAGCTAGGAGTGTCTCACTTTTTTGTGCACAATTTTAATGAAGTTGCGATACATAAAAACATTGTAATACGTAGTGATACAGAACACTAGTGTGTGCTTAGTTCACACACAACATTCATAAGTTACAAAACGGATAAATGTAACACATGATACATAAAAACATTAGATAAAATTACTGTAAATAAGTGTTACATTTATCTGTTTTGTAACTTATGAATGTTGTGTGTGAACTGAGAGCTCTCCTGTTTTATGTATTACTGTGGATTACAATGTTTTATGTATCACAAACTTGATACAACTTCATTAAAATTGTGCACAAAAAAGAGAGACCCTCCTAGCTGATTAAGAAGAGTACTTACCCCATAGCACCAGGGTACAACTATCAGACAATATATATTATTGCTTTAGTATTAGTGGTATATCCAGCTTATTGTATGTACACACATAGGATGAATGTAAACCTGATTTGAGAAAGCCGCGAAACACACAGAATTCTTTCAGATGCGTCTGTGTCCAGATGACTCGTCTCAAGTAAACAGTCTGATTTGGCACTTTTTAATTTTTTCTATCTGTGTGTGTGTGTATATGTGTGTGTGTGTGTGTGTATATATATATATATATATGTGTGTATATATATATATATATATATATATATATATATATATATATATATATATATATATATATATATATATATATATATATATATATATTGACATCTCCTATTTGTTGTGTTGTGTGGCTGATTCAGTGATGTGTGGTTTGCTCCATCAGGCCATTTAAGGGTAAAGTAAGTGCTCTCATTCTTCAGTTATTTTTGTGTAGAATAATCCAAATATAACCGCTCCGCTCTCTGCCAAACAGCTGCAGAATGTTGACAAGTGAATAACAATTGCAGCTTCATTATAACCCTGATTTACTAACAAACGTCTGGAAGGCTCATCTGGGACATTAGATGCTCTGTCCGCTCACCTGGGTGTCAGCGGTTATTTACATAGACGTCAGGCTGAAGATTACAGGAAACCATCCTTGGGGTGAAAACCTCAGTTCTTTGTCTTTCATACAGCTTACACTTGGGGTTTCGTGATTTGCACCCGGTCGTCCACTGGGGAAAATTAATGTTGTGTAAGTGATGGTGAAGAGAAAAACGTTAGTATTTTGTGGAGGTCAATGTGTTTTCTAGCAATGGAGAAAGATTGATTTGACCTCTCTCTTGGACCCACAAAAATGTATGGATAGTTTAATGAATTTTCCTTAGTATATAAAAATAACCATAGAAAGGTAAGCGGAGCCAATAATCTCCTTGTACACCTTCATTAACGCTCATATTCCCATTGTTATTAATTTATATGTATTTAAGTGCGGGGCCTGTTTAATAGTGCGACGGTTAGAGAGGAGTGCGGGACCGGTACAGATTTTGCACTACGTTGACTCCCTTAATCGCACACACAACTAATTATTTTTGTAGTATTGGATGAGAACTTATTTAAAATATTCAAAGCTATTAAATCCGGGGAATGTGTGTGTATTAAACAGCAGTACAGAGGAGCATATATTGCGTTTTGTAATGTATACTGTTTTACATCAGAAATAACGTTTCTGCTTCTCCTAATTGGGGAGGGGGCTGTTATGAAGGATCTTAGACTGGGTGAGGCAGAGACACACAGGCGCTGGGTATAATATAAAGATGATTTCTGTAATAACGGAATTGCTCATCACCAGATCGTTTGGTTCTATACATAGGGAGCTGTGAGCAGAGGATTCTGGGTATTTCCACCTGGGTTAGTAATGCACTATGACCATATTTCCCATGTATCTCTTCTCTGGAGACTGCCTGGGGATTTTGGTAAATGATGTCAATGGATTTACTAGAAATTGGTTGTATTTTCTCCTGTACTGTGGATGATAGAACTATGAGCTGATCTCTTTAATTCCCAGATCTTCCTGCCTCTTTGGCTTTGGCACTGGGACCCATGCAACTGATGAGCTGCTTTATTTATTGGTCCGGAAGGGTTTAAATTCCTTTCCTGAAATGATTTAGTTTTGGGAAGTGTTTAGGTCCCAGCTTGGCCCTCTTGTGTGCCAGTGAGCCCTCAGCTGGGGGGATGTGAGAGGTGTTACTCACGCTGGTTCTTACCCATCTGTAGCTGGAGAGCAATACCTAAATATACACCACCTATGTGCGTTCCCCATCTCGTCCTATGTGCTTGTAGGATTGGTACACTGTTTATTATGTTTAGCAGCCCAGCTCTAGTGCTGCCCCGTGATCATATTATAATTTACAGCAGCAGTACTTCTAAATTCACCATGTCCTGTGATTGTCTATAATTATCAAGGTTATATGATCAACTACAGCAACGGGATTTTTATGTTTTATTCACACTGCAAAGAAAAACTTGTTTCCTTTCAGCGAATGACTTGGGAAGTTTTGCAGAAGACGTATGGTGAGGCTTCTCCGGACCTTTAAATGGCCAGGTATTGTCACTGGATGGAGTGAAGTGATTGGCCGGAGCTGCAGGTGACATCATCAGTCTAGCTAGCTTGACCCCAGCCACTTCCGACTTAAATCTAGTAAATGTTTGTAAACTTTTAAATCTAGATTTGAGAATGTTACAATAGATTTTGTCTTGGGCCACTGTGTCTTACCACCATCCATTCACACTGAGTGGTAAGGGCTCGCCACTAAAGACGTCTCTTGTTTGTCACCTTTTGTAGTTGTGTGTTCACCGCGTTACCGGCTCTTGATCTGTTAGTAGATTAGTATAGTTACTGCCTAGATCTATCATCATCATCACCATTTATTTATATAGCGCCACTAATTCCGCAGCGCTGTACAGAGAACTCACACCAGTCCCTGCCCCATTGGAGCTTACAGTCTAAATTCCCTAATATACACACACACACACACACAGACAGAGAGACAGACTAGGGTCATTTTTTTAGCAGCCAATTTACCTACCAGTATGTTTTTGGAGTGTGGGAGGAAACCGGAGCACCCGGAGGAAACCCACGCAAACACGGGGAGATCATACAAACTCCACACAGATAAGACCATGGTTGGGAATTGAACTCATGACCCCAGCGCTGTGAGGCAGAAGTGCTAACCACTGAGCTGCTCCTTAGTAGTCCGCAATAGTTTAATCGTTCTACTGTGTGTTATATTATGATGCACAAATACGCTGTGATCTGTACCAACTAATCAGTCGCTTTGTAGTGCAATAAAGTGTTTGGTTGCTATGGTTACCATACATGTGTCAACCTGGCGCTATGTTATCCAATCATCCCCACTGACGGATAATATTGCTTTGTTGGTGAATAACGCACAGCATTATGCATAAAGCATCATAGCAGCCGATGGGATGAATACATTGTATATTTGCTAGTTGCCATTTGGACCAGTATAGTACATTACGGTCAGCACTTCCTACAGTGTATGAGATCTTGTTCCTGTTATAATGATTAGCTCTGACCTGTAGTTCTCTTACAACGTGTAACGTCTGGAAGCGAATGGGTCAGCGCGACATACAAAGTGTTTTCTTCTGCCTGTGTCTTGTAACTTAGCAGGGAAGAGTTTAGATCCGGATGAAAAAAAGGGACTTTGTAGCCTTTCCAGGTCTAATTTATTTTCCAAAGTTTCATTAAATCTGGTTGACTATTTTTGGAAATAAATCGTCATGATACCCTGAGAGTTTTGCCAGAATTAAGACCTTTTTTCTCTTTGTGCGTTGATTCCGGAAAAACAGCTGCATGGAATTTGACAGAATTGGCAGCTTAATAGCTCAGAAAACTTTTCAACCTGTGTGCTCAGAATTTTTGGGGGCTTTCGGAAATCAAATGAAATAAATGAGCTTCCTGGCACATAGAATACTGTTTAATCTTTGTTTTTCTCCGTTACTATATTTGTCTGCCCCCGGCCAACACCTGCACACAACACCTCGGAGTTCAGGATGTTTGTCAAGTAAAGAGCATTAGCCAATTTAAGTAAAGCTAGTGCCATGCTAGGACTTGTAGTTCCACATCAGTAGCAGAACCACAGCTAAAATCATCTAAGTAGAACTTGTTCAACATACATGAAAGAACGAGGATGTCTGGCGTCCTTTTTTCGATCTCCAGCTACAAAAACATTTCCAATAATAGTTGAAATTACTGCAGATTTATGCGTTCTCTGCCGAGCGCTGCGTAATGATTGGCACTATATAAAGAAACAATATTAATAATATCTGCCTCAAATTAACTCGGACCCGTCATCACAAATGTTTTGTTTTCTTTTGCAAATTACCACCGTGTGTAAGAATTATGAAAATACAGTTAGGACAATTAAAATATACAATAAAGCATATGCTTTTTCCCACTGTTTTCACATAGATGGCTAGCAATTGTAGGGAACATGGTTTTTTGGTAGTTTAAAGTTTTGTTCCTTCATAGAAAATGATCTAATCCAGCAGGGGTCCAATGGATTGAAGCTTAAGGGGTTCCTTAAACTCTTACACGTTCCGCTCCAATCATTGTTTATCAAATTGTTAATCAATGTGTTGCGATGACTATAGCGCCACGTAGATGACCTAATCGACTTATCAGATTGGATGGGAGCTTGTCATCAAGAGGGATCGTATTGATACTGATTATTTGTATTTATAGGACTAAAGTTTAACAATCCCACAACCGAAATTGTATTTCTATTGTCAGATTAGAATTGTAACGTGCATGAAGCAATGGATCGTTTTTTACTTGCAAACCGATTAAAAACACACAGATTGTATTGTGTGCCGCTATTGTATAATGGTTTAATTGGACAGACCTTTAATAGTTTGGAAGCAACAACATAAAAGATGGGGACAGCTTAATGGACACAGCGTGCGTGGCCACAAAACTGATGACCGTCATCAGTAGATAAAAATGCTGACTGTAAATCTGCCCGAACGACCAGCTGATTGAGATGTTCATGTATGTTGCGTGTACACAGGGGACTGTACTGAGCAGAGCTGCATGCACTGCTACCCCATAAACAACATAATTATGATTGTGTTTGCAGATCAGTGGGATACCACAAACCACAGGGATAAGTTTCTGTGCACACGGACATATTGCTGCGATCTCGTGACATCCTCCTTTTTATTGTCCCAGTGTTTGTCATTAAGCGGGCGTCTTAATTGCGCGGCCCCTCCCTTTCTAGAAACCGTAATGCAGCTTTTCTAAATGTTTTGGAGAATAAATCTTTAGTGCAGCTGCTTAATGCTCCGGCTCAGCCATTGTTTTTCTTGTATTTGTGTAACTGTTTGTATTGTTGAGCCATACTAACCAGTGTATTTGTAATTGTTATGTTTAAAGATTACATTCCTGGATGTATTCCAGATAAACTGTCCTAATCCCAGCCGTGACCATTATCCGTCCATTCTCTTCTATGCGGGGTGATGAAAATCCGCCGTTCGTCAATGTAACTGCTCGGAACCTGAACCGGGAGACGGGTCCTGGAGTTTCCAAGGCTGAATGTGTCTCTGCTGATGTATTTTTTTTTAATGAATCTGTCTTGCTTTGTCCTTTACAATGACACGTTGCACTCGGGGCTACATGTGCCTTTCATTGTTTGGATTTTGTCTAGTAATATTAGATGCTCGCCAGGAACAGGCAGAGCGACTCTAAACTGGCTGTATGTAAAGGTGTATGAACGTTGCGTTAACGCTGTAATCTCATAAACCTGCTTTGTTTCCACACGTGTTACACCAACGTTGATGTCCGCTTCTCACTAACCAGAACAATCACTTGGTTCTTAAGTCTGACAACTTTCCTGTTCCAGCAAACTCTGTTTCAGGTTTAAGTTGGCTGCACTCGGTGCTATGGGCAAATCGATCTGATATCTTCTCGTATGTAGCCGAAAAAAAGCAAACAATCTGAATGCAAACAATCTGATAATTTTTTCGGGCAGATGACTGGTACACGTCTGTGTGTGGGTATGTGGGCAGCTGCCGACCGCTCTAACAGACCACCAGATCTGTCCAGTTTGGCTGCCGACCTGTGGTCATATTGAAAACTGACTACACTTAGACCTAAAGGTTGGCCTATGTAAAAGATCCTTTAATAACGTTCACAGATATATGTAACTGTTTCAGGATGTTATCGGAGCAGAAGTCATCTACGATAACTTGGCATTGTGTAGATAAAGATCTCCCCCACGCAGTAGACCACATTTCAGGAATCCCATTGAAAGATGGGGCCAAATTTCCCAACAGCCTTCAGAAAGGCTGGAGCGGTTATCCCTGTGATCCCTCCAGTTTCTCTTGTGCAGTAGGCGGGGCGTCGACAACTGCTGCTGCCTGGTACAGCTCCCTGCAGATCACTGGATGATATCGGATCTACTGCTTAACATGATAAACTGAATCCAATATTACATCTTCACTTATGGGTGGAGATCTTAAAAATCCAAAAGTTAATGTATTCCAATATGAAACTTGAGCCTGCACGCTTGGCTAATGTTGTCTTTAGCCACCTGGGAAGGATGCGTGAACTTCTCTGCACGGATCTCTTGCTTTGTATATCTTCTTGTACGTGGTCCGTCCCCCGATGCTGAGTGATACTTTACATATGTAAGGGCAGAATTTTAGCTGTAAAATGAATTATTTTGATAACCGGATTGCTGAGTGATTCTCTCGCACTTGTGACGCCAGTAATGCAGCGTATTTACCAATAAGGGTAAACTGTGATGTTGCCAATATTGTCTAAACTGCATCGGTGTGATGAAGCCACTTTGCACATTGTTCATATGTACAAGTACACAAAGGAATCATTTCATCTCAGACGGAAGTTAATGTGAAGTTCTTATTCACTGAGTACATTTAAATCTTGCATGAAATTCTATAACCTGTAACTTTTATTAACCATTCATAAACCAAATAGTAAAACAAAAAAACATTATGTATGTATTGGTGTGTGTGTGTATGTATATGTGTGTGTGTGTGTGTGTGTGTATATATATATAATCTTTTACAGGGCCTCATATGGGCATTTGGCCGGTTGTAGGAGGCTGCTTGGGTAGAGAGATTTAATGGATGAATGTAAAATTGAACATGCAAAATCGGTTTATTTTTATTCACAGTGCTATAAGGTGAAATCATCAGGAAATGACATTTTGTTGTACAAGTTGCTGGGCCCGGTCTTTGCACCTGTGCACCCTCCCTAGATTCACCGCTCTGAGTGACAGAACCTTCTTAGTCATGTCCCGATGCGCTAGGAAAGCGTTAACAGATCCCAGCCAACAAGCCCAGCACACTTCCCTTCCACAGGAAGCACTCGTAGGTGAGATGAAACTTATTAAATGGAAAAATAGGGCTTGGCACGGAGCGGGTAGTTTCATGCCTGCATGCCAATGTGCTGGAGTATTGTACTCTGAAGCAAAGAATATTTTTTCCGTTTCCTAGAACACTAAAAGCCGTTTTATTTTGGCCCTATTAAATGACTTGCCATGAGTTGCCACGAGAACTGCTGGCAGCAGACTTATTGGACCCCCTTTCCATACCCCAACACGCTCTAAACCCAGCATTTGTTAGTGAGGCAGAACAGTTTCTTAGAAGTAAAATTATTGTAGCGTTTTCTAGAGTCGGCTTAGTGTTAAAGGTTAACGCCACTAAAATTATGCATTTAAAAAACTTGGATCGTGGGGATCATTTATATAAGAGAATTGTAATAAATTTCCGCGTTACCTCCGGCTTACTGAAGCTCCCTCTAGTGACCAGTCTGTGGATGTTGTTATAGAAACCAATAGGAAGCTGCCTGCACTGCTAACCAATCACAGACTTCCTTTTGGCCACTATAGTCCAGTGGTTCCCAAACTGTGTGCTGGTGTGCCGTGGCCAGGGCTGGTGGTAAGCAAAGCGGGGGACTACTTAGAAATTATTTTGGTTCAATGGTGCCTTGAAAAAATTATGGAGATCCTAAGGGTGTCTTGAACTGAGAAAATGTCATATTCACTGCTTTAGCCTGATCACTAGAGGGAGTCTTCAGTAAGCCGGAGTCTAGGAGTCGGTGTGGGAGAGAACGGGTACTTTTAGTGCCCTCCCCCAACTTCTGGCTCTTTAAATATTGTTACTGAGCACCAGCATGGTCAGTTACGATGTAGTGCACTGGCGCTATGGTATCATTCTGAGCCGCCTCTACCCCAAGCCCCTACCAGCAGGAATTACTGATGGGGTGCGGCGAAGTATCATTTTGATTATTTTGAATCCCATATGTGCTAAGGACGAGTGGGACTCATCCTTAGCACTGAAGGGGTTTAGGAGAGTTATCCTTTCCCTCTACCGTTGTTAATAACACCATCCCAGAATCCAGGACACAACATTTCGGTAGTTTCATCAGTTTCCTGTTTATACAGCTTGCAATGATGCTGCTTGTAGATTATGAAGATGGAAAAGCAGGAACCTAGATATGAGGTTCTCTAGGTAGAAAGTTGCCAGCACTGTAAGGTGTTCTTGAGGCGAGGGCGTGCTATGAGCCGCTGTGTGGAGTGAATAGACACAGTCCCCAGCTTTGATCATGAAATAACTCTGCTCTTATCCAGCAGAGACGCATCACATGGAGACTTTCCAAGAGAATATTTTCCTAATAATAAGATATATCCTCCTCTGCCTCGCCCAATTGTTTTCCTGGCATAGCCGGTGAAATCGGTGCTGTCTCTGATAGTGAGTCTGACACATCGTTCTATGTTTATTCTGGTATCCAAGGGTGGGCATCACCTCTAGATAACCTTCATTTACTGATTGGTCCAGACCTTCCTGTGACTTTCCTCATGTACTTTTCCCTGGTTTTTCTTTCTTTATCCTGTGTTGGTCACCAGAGGCTTTATATCATGTACAAAGAGTTTTCTTGCCCTTGGATATGATACAAAACTGCTCTGTTAATAGAATTGTATTGAATGTGAAGCTCTGCATGTGTCCTATAAACTGCACAAGTCTCGCCCCCCCGCCCCCCCCTCCTCTTGGTAGATCTTTATTTTCTGCTGTCGGCATGGTAGGAAAAGGTGGGGAAAGGTTTCCACCTCTAGGAAATTGCACCCAAAGGCTTGAAAGATAAAGAAATACATTTAGGGATAGTTACAGGAGAGTCTATATAGACCAAAAAAGTTGTCATAGGGTGGAAACAATTTTAATAGATCCAATAGCTTTTAGATGTTGGGTGTTTTGGCTCCTAAATTCTACAGATGTTTTGCCTAGCCCCGGGCCCTGACCTAAATCACTAAGCGGATAATGAACAGTTTTACGTCCCACGTAGAGTGCACAGGCGCTGGAACCGTTCCCCGCTTCGCCCCCTCCTCACTGATGTTGTAATCTCCATCTCCAAAATAAGTAAAAAATATAGAAAATTTGGCAGCACCACGGTCCGAGGTTCTGACAAAGTGGTTTTCCCTGAAACTTGTATTTTTTGTTCTTTAAAATTGCTATTACTTTGTGTCCTGCCAAAGTGTCTGCTCAGATATGTAATGTAACGCCTGATAAGAGCAGGGGTCTTTCAAACACAATTCCTTTTAAAGTTAAATTGTAGTTTAAACACAACCTTCATATGGGCCATTTGCGGACAAATGCAAACCTGCAACCAATCAGATTTTTGCTGCCAAGGTTCCGGAATATCCCCCAATCAGCACATACCATGGCGTTCCTCCAGACACTGCACCCCTTATACCGCTGGGAATTGGAACTGTCCGATAGAAATTTGGTATGTCTTATTTCGCTAGATTAATTAAAGCCGATTGACTGCCTATAGTGTCTTCTGGCTGGAGTTACATATTCATTCTTATTATTTTGTCTTCATGTTAATTTCGCCCCTGGAGACACTATTACACTGGCTTCTGTGAGCAATGCTTTATTTCATCACATTACGTACTAACATGAATGTATTGAATGCAATATGTAGTCTGTTCCCCAACAACCTCTGTCTTGTATTGAATGTTGTACAAATGATGGGACATCTATATAACATTTGAGTTCCTGACGGGCCTTTGTTACTGCGGTGGAGGCGGCCATGTTTGCTGAGCCAGTGTTCATGACAATGCAGCAGCCTATCACATTGCTAGAAATTAGTGACATCATTGAGGCATTTTATAGTGTTTTTACACCCCGGTGTGTACGACGGGTACTTTTATTGAGATGTAACTGGAGCAGATCTCTAGCGTGGTCACTATATGAATAATCTATAGATTCTTAAAATAATGAAGAGATCTTCTGGTAACGAGTTGCAGCGTAGTTATGTTGTCACTGCGACAACATAATGTTATGATATTTCTTCGCCCCAGCTTTATAGTTCCGTAGAGGCCCAAATGACGGATCGGAGTGTCGGCTGGATTCCTGGTGTTCTTAGTAAGCCTTCCTGGCAAGGAATGGGTAAAGCGAGACTGCCTTTGGATTCTGTGTACACTTGTGGATGTGGCCTACGTCTGTCACTCTCCTAGGGCGATAGTGTGTGTGCAGCGTTCATGCTGTGTAATAATTTCTTGACTCCGATTAAACCCTGTTCCCGACGAGCTGGGCGTCTCCAGAGCTGGATTGTGGGAGCTTGGCAGTGTCTGTGTTTTTCTTAACTTGCCCTGTACCTCTATGTTCACTTACATAAAAAAAAAATCCTAAAAACAGCCACCCATCAGAAGATAACATCAGTATGTGGAACTGGCTCTCTGCCCACTACGTGTTTATACCACTCTCTCTCCAGGTCTGGCAGAGGCTTTGTCCTGCGTCTACGGACCCTGCGTTATTCTCCTCTCTGAAGGTTAAAGACAATCAAACACAAAGTGAAACTTTATATTCACATAGAGAGGTCGTCTCTTAGATTCTAAACATCGGAGGATTTGCGCTTTTGTTTAACCTTTCTGATTAATTGCCCAGGTTGGTGCAGCTCCTATACAATTACATAGCACAGAGCACGCGTCAGCCTAGTGGCATGTAGGAGGAACTGCACCCATATAGGTTGGAAATCAAATGATCGTTGTTTCTTCCACCACTTTCCAATGATGCACCTATTGATTAGGTCTGTAACAATAGCTTTTACACATACATTGTGTGACTTTGAGTGGACATCAATATAAGATGTGATTTATCTGTTTATATTATTGTTTCACAAGTATAATGTGATCAATCTATTTGAGGTTGCATATCGTGTGGTTCAGTTGGTTGATCCTAACGGTTTGGATAAATAGTGGTGATAATCACCATTTATTTATATAGCGCCACTAATTCCGCAGCGCTGTACAGAGAACTCACTCACATCAGTCCCTGGACCATTGGAGCTTACAGTCTAAATTTCCTAATACATACACAGACTAGGGTCAATTTTGTTAGCAGCCAATTAACCTACCAATATGTTTTTGGAGTGTGGGAGGAAACCGGAGCACCCGGAGGAAACCCACGCAAACACTGAGAGAACATACAAACTCCACACAGATAAGGCCATGGTTGGGAATCGAACTCATGACCCCTGTGCTTTAAAGCAGAAGATGCTAACCACTGAGCCACCGTGCTGCACAGATGTATGTATGCATGTATGCATGCAAGGGCCTGAAGAACGCTACAATCATGGGGGGGATTTGTTTGCATGCACACCACACTTCCTGTCTGTAGGTCTATTGACAACACCGCATTGAATGGCTGGTGATAAAGGCACACACACACACACACACACACACACACTCTCTGGGAGGAAGCCGGAAACCCACGCAAACACGGGGAGAACATACAAACTTCACACAGATAAGGCCATGGTCGGGATTTGAACTCATGACCCCAGCGCTGTGAGGCAGAAGTGCTAACCACTGAGCCACCATGCTGCTCATGTGATGGGAGAAAGTTTCCTTTTGTTTGGTGAGAGTTGGGGAGGGAACCGAATTTCAGGAAATATACTCACACTACTGATCCAAACAGAGACTTTATTGAATTGTTACTCAGTGACGGTCACTTACAAAGTGAGAAACAATGGCTGCACAGTGCTAAATCTGCTTCGGTCTCGTCGCCTTGCTGTTTGGTCAGGCTAGCCTAGATTCCTGCCAAAGACAAGGAGTTGGCGGAACAAGATGCTGACATTGGTGGAGAATTTGCACAGGACAAGCGCTTGCCTTCCAGCAAGTCCATCATTTGAGCGGGAGAGTGGGCAGGGGCAGCGCCAGGCTGCCTATTGGATATCTCCCTTCCCCCAATACTCCCACTGGGAATATTAATATAATATCAGGACAAACATGTCCTCAGACGGGACGGAGCCATAAAATTAAAACTGCCCCGCTGAAATCAGGACAGTTGGGAGGTACACAGGGGGAGGAGCTGGGAGGGGGAGGAGCTGGCAGTGGGCGGAGTGAGGACGTTACTTCTAAAATACAGAATAGGCACAATACACAGCAGTGCAGAATTCACACTTTATTTTGCTAAGTGAGATAATTGAAGCAGCAATGCCACATAGAAGAGCATGCATCTGGACATATTTCCTACCTATCCACCCTCAAATCATTTATTTATTTTTCAAAACCTCTCGTGCTTGCAAAAATGGCTGCCAGACACAGCCTGCTACACAGACACAAGGCTCTCGGCTCTCCACATGTTGTGATGGCAAAGTGGGGAGAAGGAAGATGCTGCAGTGCAGACGGGGGCATTCTAAAGCCTCTCTGCTCAATACATCATGTGTCATGTAACTGTGGTTGCCATGGTAGTCCAGAATCCTAACTTATTAATAGCACAAAAATCGAAGGAAAATGGTAAATACGAACATTCTTATAGCCTGCCACAGTGATTTATGTTTAAAAGAATAAATACATTTTCTAGGATTGCTGTTTGAAGATAAAAGGAGTGGAGGTTGTATTAAGGGTGGTTCCCTGCTGTACGTGTGGGGTATATGTCCATTATCACTCCACAACAGGACTTGAATTTTTAGAGTAAATGCAAACCTGTGTCTGTGCTCTACTAATCTACGGTGTTTGTATGAGAAGGGGAGAGGAACAGGCTGGAGGGTACATGCAGGAGGGGCAGAGCTGAAATGATTCATATGCCATGTTTTCACAACACATGTTGGCGTGCTTTGTTATGCTTTGAATTCTCCTCTTATCCCATAAAATCCAGATGCTGTAGTTATAGCATGCAGCCCGCTGACTACCACTTATGTCCCAATCGGATCTGCTTTTTCTCAGCCATTAATCTGATTGCAGGATAGTACGTCTAACGTGTATCTGCAGGTTACCGAAAACCAGAGAGCCCATTACAAGTTGAGCCAATCGCTCTTTATGTGTTTGGCCCAGAACGTCTCAAGTGAGCAGAGGCGCTTGCTATTGTCATGAAATATTTTGTGGATGCCTTCCAGTTGTGTGGCTGGAGCCGACTGACCAATATAATCATTTCTTTAACATTGTTTTCCTGAACTGGCTGAAGATCTGTATATACGCGAGTGAAATCAGGATTACTAGTACTAATCATTATTAAATCTCTCTTTAAAACTCTCCACTGCCCTCAGGGGAACAATGAAAATATTTAGCATCGACTTTGCAGAAACGTTTTGAGTTGCATCAATTTTTTTTTTGTTTTTGGCAGTCGACACTGATCTGTTGTATCACTCATACGTCTTGTAACAGAAATCGGAAATATACTTTTCTGAAATACGGGGACATCACAATGTCTTTGGGCGTCCTACACCCCCCCTAATACTTAGCGTGCATCTCGTGTCTGGACCGCATTAATTTGTTAGTATTGTTGTGCTGGTTGCTATGTTCTCGTTTATGTGAGTTTCACAATTCTCCCCCTGCGTTGTTTAAAGGTGTATTAGGGAATCTGGAAGAAAGAGTTCAAATAGTTTATATAATTATGTGCAGAAATAAGGCTGATGGTGTAATCTAGACAACCAGTTCCAGTATCGGCCAGTACACTGTTAAAGCAAGGCAGTGTATTTAATCCTTTGCATATAGAGAGAACAGGGGGTCTTGGAGCCCCTCTGCAAAGCTGTTGTTGCCGTAATTGTAAAGTGCCATGGTGATTACAGGCACTGTGCTAGTTCCTGGCCCTGGGCAGTTGGTGATTACAGGCACTGTGCTAGTTCCTGGCTCTGGGCAGTTGGTGATTACAGGCACTGTGCTAGTTCCTGGCTCTGGGCAGTTGGTGATTACAGGCACTGTGCTAGTTCCTGGCTCTGGGCAGTTGGTGATTACAGGCACTGTGCTAGTTCCTGGCTCTGGGCAGTTGGTGATTACAGGCACTGTGCTAGTTCCTGGCTCTGGGCAGTTGGTGATTACAGGCACTGTGCTAGTTCCTGGCTCTGGGCAGTTGGTGATTACAGGCACTGTGCTAGTTCCTGGCTCTGGGCAGTTGGTGATTACAGGCACTGTGCTAGTTCCTGGCTCTGGGCAGTTGGTGATTACAGGCACTGTGCTAGTTCCTGGCTCTGGGCAGTTGGTGATTACGGGCTCTGTGCTAGTTCCTGGCTCTGGGCAGTTGGTGATTACAGGCACTGTGCTAGTTCTTGGCTCTGGGCAGTTGGTGATTACGGGCTCTGTGCTAGTTCCTCGCTCTGGGCAGTTGGTGATTACGGGCTCTGTGCTAGTTCCTCGCTCTGGGCAGTTGGTGATTACGGGCTCTGTGCTAGTTCCTGGCTCTGGGCAGTTGGTGACTACGGGCTCTGTGCTAGTTCCTGGCTCTGGGCAGTTGGTGATTACGGGCTCTGTGCTAGTTCCTGGCTCTGGGCAGTTGGTGGCTACATGTTCTGTGCTAGATCCTGGCTCTGGGCAGTTGGTGGATACAGGCTCTGTGCTAGATCCTGGCTCCGGGGAGTTGGTGATTACGGGCTCTGTGCTAGTTCCTGGCTCTGGGCAGTTGGTGATTACGGGCTCTGTGCTAGTTCCTGGCTCTGGGCAGTTGGTGACTACGGGCTCTGTGCTAGTTCCTGGCTCTGGGCAGTTGGTGATTACGGGCTCTGTGCTAGTTCCTGGCTCTGGGCAGTTGGTGGCTACATGTTCTGTGCTAGATCCTGGCTCTGGGCAGTTGGTGGATACAGACACTGTGCTAGATCCTGGCTCTGGGGAGTTGGTGATTACGGGCTCTGTGCTAGTTCCTGGCTCTGGGCAGTTGGTGGCTACATGTTCTGTGCTAGTTCCTGGCTCTGGGCAGTTGGTGGATACAGGCTCTGTGCTAGTTCCTGGCTCTGGGCAGTTGGTGATTACGGGCTCTGTGCTAGTTCCTGGCTCTGGGCAGTTGGTGATTACGGACTCTGTGCTAGTTCCTGGCTTCAGGTCATTACAGGTTGTAGGATCTAGTTAAAAGATGTGTAACCTGCGGTGTTATGTACTTGTTGTATTACACATTGATAACAGTAGGTACTGAATCAATATCATAGCCTGGTCCGTGAAGATGCAATAGTTAATATGTTGTATTTATGTCCATTTCCCGTGCAGCCGCTGCTCGCGCTGTGTGGCCTGACGTTTACCCAGCTGTAGACTGGGTCCGCTCTGAAGCCGTCATGTGTTTGTGAGCCCCAGTCAGCTGGCAGATTATCTAGTGCTTGGAGGTGCTGGCGTCTCTGAAGTGTACGCTGCAAAGTCAAATAAACAAACCCTAGTAATACTGGCATGTTCAGCTGTGTATAACGTCCAGCATGGCAGCATCAGATGGCTCTGTAGCGGGCGGCTGATTATACCTTTCCCCTTCCGTAACGCAAACATGTATAATGGAAATCATACTGGCTCCATACATGGGTCTACAGCTAAACAAGAGGCCAGGCCCCTACTGGCTGTAGCGGAGCTGTAAACCTGCTGTATGTTTGTTACTCTGCTGCAAGAAGACGCCTCATTGACGCATTAACATCTTGGGACGCGGTTTCAGTCGCTTTTGCTCCTAATTGCGCACATTTGGGGACGCTTGGAAGAAGAATTCACAGAAAAATCATAGCAATCAATAATTTTTTCTAGTAGCATTTAGCAAATAAAAATAAATGTCTGGGACACAGGTTTTAGTGTGTGTGTGTATATATATATATATATGTGTGTGTGTGTGTCTTTTGATTTTGTTTTTGTTTTTTCTTTTTCATGCTTAAACCTCACTGTTCCTCTCACAATGAAGGGGCCTAATTGCTATAAAGTAACAACATTTTCTGACTATTAGTACTTTAATAACTACCGATACACCCGCTAGACATTATCGGAATTGGTTGACCTCGATGTCTTTCCTGTCCTTTGTATACAGACCTTTCCTAATACCAGGAATGTTCTTTACAAATTACAGGGAGGATACGAGTTCAGCAGATAATGGTCCTAAAAACAAAGTCTGCCCCTGTCCTTTAGTACTGAGTAAAGAGAAAGCTGCTGTTGGTGAACTACAAACCCCAGCATGCTTTTTGAAACCTGTCTGGACCTGAGGTTCCGCAGCAGCTGTAGAAACCAGTTGCCTGAGCCCTGAAGCAGCAGATGGACAGACACTGATTCCTGCTCCTTATATGCCCCTTGGTGTGACTAGAACATATACACTGTCCGCCACACGTGTGTCCCAGGGTTCCAGCATCCCTGAACCTATGCTGCTTCTCCCATAAAACACGCCGGCAGCCCTCACTCCCAGACCTGGAATGTGCTCCAGGCAGAAAGGCTGTTTTTGGAGGGGCTAGAACCCTGCCCTGATATTTCTGGAGCTCGTGTCAAGTTGCACATTAGTAAGGAGATGATAGGACAGCAGATAGCAACACCCTAGGAGCAGGAAAATGTGAGCCAGTCTTACTTTTGATTTTGGCAAATGGGGGCGGTTTGAGCGCCAGAGAAACGGAGCAGCTCTCCTGTATATATCTCCTCTGTGGTCAGGGTGATCCGGACATGTAGGGCCAGACCACAGCTGCTGTGGTCACTGGCCAGGATTGGTCCATGTGTCACAGCTCAGAGAGCCACTCTCTGCAACAAGCTGAGCTTACCTGTCACTTCAGCCTGAGGCTAGCATGCTGGGACCTGTAGTCCCACAACAATCGGAGAGCTACACGTTGAATCAATCGTTCTTTTGGCATAAGGTTATAAATAGCTGTTTAAAGGACTCTGAATATGTCTGTAAAGGTTTATGAAACTTATTAATCGTATTCACACCTGCCCCAGACAACCCTCCTTCCAGGACAACTACTGGCCCCCTCCCTCAGGGTCCTCACTCCCATCAGGACGGAGCCTGTGCATTGAATCCCATGTAATAGAACAAGTTGCATCATATGTATGTGTACAATGTGAGCGATCTCCGTGGCTCTCGTAGTATGGGGACTGTTATCTCTAGATTTTATATGTTACATTAGATGAACTGCTTCTTTTAGATTGTTTGATTCTTTGATCAGTACATAACAGCAGTCAGGTGCCTATGTACAAGCTCCAAATCCTCTTCTTCCTGCAGGGACGTGTGCCCTGTGTCCCCCGGGGGCTGCATGTGGGTACATGATGAGAACATCATAGTCTTTGTAACAAATGTAACTCGGCTGTTTGTAAGCTATAGACCTTTATCACCAGCCATTCAGTGCGGTGTTGTCAATAGACCTACAGACAGGAAGTGTGGTGTGCATGCAAACAAATCCCCCCCATGATTGTAGCGTTCTTCAGGCTCTTGCATACATACATACATACACACATACATACACACATACATACACACACACATACATACATACATACATACATACATACACACATACACACATACACACATACACACATACATACATACATACATACATACATACATACATACATACACACATACATACATCTGGGCAGCACGGTGGCTCAGTGGTTAGCATCTTCTGCCTTTAAGGACTGGGGTCATGAGTTCGATTCCCAACCATGGCCTTATCTGTGAGGAGTTTGTATGTTCTCTCAGTGTTTGCGTGGGTTTCCTCCGGGTGCTCCGGTTTCCTCCCACACTCCAAAAACATACTGGTAGGTTAATTGGCTGCTAACAAAATTGACCCTAGTCTGTGTATGTTAGGGAATATAGACTGTAAACCCCAATGGGACTAATGTGAGTGAGTTCTCTGTACAGCGCTGCAGAATTAGTGTCGCTATATAAATAAATGGTAATAATAACTAATCTGTGACGACGTGTGGGGCTGAGGACATAGGAGATTGATCATCAGCCTGAGATGTATTGACGATTGAGATTGATGGGTTTGTGGAATTCTCGTGTCAGGAGTTAGACTTTAACAGCTTGAAATGAGGTGATTCACCCTCTTTCCCCCAACTCGCAGGCGTTGCTGTAATTCCATCCAGCCCCCACCTCATTCAGCCTTAATCTGGCTGGCAAGCGGGGGCTTGGCATGTGGCTGGTTAATAGCGAGAAGTAAATGAAGCAGCGCTGGCCTGTTTTTCCAATTAAGCGTTTGAAGCGGTCACAGAGAAGGTGTAAATGCTGCGTCGTATGGTTCCCCTCTCTCCTGATCCCCTGACTGCCTGCGGGGCTACTCTGGAAAAGCTCTCTCCTGTTAGGCCTCTCGCTTGCCTTTTATTAGAAGATAAGCCTTTCATGTTTTATTGTTATGAGTTTAGGGCTGTCCTGGAGGTGCCGCTGTTTAGTGGAAACAGCTGCGGAGCAGAGTGTGGCGGGATCAGGTGCCAGCAGACACCAGGTTGTGGCTGCCGCTTAACCCCTTGGCCACCGGAGACGCCCCTCGCGCAGGCCCTCCAGGTGTTTGAATACTGCGCCGACCGTATTATTTAAATGGCTCATTGTGCTTAATGACGCGGCCTCTTTATGGTCTAGTAATGGCAGCGAGGCTGCCGCTGATCCGCCTCCACTTTCTCTCTGTTATTAAGGTTATTTCAATGTTTCCTGGACGTTGAATGAACACTTTCCCTGCGCCTAGAGGGCCGACGGCGGCTCTTCAGCTGGCCCTGAATCTGAAACATGACAACTATAATATTATACTGATTCTTCCATTGAGACCGGGAAACGTACTTTTGTGCCCAAGTGCAAAAAGCAGAAAGGGCCCCTCTTTCCCGACCCCTAGAACCAAAGGCCTCCCGAGGGGCAAGGGTCTTCAGACCCCCTTTACCACATAGCTTATTGGGGTCCCTCCGCTGGATCTTCAGCCAGGGCTTGGAAACTCACCCAGTCCCTGGAAGGGAGGGCAACGGATGGTTTCGGGGGGTGGAATCCTGAGGTCACACTAACTTTGGGGAAAAAGGAGCCCATAAGGGCCCACCGCACCCCTACAATTCATGAAGCGAAAAACGAGAGTGACAAATGAGGGGAAATAATTAGTGCAGAGTGGGTATGGGCCCAGCTTACTGACCGGGCTAGTATAAAATATGATCCCGCCCAGCCAGAAGGTCAGGGCACAAGGAGGCGGTGCCGAAAAGAAATTGGTATAAATGTGCAAAGGTGCTAAAAATCACATGTCAAGTGTAGCATGGTGATTTTTTTTTTTTTTTTTGCCACCCTGGGGGTAGGTACACTGAGAGGGACATTTTAGTCCTGGCCTTACAACCCCGCCTCCCGACCCTCCTGTCAGAGGACCAAGTGCAGCATGTCCTTACAAGAACATATAGGCTGCATTCTCAGTGATGTCACTGGCTCCTAGTGACTGGATAGGATGCGCTCTCAGTGATGTCACTGGTTCCTAGTGACTGGAGAGGCTGCATTCTCAGTGATGTCACTGGTTCCTAGTGACTGGAGAGGCTGCATTCTCAGTGATGTCACTGGTTCCTAGTGACTGGATAGGCTGCATTCTCAGTGATGTCACTGGTTCCTAGTGACTGGATAGGCTGCGCTCTCAGTGATGTCACTGGTTCCTAGTGACTGGATAGGCTGCGCTCTCAGTGATGTCACTGGTTCATAGTGACTGGATAGGCTGCACTCTCAGTAATGTCACTGGTTCCTAGTGACTGGATAGGCTGCGTTCTCAGTGATTTGACTGGATAGGCTGCACTCTCGTGAATAGTTGTTTAGCCCACAACTGGCTGCCTGCACTATCTATATATTTAACAACTAAACGTTTCAAATAGACAATGATTTGCTTTCCTTAATATGACAGGAAACATTGTTGAAGTATTGACAAACCTCTACCAATCTTGAAGTGTTCAATCTTTATAGACCTTTAAAAATATAAACGGGACCTGTGATATCATAAGGTTATATTTTTTAGTTCAGCAGATTCTGACCTGGAGATGGTAACGAATAGATAGACATATACAGGGCTGAGAGCTGTCCCACATTCCTCTCTATCCCAGAGCCCTCTGTGGGCCGCCTGTCCCCCTCTTTTCCGTGCTCTCTGGGCAGATGGACTACAGAGAGTCGCCCTTTGGTTTCTGCACTTCTACAGGGCCCTGGGATATAACAGAGCTGCTTACATTACGATTTGGAAAAGTGAGTTTCATCTCAACGATGAACACGTCTTAAGCGTTGATCCCTCTTTAAATGCCGCTTGCGTCCCATTGTCTACTAGCGACTTATCTATAGTTAAGCAGAATTCTTCCCATACTTTATATCCAGCCTTGAGTCCAATTAGTCACAGTGTGAAAATGTTTTGGGTGCATGAACTGCGCCCAGCTACCCACAGTCTGGGGGCGGGGGGGGGGGGGGGGGGGGTCAGTGACCCCAGCAAATGGGGACTACCAAGTTCCCTTCATCTGCTGATCAGCTCTGTGCTCAGATCTCCCAATCACAGGAAGAGGGGAGGGCACAGGTCAGGCAATTTGTCCACTCTATGAATTCTCTCAGATAGTAATTATCCCTAATAGCATAAACGTTCGTGAGGGCCGTGGCCAGCTGTGCTATTGTAATGGCACCAGAGAGACGAGAGCGGATTAAAGACGCACTTGGCAGCGGATGCGAGAGGCAAGAAAACAGCTTGTATGTGGGGAGTGGGAGGGAGCCGCACAATGCAGCCGTTCCCTTTCAGGAATTATTCCCTATTTCCACTGTTTGGGGATTGTTGTTTTTCATTATTTTGCTTGAATCAACTGGTTCGGTGGATGAGCCTTTGGGAAAGTTTTTAATTTTAATTTGGTGCCAAAACACTGATGTGAATCCATCCGGCTGCCAAAGGCTTCAAACAAACCTTTTTTCTTTTTTTTCTTTTTTCTCTTTTCTTTCTTTCTTTTAAAGTATTTTTCTGACTATGCTTAAAAAATGAACTAAAGTTCTGAGGTTTCATAAACGACACCGTCCTCCTAAACCAGAAAGCAGAACACGTTCATATGATTTGTGTGTCTGGGTGAAATCTGTGCAAACAAATGCATGGTGTAGATTTGATCTTCTCATTGATGTGCATTTGGCTGCAAGTGGCCTTTAGACCTGTGGCTTACATGTGCCCAGGATAAGCGAGCAATGGAAGCTTTATTGTAGTACTTGGATAAGGGTGATGAATGAATTATGGTGCTGCAGTATTGCTGCTTACACATGAATGGGAAGAATATGTTTAGATCGCACTACAGATGTGTATCAGAAATAATAATATAACTATTTGTCAGAGTAATACAATCTCCCTGTAACCAGTGTGGATAGATCCTAATAGCCGTATTCTGCATTGATGTATCTGTTTCAGACAGATGTAGTTTGGTATCTATATAATATCTGTATAAACGGTGAGATCTGATATCATCCCCTCAGTGTGGGCTGTGTCCCTGCAGTAGGTGTAGTGTATTATAATATTATATATATATATATAATAGTATGAGGTTGTCAATCTAAGATCTTGTGTCTTCTGCTCTGCAGGTGCCGGTCTCGGATTGGGGATCATATTTTCAGTCATCTTCTTTAAAAGTAAGTCATTATTTCCATCGTACTCATCTCTGCTCCTTTTCCCTTATACTTCCTTCCGTGTCTTTGAGCCATGTATTTATATTATCAGGTTGTTTATTGTCCATCCATAGATACAACACACAGTTGCTTTGTGGACACAACTGAATGCGGTGCAGAAAGCAGAGCAGATCTGTGTTGTATCCAAGGCTAACAGAAATAAACAGCAGGAAGAGTACGATGCATATTTATTAAAGGTTGCAGGAGGGCATACACATGATATTTAATTAGTCATCTGAAGGCGGAAACACCCTTCTAACTTAAAAACGGGCGCATCCCTTGGAAAAGGACACATTGGAGTCTATTTTAATTTCAATATGGCAACATCAGTCTGCAGCTGAGACATAAACTAAGAGGAGCCTGACAGACGGGAATCAGAATATAAACAACGATGATCATGATTTTTTACCATGCTGGCCTGCCCCCCCTTCACACACTCACCGCCCCCCCCCTCACATACACACGCATACACACACTGCCACACGCATACACACACTGCCACATGCATACACACATGCATACATACACGCATACACACACACACACTCATACTGCCACACGCATACACACACACACTCATACTGCCACACGCATACACACACACACACACTCATACTGCCACACGCATACATACACACACACACACTCATACTGCCACACGCATACATACACACACACACACACACTGCCACACGCATACATACATACATACATACATACATACACACACACACACTGCCACACGCATACACACACACTCGTACTGCCACACGCATACACACACACACTCATACTGCCACACGCATACACACACACACACACACTCATACTGCCACACGCATACATACACACACACACACTCATACTGCCACACGCATACATACACACACACACACTCATACTGCCACACGCATACATACACACACACACACACACTGCCACACGCATACATACATACACACACACACACTGCCACACGCATACACACACGCATACACACACACTCGTACTGCCACACGCATACACACACCAACACACACGCAGCCTTGACGAGTTCAAACAGCTGCTAAAGAATATAAATTTTACTTCCTAACTCTCCTGCCACTAAAACCACAGCGCACATCACTCTGCACACATGGAGCGCTGGCTGCAGATCTCCACATTTTCAACCCCAAATCCCAGATTGTCACTTCATATTAAGAACTTGTTTCCTTTTATTCCGCATAGGAACCTGGTCAGTCAAAACTATAACCTTGTAGGGTCCAGAACCTTTCTAATTCTTTGGGGGGGTATTCAATTGTTAGCGAGATCGCTAAAATACTCGCGCTCTAAAAATATTACCGTTAATACGGTAATTACTCGCTGGATTTCAGCTCGCAGCTCAAGCTGCGAGCTGAAATCCAGCGAGTAAATTATCGTATTAACAGTATTTACGCGCAATATTACCGTATTAACGGTAATATTTTTAGAGCGCGAGTATTTTAGCGATCTCGCTAACAATTGAATACCCCCCTTTGTGTGCAGAATGACCATTTACCCTCCGTACTAATGCTCATTATCAGTGCGTTCATTTACTCCACTTCTCTAGAGGTCTGCAGAGCAGTGTCCTGTCCCAGTACCCATTGAGACACCCAAATACCAGCTTAATTGTATTTATCTCGGCACATCCTGCAGAGATGTGTCTGCCGTGAGGCTGGGTGAGTAACTAGCCTGAGGCTTATCCCGGCTGCCTGTGTCCGTAACTTGTGCGTATCACACAGGGTGATGTGCCAGGAGGACCTGCACCCAGGATCTCTGCCTCCCTGTACAATCTGCGGTGTCGAGGGGAAAACATACTTGCAAATAATTTCTTACAGGAACACCATTCCCTCCTATTCTCACTCACTCACTCGCTCCTTACGTCTGTCAAACACCCCCACCACGTATTGCAGATCCCCGTTATGAGAATCCAATAGTTGCGTTATGCCGTGGATCTCTGAGCTGGAGCACAGTCTATACCAGTGTTTGCTAACCTGGGACACTCCAGGTGTTGTGAAACTACAAGTCCCAGCATGCTTTGCCAATATATAGCAGCTTATTGCTGGAAGGGTATGCTGGGACTTGTAGTTTCACAACACCTGGAGTGTCACAGGTTAGCCAACACTGGTCTATACCAAGCTCAGCAGTAGAGATCTCTAGATGAGTTAGGGATGGAGTATATAACGCTATTTATTTGTAAACCTTGTATAACATTACTATGATCTCAATATAGACTGTGCAATAGTATAGGTATCTATTAAAGGGATATCCACTTTTATCTACCATTTCTCCTCTCTTGACTTCTTGCCCCTCTCTAGGGTCTCCCTCCACTGCAATGACGTATGTTGTCCTGGACACTGCATGTGTTGTGAAACTACAAGTCCCAGCATACCCTGTCGTTGGCTGGCAAAGCATGCTGGGGGTTGTAGTCTCACAACACATGGAGAGCCACAGGTTATCCAGGCCTGCATTGGGTAGATACCTGTCCTCAGGTGATGCTATGAAAGGCTGCACCTGAGTTAATGAGCATTGCTGCCAAGCAGTCAGGTAGATCCTCTTCCCAATATGGGACTGTACATATTATCCAGCCTCCGCCGCCGTGGGAGGAGCTGGATCTTCGGGTCCGTCGATGTCTTCAATGGCCGTAATAGTCTCACTCTCTAACCCGTCTGGAATCAAAGACCCTCCCCTATTAATTTGTGGTCGGAATAGAGAACACCCAGTTGGCTTGCTAGAAACCTAATGAGCGCTATCTTTGCAGTGTGGGACCATTACTGCCATCAAGAACAGCGGCAGTTGACGACTTTTCTATATTCACTCATTGAACTCCACCCAAAATTAAAAAAAAAAAAAAATTCCCATTTTGTGTGCAGTTCTTCTTTAAATTGTCTGAGCCCCTGTGTATAATGGCTGTTCTCTGCAGATTAATTTCAGGGATATTTTAAAATGTTAAGACAATAGCAACTGTGCAGAGCAAAATCCTTCCTGGCAATGGAAATCCGTTTTAAAGTAATCTAAGCCTTTAAATGTATTTGCATCGATATAACGTTCCATTAAAACTCTCATTAAACCAAAAACAAAGACTTTTTTTTGTGGACGTTCCTGTGACTGGAGAGGGTTAATTGTCTACATGTGGCCACATAACCTATAAACCTCTCTTTACAGGAAAGACGTGGCCCATCGCCTTTTCCTCCGGGATCGGCTTAGGCATGGCTTACACCAACTGCCAGAAGGACTTCCAATCACCGTACCTTCTCCACGGCAAGTTTGTCAAAGTAAGTAGAGGTCATTCCTGGTGTCGGATAGCGTCAGATGTCCGGTGGTTAATGCGTGCGCCGTAAAACTCGGTCTTGTGATCTCGGACAAGTGATTTACTCCCCCCTGACTTTAGCTGACCTCTCTCACTAATATAATCTGTCCTTTATTCAGTAGTAGTATGTGTGGGATATAACAAGTTACTTCCACTCTCTGCTCTCTGCCACTAATAACACGGCTGACTTTGTTGATAGACACCCACCCCCTCCTTCCCGGTCTGCGATATATACCTGGCGTCCTTGGTGGGTTAGGGTGTAACCTAGTCCACATTTAATTCAGCGCTTCGGAGCATCAGAAAGCAGGACCTACACCACAATGTGCAGGGTCCAGGAACAGTTAAATCCCTAATTGCCTCCAAATGTGTTGTGGTGGTTAATGGCTCAAGGGCTGCTAACTACCTAATTATTTAATGGCTGCTGGGGAACAGTGTGGAAACTATTAGAGAACTATTGGAGCAGTTATTCATAGCAGAGGAGCCTGGGAAGCTGGGCTGATCCTCCCGGCTGCTTAAAGAGGCCTTCTCCCGAAAATAAGCACAATGTCCTTGGTAGCGCAACCGTTGTTGTTCTGTCGATGGGAGGAGTCGTTGGGTGGCGGTCGCCAATAGACTTATTAAAGCAAAATAGTATATATTTCTATTATATCCTTATTTAGTAGCACAAACTATTAAAAAAATAAAGATGTATAAAAATGTTAATACCTATACTCAGGCCAAGGGCTGAGTTATGAGGCAGCTGCTGGTGTCGGACTTTGTTCCACTCACTTGTGTCCGGTATAAAATCGGAGCCTCTGGCCGGTCAGGACTCTGGAGCCAGGTTTACCGTTGAGCTGATTAATAGACGCAGTTCCATCAGTGATATTTAAATTCTGTTCAAATAAAAAAGTATTTTTCTATAATCCATCTGGAGCTTTTGAGTTTCAGGATTGTTTTCCTTTAAGGATAATTCCACTGTCAAACAAGTGTTCTCCATTATATTATATTGGACCCAAGCAAACTTATTTGCCGATACATGGGGAGATTTAGTTTATAAAATCCGACAAGTCCTGGTCCCCTGTGGAGTAATGTCTGCTGTGTGTTTGCCCTATATAATATACGGCGCTATTCAATCATGGAACAGTCTGGCCTGTCCCTCCCACAGCAAAATGCATTTTGTGTTACCTTGTCTGCTGGTGTTAGCTCTGTGTATGACTCAATCACCAGCTGATGCCGCCAGTCTACAGACAGTGCAGTGTTAGTGGTGGCACAGGGTAGAGACAGGGGTCAGTGTTAGTATTGGATACCTGTGTACAATGGACAATGAGAGTTGTAGATTACTGCCACAATCATTGTGTGTAGTGCTGTGATATCGCTGTTGTCTGCTCCCCACCACTGCGAGAATACTGCTACTGGGACTCACAACATAATACTAATTGTGTTATTATATGTTACAGTATTAAAACATAAACAAACACATTTCTTGAGCAAATATTAGTTTTATTCCACAACATTTAGATACAATAATCTTTTTAAGTTCATTGTTTTATGTAAACAAAAAAAATACTTACAAATATTTATACAGATGCAATTTCTAGCTGATCCTGAAGAGCGACAGGACAGTTACGTTACTTATTATTCAGAGGACAGACGCCAGAGTGCAGTACAGATACACCTACTCTCTGACACTGTCTGACATATGTAGCGTTGTGTGTCATGTATGATTGTGCTTTATTATATGGTGGTTGGGTAATAACGTTCTGCACACGTGGTCTCGTTGCAGGAACAATGAGCAGAGCTGACCATCTGGATCCCAGCACGGTGCAGGATGACCCCTACTGAGTCCTGACTCAGCCAGGGACGCTGGCAACTCCCTTTCTTTTATATTTTCTGCCACATCAATTAGGATAATAAAGGAAAAAACAACAGAAACTATGTACTGCGACCCTCTCTGAGTTATTGTTACACGTTTAATAGATTGTGGATGAAGCCAGGACACACACAGGAATGTCTGGTGTAAGTTATTTATGTATATATATGCGGTGGGTAGAGGAATGATGAGCTCTGACTCAAAGCAACCAATCAGATCTCTGCTTTCATTACTCTGACTATACAAGACTGCTAAGAGCTGATATCTGATTGGTCACTCTGGATTATAGCACAGTGTTGGTCTTTTCGCCTCGTTATTCAATAAAACCAAAGGTGAGGTATATCCAGCAGCCAGTGTGTGCTCATACTAATTTAGTCTGCGGCTTGGGCCTGTACATGATATAATAGCCAGGTGAGACATAAGCACTGATGTTTAGTGGTGTATCTGCGTATGTGAAGAGGGGATGGGGAGGGTTTATTTCGGGGGAGGTCTGTTTTCAAGGTCTACTTACCCCTTCAGAAGAGTCTACAGTGGGTTAATATCTCATCAGTTTAAACTGACACAACGCGGTGTAAGTAGTGGTAGAAAGGGCCTACGTATTTCCTTTCTGTAGCAGAAACCAGCAACCTGTGGATCTACAGTGGCCATTGATTGACACCTTACTGGGACTTGTGGTTCTACGACGGCTGGATCCACTGGTTGTGAAGCCTTTTCATTATAGTTTAGGAGAATTTAGCACGATAGGTCCGTGGATAGAACATGAAACTGTATTTAAGGACAGATCCCTGTGGACAGGAAACATTATTAAACTTTTCTGGTTTTTAAATTCAAAAGAAAAGTTTAGCTTTCAGAAAAGAACAAAGGTCCTATATGTCTGTCTGAGCACAACATATGGTCTCGTTGCTGGGTGACTGTTCTACACGAAGGTTCCTCTAGTTGGAAAGAAACGTAGGTGGTCGTGATGTACAGTTATCTCTCAGTATAGATTTACTCTTCAACACACATTGCTTCATTTATGTAAACTGTCCTTTATAAGATCAGCCCGATTCTCACAAATCAATGGACATAATTATTACGTTGTGTATTTCTTCCCATATATAAATACAGTGTTGGGACATATATTACATTCTACACACTTTATATCCCTGTGGTTTCATGATATTCCTGGTGATGGGAGGAAAGTGAGGCTCACCAGCTTGGAAAGTGTTGACTCTATGTATTGGGGAAAGCGGTCTCCACGATTGATAGCTTCCAGGGTTGAATATATCAGTATGTGACGCAGACCGGGCTAAAACGATGCTGTACATTATATTGCATGGTATAAAGTCTTGATTACCTGTTACGTACAATCAGAAGTGACTTTTCCTGGGACAGAGAGATGAATACAGATGTGACCCCCTCCTCCATAGCTGAAGCAATTTAGGGACAAAGAAACGATTGAATGGAGACGTCACGGCTTTGTCACCTGTCCACCTCCTGAAGGACGGTTACCTGGACCTCGGCCCCCTCTGCCAGCCGTTGCGTCGTCCCAGTTATCTCCTGCACCTTACTGATGCCCTGACCTGTCTGCTGACGGATGTAACATCTCTGGGGGACTATAATTCTGTGTAATCACTAACCCTAAATGTTTCCACATTTTAACTTCTTCAACATATTACATTATGTTTTCAGAATCAGTTTAAATCTGATTCATAATCACGATTACATCACGTTTCAAACTTACTTTGAGGCTACAATTTATGGATACATTTATTTTCTATTATCTGATTGGAACTAAACATACTGACCTATAATCCTGTCTCTTCCCCTTTTACAAAACAACCAGTATGGTTTTTGTAGTATTTTTTGGGCAAATTATTGCTCTGTCCCATCTACCCCCTGATAGACATAGTGATATATTCTGCAGATTATTACATTACTGACCTCTCTAGAGATCTGCAGAACATCGCTCTGTCCCATCTACCCCCTGATAGACATAGTGATATATTCTGCAGATTATTACATTACTGACCTCTCTAGAGATCTGCAGAACATCGCTCTGTCCCATCTACCCCCTGATAGACATAGTGATATATTCTGCAGATTATTACATTACTGACCTCTCTAGAGATCTGCAGAACATTGCTCTGTCCCATCTACCCCCTGATAGACATAGTGATATATTCTGCAGATTATTACATTACTGACCTCTCTAGAGATCTGCAGAACATTGCTCTGTCCCATCTACCCCCTGATAGACATAGTGATATATTCTGCAGATTATTACATTACTGACCTCTCTAGAGATCTGCAGAACATTGCTCTGTCCCATCTACCCCCTGATAGACATAGTGATATATCCTGCAGATTATTACATTACTGACCTCTCTAGAGATCTGCAGAACATTGCTCTGTTCCATCTACCCCCTGATAGACATAGTGATATATCCTGCAGATTATTACATTACTGACCTCTCTAGAGATCTGCAGAACATTGCTCTGTTCCATCTATCTCCTGACAGATACATAGTGATATATTCTGCAGATTATTACATTACTGACTCTTTTTAGAGATCTGTGACCAGTTAGGCCTAATTGGCTGTGAATATTACATTGTGAGCACTACTAATAGATATTCCATGATCCCTGAAATGAACATCTCCCAGGGATGAGAGTACCTTTTATCCAACATACAAATCCCAAACAAACAAATCCCAAACTACTTTGTTGCAGGAACCAGTTTGGTAAATATATTGTTAATAGCATCTAAAACAGGTCCTGTAACAGGATAGTACATCTGCTGGGTTCTCCAACCACAAATAAGGAGCACAGTTTGCTAAGGTTAGTAGTAGCATTAAATAAATGTATACCTGCTTCTGTGGTGCTGCCACCTATTGGTAAGAATGACATAACTCACTTGTCACCTAAATAATCAGTTCTATGGTGTCAAAAGCAGCATAGGTTGCCTGAGCCCTCTTTAACAGCTGTGGAACTACAAGTCCCAGCCAACATTATTTTTTATTTTTTTTTGGTATGGAGTACTAGATTAATGCACAGTATAATAGTAACGTTGCCACCAGGGGCTAGTTGGCAAATTTTAGCCCTGGGGAGCTTAACTTAGTAACCTGTTAGGAACATTTTTAAATGCAAACAAATATGGATAGCCCAGTGACCCATCACTATGGCACTGGCCCGGGGTGGGCTGGTGGTGGCCCCTGTGATATATGTTTTCTAGTATTTGAGCAAAAACAACAGTTACTGAGAATTGCACACAGGACGTGGGAAGTGGTACTGTGCGGAGGGACTGCCCCCACGCGTGTCCCATGCGTGCCTCTATCTATACACAGTATGTAAACCCTTTGGTGCCACAGTGTCCAGCCAGGAATTCCTCAGCTATTAGTTTTAGGCGCAGTGATGATGAAATTCCTATAGACAAGAGACCACAAGCAGATGCCACCCCACCCACCCTCTCTCCTCCCCCTGTGTCAGCCAGTACCTGCTCCCCCTGATTGCACAGAGATGCTGGGACTGTCTGGCTGATGCTGGTCCCTAGGACTGTGCACACAGCTGTCTGTATCCCTCCTTCCCCGGAGTGGGCAGAGGAGGATTTTGGATGTCTTCTCCCTATTAGGAGAGGCGGGTTCAGTGCTGGGAGCTGCGTTCTGCACAAGTCACATCTCTGCTTCCTAAGCGGACCCTGCTCTCACCCACTGGGGGGGGGGGGGATCTCGTGTTACCGGGCTGCTGCAGGACCCCCGGATGGATTGCACCCCCTAGACACCCCTGTATGGAATTCCCCCTCGCTCTTCTCCTGGTAAGTGCACCTACAGCTTGCAGAAGTGTCCGGGGACCCCCCAATGCTGGGGTCCGGGGGGGCTGAGAGTGGGCACCTACATGACAGGGCATAAAGGGGTTAATCCGGGTTCTTATAGACTGGTCAATGTGCTGACTCCCTGGGAACCTGGCAAAACGTCATTCTGATCTTTCAGGTGCATTTTGATGGTAAGCTCTTCAGCCAAGGACCTTTGTGCTCTATTGTCCTGTACCCTCAGCCGTAGTTAGACTGGTCTCAGTCACCCAGGTCCCTCTGTGCTTTTCTAGTTCTGCTTCTGCTAAATTAATCTTAACCCCATAAAGACTAGAACACTCCTCTGTAATAATATTATGTAGTGTTTTACTGCCAGAAGGGGGGGGGGGTCATGCTGCAGACCCCCAGGTAAAGTACCACTCTGTAGATGTCCAGGGTAATTTATGGTATGAAGGGGAGAGCTAATCTGCAGTTTGTGGGACAACACGTTCATAACAAGTAATAGATCCAGACTCTACATTGGGTAATATGACTTTTCACAGTCAGAAATAGCTCCTTTGTTACCTAGTGGCCCAAATGCAAAGTATTGTATTTATTGCCCCTCAGAATTCATAATAAGTACTAACCCCCCCCCCCCCCCCTCCCTCAGAAAACAAGCTGCATTGTTGCCTATTTTCTTAAAGTAATATATTTGTACTGTCTGTTCCCCGACCATTAAATGGTCACCAGCTCACCTCAAATTGTGAGCAATATAACTGTCTCGTTCCAACAACACACAAAACAGAACAGTATTAGATGCCAGAGTCTTAGATCAATGTCTAATAAATATTATAGTAATAATAATAATAATGTCTGTCTTTCATAATACTGATAATAATACAGTCATAGTAATCCTACATTTCTATCTTGTCTTAAGATCTGAGCAATTGCTCCTCATTGTCTGGTTCCCTAAACTACTAATTATATGTGACCAGATCCCCTCAAACTACTAAATACATACTGCCTGCTCCCCAAACTACTAAATACATACTGCATGGTCCCCAAACTACTAAATACATACTGCATGGTCCCCAAACTACTAAATACATACTGCATGGTCCCCAAACTACTAAATACATACCACATGGTCCCCAAACTACTAAATACATACTGCCTGCTCCCTAAACTACTAAATACATATTGCATGGTCCCCAAACTACTAAATACATACTGCATGGTCCCCAAACGACTAAATCCATTCTGCATGGTCCCCAAACTACTAAATACATACTGCATGGTCCCCAAACTACTAAATACATATTGCAAATCATTATCTACTCCCCCAAACTATTAAATACATACTGCATGGTCCCCAAACTATTAAATACATACTGCGTGGTCCCCAAACTACTAAATACATACCACATGGTCCCCAAACTACTAAATACATACTGCATGGTCCCCAAACTACTAAATACATACTGCATGGTCCCCAAACTACTAAATACATACTGCATGGTCTCCAAACGACTAAATACATACCACATGGTCCCCAAACTACTAAATACATACCACATGGTCCCCAAACTACTAAATACATACTGCCTGCTCCCTAAACTACTAAATACATATTGCATGGTCCCCAAACTACTAAATACATACTGCATGGTCCCCAAACGACTAAATCCATTCTGCATGGTCCCCAAACTACTAAATACATACTGCATGGTCCCCAAACTACTAAATACATATTGCAAATCATTATCTACTCCCCCAAACTATTAAATACATACTGCATGGTCCCCAAACTATTAAATACATACTGCGTGGTCCCCAAACTACTAAATACATACCACATGGTCCCCAAACTACTAAATACATACTGCATGGTCCCCAAACTACTAAATACATACTGCATGGTCCCCAAACTACTAAATACATACTGCATGGTCTCCAAACGACTAAATACATACTGCATGGTCCCCAAACTACTAAATACATACTGCATGGTCTCCAAACGACTAAATACGTACTACATGGTCCTGCAAATCATTATCTACTCCCCCAAACTATTAAATACATATTATGTGCTCCCCAAATCCTAAAAATCATTGCCTGCACCCCAAACTATTAAATACACACTGCATGTCCCCCCAAATCCTGAAAATCATTATCTGGTTCCCCTTACTTTTTATACATTCTACCTGCTCCCCCAAAATAACTGTGACCATACCCTGTGCATACACTTTACAAAATCAGGACACCGTTCACCCACATCCCCCCAGCAAGGGGAGCAGCCACCTCAGGATGAGGTCCAGCCCTGGCCACAGGCCACGTTAACCCTGTATCTGCCAGAGTCATGACGTTTGGTTTGTACACTGCTGCCTCTTATGTAGGCGACATGTACTTTCTCCACTCCTGCTGCGTCACTGTCTCTAGGAAGAGAAATACGTTTCGCTCTGCATCCCAGGAATAAGACACAAACAATCTGCGTTCTGCCTCGGCTCTCGCCAAACGCAGCTTTTCTTCCAACCGTAATCACCAAGTTAAAAATAAGCAGACATTTCTCCAGATGTTCAGATGAGGGCGGAAAACAAATAGAGAATAGATTCGACTTCCCTGCTGATAAAAAGATCTCTCCCCATCAAAGCGGCTGAGAAACGTTAAGAAATCTCTTTCATTTCCTTCCCAAACCTCCCTGTGAGGAATCCAGGGCCCGGCTTTCTAAACAGAGCTTACAGCCCGTATTATATTGCAGATTGTAACTACTATTCGTCGTTACCAAACACACAACCACTAAGGAGCCTTTATATGCAGGTGAAATAATTACGTTGAAATCTCTTGTGGTTATAATTGAGGAATAGAAATTATAGATGGTTTTCTCCAAACTTTGTGTGCAAATAAAGCGAGATTTAGTCTCAATTCTCTTTCCGTAAATTTAAGCAACATCTTACTAAAGGTAGATAAGGTGAAAAGAGATTTTAATTCAACAATTACAGTGTATTTTACACCAGAATAACCTTCTATAGATACAATGATAGGAGATAAAGCTATAGAAATAGAAAGTGACAATTCTACAATGACTCGGACATCCTGACCACATGGAACAATTCAGGAGAATTTCTACTATATAGTGAGATATGTTTATGTTTCCATCTACATCCTATTGGGCCCTGCAATACTCGTGCTGAATCTGGTTGGCCCTTAACACAGATTTAAACCTCTGGTATACCTCAAGCTAAGCTATAGTATATGTCGTAGGTAGCCAACCACATTGTCCCCGCTTTATATGGTCAGTCCTTGTTTCTGGAGACTTGCCTTTTGTTTAAACCTGCTCAGTACGACTTCTCTTCTTCACTGTGCTAAATGCAAGTCTCAGTACTATCTGTACACAGTACCACTTCTCTTGAGCTGTCTCCAGTGTTTGACATAGTAGAATTGGATCATTACCCAAAGGTCAGGTCACTATAATCGATGCAGAGGTCTCTCCACCCAATAATGATAATTGCACCTGTTGAACACTTATGTTTTCAGGGAAATCTCTGGAGATGTACGCAACCAATATAATGCTGGGATAATTGTGATATTGGAGATAATTGTGACATATAGTCCTATTCATACGATTGGAAACAGCTTAAAAAAATGCTGTGTGTCGTAGTAGCCTGAATGGAGCCGTAAGATAAGATGATCCCATTAAATTGCTGATATTTTAATCTGAATAGAAATTCTACAGGTATTTTTTATGAAATCCCTCTCCCCAAATTGATAAGGCGATTTGTATCTTATGAACATTTATTAAAAGTAAAATTTATGAAAGTTTCTATATAACCTGGGTCTTCGTGAGCTGGAGATTCCACGATGGGTAGCAATTCAGTTTGAAAAAATAGTGCCCCCCCCTACTTTTTTTTCTCTTCCTGCTCCCCACTACAGCACTGGGTACCCAGTGGTACTAATAGTTTTTCGGAAACAATGTTGCTGCACTTTGCAAAATTAGTTAACCCTTCGTGCTGCAGACAGATTCCAAATAAATATATATATATATATATATATATATATATATACACTTTTTACCCCAAGGACTATACACAGGACACGCGGTCACCACCTAAGGTTATAGGAGAGGGGGATTTCACAACCAGCAAAGGAAGGGGTTCTTTACAGTAAGGGCAGTCAAGATATGGAATTCATTGCCAGGGAAGGTTGTGATGGCAGATTCAATAGATATGTTTAAGAAAGGGTTAGACAATTTTTTTGCGGAAAAGTGTATCCAGGGATACGACCGTTAATTAACATGAAGGATAGTAGTGGATATAGGGTAAAAATAGGACTGCAATATTTGGTCTGGGGGGATTTTCACAATTGAAACAGATTGGCGGTTACTTACTCTGGATCAATTTCAAATATAAGTGCAGGATCGCAGGAGATCCAAAATAGGTTGAACTTGATGGACTGGTGTCTTTTTTCAACTTTATCAACTATGTCCCTATGTTACTTTATATATATAAATTATATATATATATATATATATATATATATATATATATATACATATACTCACAAAATATATATATATATTATTTTATTGTATGTATATGTCTATAAGTTTTCTCACTTTACATTGATTTTAGAAGACTAAGCACATTGTATCACTAATCCCAGAATAGGTTACTATACGTTGTAACTTATTATTAGATTAATATACAAAACATGGGGCAGGAAGTATTTATTTGCTGTGGATCAGATGTTTGTATAATGTTGATATTATTGCAGAATGCTGATATCATCTCTGGTAAACTAATCTTGCTGTCGCCGGTATCACTTTTATTTTATTTTTTGTACTATTAATTATTAATATTAGGATATATCATCTGTAATTATTAGATATAAAGTTTCAGAAAAATTGTAAAAAAAACGTTAAGTTCTAAAATTGTAGCCGGACAACATCTAACGCTGTCTCTGCTGCAATACCAAAATACTTTTGGAACATATATATATATATATATATATATATTTGACATTATCCACTGATACTTGGATAATGTAAGATTACCCATATCATCATCATCAGCAGCTATTTATATAGCGCCACTAATTCCGCAGCGCTGTACAGAGAACTCGCTCACATCATATAATCATATTACTATTTTTGATATTTATAATTGCATTGGATATTTTTTGGGACACAGTTGAAGCTTCTATAAATACCCCCTTAGCTGTAAATTACCCCCAGTTTAACTCCTTGTGGATGTGAAAAATTGAATCCCCTCATTGATTAAAATGAAACAATTCAGAGTGATTAAAGCAGAAATTAAAGCGATTGTTATTTATAGAGATCGAATTGTTTTCTCGATTCCGTGATACAAGATTATATTTCAACGTTTCTTTACTCATCTCTGTAAGTTGCCGAATTTATCGGATCATCTTAGTTGTGTTTTAGTCTTAAAGCTGGTTAAACCCATCACAATTATTAGACACATTAATCACGTTTGTTTTGTTGGGGATCTGCCAAGATGTTCCCTATTATACTATACATCTCCCAGAAGGCAGCAGGATTGCCGTATTATACACAGATGTGGAGGAAGAATCCAGCCCCCGGTCTTCCCTTTCCACCTCTTTCCCCAAACACTCACCCTGGGAACAGTTAACTGGGGATTGCTGGCTTCCACCTGCCTCGGTGTTGTGTCGCCTTCACCAATAATTAAACCAGGAACGTGTGAGTTTCACGTTTCCAAGAATTCTACTGTAACACGTTGCATTAATGAAAGAGCGTTTCCGATTGGTGGCTGAAGGTTTAGTTGTCAGTGTTAGTGAATGCATCACTATTAGTCTAACAGCGGTGCATATTATTCACCAACAGCTCTGGAACACTATCCTAAACCTAGATGTGATTCTCAGTAACTACCCCTATTGTCAGGGCTGGTGTTACCACGAGGCAGCTGCCTAGGGGCACCAAATTTGCAAACACTGAATTGACATTATGGCTCTCATTTTATTTCCACGGCGGTGCCGCTCGCTATGTGACGCCCACTGACGCTTCGTACCTGTGAAGCTTCCGCTCCTCCATCTTGGTTATGGGCAGGTAGTGCGGCCCTGGCTTATGATGTCACAGCCCGTCCCCCGCTCCACACAAGGGAAGAGATGGGAGTCTTATATACTGAATGAGTTAAGATGTATTGAATGTGTGTAGATAAAATACAATAAAATAATATTATAACCATGACCGGTGGCCAAGTCACGTTGGGAGTTGTAGTACAGCTATGTCTGTCTATAGAGCGTAAGGACTGAACACACAGGCAGCATTTTGTACATCTAAAAAGGTCCCCATAGGCTTTATTGGGCACGCTGTCCCCTCCTCCTGCCCGCACGCTGTCTCCTCCTCCTGCGCGGTACGCTGTCTCCTCCACGCAGCCTGGAAGTTCCGTTCTCTGTATAAAGACGTCCAGACATTCTGACCTGTGGAGACTTATTACGGATACTGTGCAAATATTTGGCAATCTCAAACACAGTCTGAAGTCAACGCAATACACAATACCTGGATGTCTTAATATAGAGACCAAGGGCTAGATTTACTAAACTGCGGGTTTGAAAAAGTGGAGATGTTGCCTTTAGCAACCAATCAGATTCTAGTTGTCATTTATTTAGTACATTCTACAAAATGACAGCTAGAATCTGATTGGTTGCTATAGGCAACATCTCCACTTTTTCAAACCCGCAGTTTAGTAAATATACCCCCAAAGCTTTCCCAGAACTCTGCTTCCAGCCGTCACATAGATTCAACCGCTCCGCAGTCGCCATTGAGCATTATGGGGAAGGAATCGTTGCCACATGGTTTTGGACTTGATAAATAGGCCCTGAATACACATACTTACTACTACTATACATACTGAGCACTAACAGGGGCTCAGGACCAGGCAGACCCCAGCAAATCACCATCCAGGGCCCTGGACTTCAGAGAAAGAGGCCGGGGGGGCAGCTCCCCATTACCTCCCCTCCTATATAGACTTTATTCCGGCAGAAATCTCACAGACCCAGAAACAGTCATCAGGAAATTGATGCAATTGCGCAAAAACTCTTCTTTCGCTTCAGAGAAAATCCCTTAGTAAATCTCAGGTCAGAGTCAGGAATTCGGGGTCCTCTAATTGGTGCCTGAGGGACGATGACGTATATGTTTTGGGCGAGATACTTCTAATACCTCATCAGTACAAAGTTATAAATATAGAATATGTAGAGAAATGAGGCAGAGGAGTAATAACAGATTCCTCGCTGCAGTTTATGGTTCTGTGGATGGGGATTTGGGAATCATTTATTCTGGCTAAATTGCAGATATTGAAAGTGATTGGATGACGTTTCCCTGGATTGCAGAAGCTGGTGATTGTGTAGTCTCTGGTACATGTGCAAACAATTTACCAGGTGCTGCCCCTATATACTGTATCCCGTTATATACCGCTCTGTGATAACATAGACTCATGTGACATTATATACTGCTCTGTAATACCATAGACTGTCATGTGACATTATATACTGCTCTGTGATAATATAGACTCATGTGACATTATATACTGCTCTGTGATACCATAGACAGTGATGTGACATTATATACTGCTCTATGATACCATAGACAGTGATGTGACATTATATACTGCTCTGTGATACCATAGACTGTCATGTGACATTATATACTGCTCTGTGATACCATAGACTGTTGTGTGACATTATATACTGCTCTGTGATACCATAGACTGTTGTGTGACATTATATACTGCTCTGTGATACCATAGACAGTGATGTGACATTATATACTGCTCTGTGATACCATAGACTGTCATGTAACATTATATACTGCTCTGTGATACCATAGACTCATGTGACATTATATACTGCTCTGTAATACCATAGACTGTCATGTGACATTATATACTGCTCTGTGATACCATAGACTGTCATGTGACATTATATACTGCTCTGTGATACCATAGACTGTCATGTGACATTATATACTGCTCTGTGATACCATAGACTGTCACGTGACATTATATACTGCTCTGTGATACCATAGACTCATGTGACATTATATACTGCTCTGTGATACCATAGACTCATGTGACATTATATACCGCTCTGTGATACCATAGACTATCATATGACATTATAAACTGCTCTGTGATACAATAGACTCATGTGACATTATATACTGCTCTGTGATACCATAGACTCATGTGACATTATATACTGCTCTGTGATACCATAGACTGTCACTTGACATTATATACTGCTCTGTGATACCATAGACTCATGTGACATTATATTCTGCTCTGTGATACCATAGACTGTCATGTGACATTATATACTGCTCTGTGATACCATAGACAGTGATGTGACATTATATACTGCTCTGTGATACCATAGCCTGTCACGTGACATTATATACTGCTCTGTGATACCATAGACTGTCTCGTGACATTATATACTGCTCTGTGATACCATAGACTGTCTCGTGACATTATAAACTGCTCTGTGATACCATAGACTCATGTGACATTATATACTGCTCTGTGATACCATAGACTCATGTGACATTATATACTGCTCTGTGATACCATAGACTGTCACGTGACATTATATACTGCTCTGTGATACCATAGACTGTCATGTGACATTATATACCGCTCTGTGATACCATAGACTGTCATGTGACATTATATACTGCTCTGTGATACCATAGACTCATGTGACATTATATACTGCTCTGTGAATACCATAGACTGTCACGTGACATTATATACTGCTCTGTAATACCATAGACTCACGTGACATTATATACTGCTCTGTAATACCATAGACTGTCATGTGACGTTATATACTGCTCTGTGATACCATAGACTGTCACGTGACATTATATATTGCTCTGTGATACCATAGACTCATGTGACATTATATACTGCTCTGTGATACCATAGACTCATGTGACTTTATATACTGCTCTGTGATACCATAGACTGTCATGTGACATTATAAACTGCTCTCTGATACAATAGACTCATGTGACATTATATACTGCTCTGTGATACCATAGACTGTTGTGTGACATTATATACTACTCTGTTATACCATAGACTCATGTGACATTATATACTGCTCTGTGAAATCATAGACTGTCACGTGACATTATATACTGCTCTGTGATACCATAGACTCATGTGACATTATATACTGCTCTGTGATACCATAGACTCATGTGACTTTATATACTGCTCTGTGATACCATAGACTGTCATGTGACATTATATACTGCTCTGTGATACCATAGACTGTCACGTGACATTATATACTGCTCTGTGATACCATAGACTGTCATGTGACATTATATACTGCTCTGTGATACCATAGACTGTCATGTGACATTATATACTGCTCTGTGATACCATAGACTGTCACATGACATTATATACTGCTCTGTGATATCATAGACTCATGTGACATTATATATTGCTCTGTGATATCATAGACTCATGTGACATTATATACTGCTCTGTGATACCATAGACTGTTGTGTGACATTATATACTGCTCTGTGATACCATAGACTGTTGTGTGACATTATATACTGCTCTGTGATACCATAGACTCATGTGACATTATATACTGCTCTGTGATACCATAGACTCATGTGACATTATATACTGCTCTGTGATACCATAGACTGTTGTGTGACATTATATACTGCTCTGTGATACCATAGACTCATGTGACATTATATACCGCTCTGTGATACCATAGACTCATGTGACATTATATACTGCTCTGTGATACCATAGACTCATGTGACATTATATATTGCTCTGTGATATCATAGACCGTCACGTGACATTATATACTGCTCTGTGATACCATAGACTGTCACATGACATTATATACTGCTCTGTGATACCATAGATTCATGTGACATTATATACTGCTCTGTGATACCATAGACTCATGTGACATTATATACTGCTCTGTGATACCATAGACTCATGTGACATTATATATTGCTCTGTGATACCATAGACCGTCACGTGACATTATATACTGCTGTGTGATACCATAGACTGTCACGTGACATTATATACTGCTCTGTGATATCATAGACTGTCACGTGACATTATATACTGCTCTGTGATACCATAGACTGTCACGTGACATTATATACTGCTGTGTGATACCATAGACTGTCACGTGACATTATATACTGCTCTGTGATACCATAGACTCACGTGACATTATATATTGCTCTGTGATACCATAGACCGTCACGTGACATTATATACTGCTGTGTGATACCATAGACTGTCACGTGACATTATATACTTCTCTGTGATATCATAGACTGTCACGTGACATTATATACTGCTCTGTGATACCATAGACTGTCACGTGACATTATATACTGCTCTGTGATACCATAGACTGTCACGTGACGTTATATACTGCTGTGTGATACCATAGACTGTCACGTGACGTTATATACTGCTCTGTGATATCATAGACTGTCATGTGACGTTATATGCTGCTCTTTATATGATATCACGTGTTGTAGTTTCCTGCTCCCATTATGTCTGGCCTGTGCTATCATAAATACAGCCTGCGGAGTCGCAATAGCCAGTTGTGTTTTGTAATTGATGATATATCGTATCTTTTCTGGTCTATCGTTATGACTTCCTGGGGGCTATGGGATTAGGGTGTAGTTATGTCACACTGAATGGCAGGGTTTGGACAGATCGGGTCGTAGCAAATTTTGTCTGTATGTTTTATACATGAATTCAGGATGCTGGATGTAGCGTTGTATCCCATTATACACTGACCTCCAGAGCGGATCCTCCCTCTACGCCCCACTCCAGCCCTCGCACCTCAGTGGTGTCATCCCCGACCCCCCATCTCCACATTCACATCTGGTTCATTCTCCTGCAATTCCTGATTTCCTTCCTATATATAAAGGTCATTTATAAGCTGCAAAAAATGCAGTTTGCAATGTTTCTTTATATGCACATTAGCGACGTCTTAGTACATTCCGGGAAGCGCCCCAATAAAATAAATCTGTGGTTACATTTGTGGGTTGTCAATGCTGTTGGTGGAAACATGGTCCCATTGTAGGAAAATTTCCTTTGGTTTCCTAAATTACTGCTTGGTTTAGGCTTATTCCCATATAACCCCCTGTTTGTCTGATGCTGTCGGTGTATTCTCCCAAGGACACCTCCCTATATGACATCCTGGGTTCCCCTACCTGGCTGTAGCTCAGTCTCCAGCGTGTGGATTAATGACTGGTGGCCCTTGTACTTATAATAGCAGGTACGGGTTTTGTTTTTTTGGTGCTCCAACTCGCCCAGTGCCGTCCAAATGCCTCTGCTGTGGGCTTGGGCTTTTGGACCCTTCCATAAAGGCAAAGGGCCTCAATCCCCCCCAGACCCCAGACTACTTAGGAAGGCAAAAGTGTTTGGGCCTTCCTTCGCCAATGCTAGGGGGGTCCCTTTTTATCCCCAACACCCAGGGCCATAAGACCCCTCAGGGGGTAAGGGTCTACAGGACCACCTCCACCCCAAGGCTTGGACAATCCCCTTTACCTCAAGGTTGGCCGAAGCTTTCCTCCAGGGGGCTGATTCTTCAGCTCCCCCCATAACGAGGGAGCCACTGACAACAAGGGGAGAGTACGGCCCACAGGGGTCTACACCCAAACCCCATTTGTAAAACCAAACCAACTGCAATAAAAGTGCTAAGTGCTATAAGTGTTTGTCTTAAAAATATATTAGAAAATAAAAGTACAGGCAGGTGTAGCATTGTCCAGTTACCAGTGTTGTAATGAATGGCCGTCAGATTATCCCCGAAATAATCTTATCTCCAGTATACGGATGAGACCCAAATAAATATCCAAAAAGTCCTTTATAGAGACAAGCCTGTGCCCTCCCGCAGAGGGGAGAACTGAGATGTGCCAGCTCCCCCTCAGGTCATTTAAATGGTCTCATCCAGCAAAATAAAATCTTGTGTCTCCATGTTGCATTGAGAGCTAATCCGTATTCACCCCCTAGCTCCTCCCACTGGCCACCTAGCTCCCCCCACTGGCCGGTGCAAATGTTTACACGCCCACAGGTGCCAACTTAGCCCTCAAATCCATGCTCTCGCCCCAAAACCCGCATGCAGGCAAAAGTAGAAGCATGATGTCACAAAACAATTTGCGCTGCGGGATTGCACCGTTATCAGCGTCTCGCAGGGAGACCGCTGTGTATGTTGTGACATCTCCCCACCATATTGAAGTTCAGATGTTCCACGAGATCTCCGTCTCTCTCTCTCCTCTTCCAGCAGATATTTATCATCCTGCGCCCGATTCTGCCTCATTTCTGCAAATCCTTTTCTCAGAATCCCTTTGTAGGGGATCTTCTGCTAACTGACCAATTTTCCTTTCCCAGGAAGCCGTCCAACCTGCTTCACAGCATCTGACTGTAGATTACGTTGACAGTTTTCATGACCTCCCTAGTCTGGTTTCCATTGAGCGTAATTGTCTGAGACAACGTTCCAGGAGGCCGCTGAGAGTCTATGGGCTGAGAAGGACGCTCTTATACCCCGGCTCATTATCCTGAGTATTGGCGCACACAGGGGTTATGGGTGAATAAAGCCCCAGAGTTTTCGTTCCAGGTATAAGTCGAGGATCATCCCCCCCCGACCTCTGTGCGTGCGCTGTTTAAAGTAAAACAAAAATTTATCAGGAAAGGCCTATCACTCTAATGGCGGGAAATATATCCAGGTATGAGCACCTGTGTTACAGTCACGCTATCGGTGTTCACACTACAATGATTCCAGGAGATTGGGGGGGGGGGGGGGGGGGGTGTCACTTTATTTCCAACGACATAAGCTCCCATAATCCTAGCTGCACACCCCCAATGGCCCCGATATTGGAGGGACATCCCGATTAGTGGACTGCAAAAGGAGCGGGGCTTAACAGGAACGTGGGTGGAGCTCTACATAAATTTGCCCATCTGTGGGCGGAGTTTGGTCGGAACGGCGGCGGTGCTTATTTTGTTCCGTTTTCGGCATTCTAAGTGTCGGGAGGTATGTAGGTGGGACGTTTACACGACACAGACAGAAATGTCGTTACCTTAGCACAGGACGAGACGGCTTTATTAACGGGGCTGCAAGTCCCTGATTTGTCACCAGAGGAGACGGGTTGTGACATTTCTGTGTAATTATACGTTGTGTAAGGCTCGTCGTGGGACTTTCTGTGTCTTCATTTGATTTAACAAATTAACGATTTATGATTTGACGATTTAAAACGACATTTCATTGTGTCTTATTTTTTCACCTACTTTTATCAATGTACCAACTGTTCACTAATCGTCCCCGGCTATCAGCGATAACACGGGGTCGTATCAAGGGAATATGGTGGACGAGGCGAGACCAAGATTGGGCACTTGCCCCCTTTCTGGTGCAAATATAAAGCAAAAAAAATAAATATATATATTTTTGTGTTTTAAACTATGACTTTATTTTCACTTTTATTCAGAAGAGTTTGTGGGTCGCAGAAAGCAGGAGGGGGGGAGAGAAACACAGACACCGATATATAATATATATAAATATCAATGCAGGATGTTCGTATATATATCACTGTGTATCATTTCTGTGGTGTTTGTCCTGACTTCAGTTTCCTGTGTTGCAATCTGCTTTTCTCTATATATTTATACACACGGATCAGACCGGAGGCTCTCAGTAATTGTCTTAGGGGGTCTATTTAACTGCGATAGCCCAAAATATCCAGAGGAAACAGATGTTTTCCCCGGAGAATGACTACGGCAAGATTTCACTGGATGTATGAAGGGGTTAACACCGGAGAACGGGAGATTATTGTACCACAGTCCTTATAGTACTTTATGGGGGCTGCAATTTTATTGAATTATCAAGCAACGGAAAGCATTACTTTACACTGCAAACATATCTCAGGATGGCGTTACCTCTTCCCTCCCCCCCCTACTGGGTCACACCCTACGCATTTCACTATCTGCATTCGCCGACAACGTTATGACCTGAAACGGTTTGTATAGGAGGGGTCCCAGTACAGGGAATAGCAGCGGTGCTGCATTATATATGGCTGTGATTTGCAGTGATACATAGGGGGGAGATGTATCACAGCTTCTAAAAAGGAAAAGTGAAGTTGTTGTCCGTAGCGACCAATCAGATTCTAGCTGTCATTTATCTAATTCACTGTAGAACACGATATCTGGAACCTGACTGGCTGTTTTGGGCAACGCCCCCACTTTCCTTATAAATCTCCCCCATGATAAGTGATAAATAGACCAGCGGGGCCTTAGATTTGTCAGTACAGGTACCGGCAGCCCCAGGGCACAGCCAGTGCTCTCCACTACAATAGCAGAGTGACGGTTCGGGTGTAACTGGGATGTGTTAATGTTTATTTAATAAAGAATGTGGGATCCCAAAGCTCCTCCGCGTGACAGCTCTCTGGTGGCTGAACAATAGCGCTGAAGGTGTTTGCAAAGTTCCAAAGGAATATTATCGATCTTGCGATTTATAGAACGTATAAAATGTGAGTATTTTGTTATTATATTCAGCGTTTTGTGGCGTTTCTCCAGTTTCTAGACCTGATTTGTCCAGTTATTATCGTCAAGGCCAGAAATTCTGGGCACAGCTCAGTGACCCTGAAACCTCTTATTGGGAAAGTCCAGCCTGACGGGCGCCGGCTGCCCAGGCTCGGCGCACGCAAAATCTCCCTCCGTTGCTGGCGCCCCACACTTCCCGCCGCCCAGGGATGTCACCCCCCTCATCCCTCACTAGGGTCCTGATGTTACATGTTAGTATAATCCACCACCATACACTGTAATATAGATTATCTCATCATTTAGAGATAAACCATTATAAACCAATATCCCCCAATAACCGTCCTGATCTGTGATGTATGAAGAGCGAAAGTTTAAGAATTTGCATTTGTGGCTTCTGTAAATATGGGCGTGTCATCTATAAATATGGGCGTGTCATCTATAAATATGGGCGTGACATCTATAAATATGGGCGTGCCGTCTATAAATATGGGCGTGGCCTCTATAAATATGGGTGTGTCCTCTATAAATATGGGCGTGTCGTCTATAAATATGGGTGTGTCGTCTATAAATATGGGCGTGGCTTGTAGCAAGTGGGTGCATGGCTTGTTTTGTCCTGATTTATTTCAACACAGAAATGTGGGGACATACGTATTTTTCATGTACTAAAAATCGTATTACAAAAAAAATTAAATCAGGTTAAATGGGCCCCACTTATAACCGGCCAAACTGCTCAGCGCCGCCCAGATTCTGATGAAGCCACGCCCGCTCTTGGATAGGCGGCACACCTACGATAGTCAGGACAGTACCACAAAAAATGGGGACTATTGTGAGATATAATATATCACCAATGATCTGTAACCCATAGTAGTGAGACGTTCACTTTCATTGATATAAATTAGATTAGTGGTTCTCAGACCCCTCCAGACAGGTGGATTAATTATGATCTCAGGGACATTCAGTGATTAATCCACTTGTGGCCCTGTGCAGAGATCTTCTTATACATATATATATATATATATATCATACATGTCATTCAGGACACGTATGTAGGGTTACCAGATCGGCTGACGGTAATTCTGTTAGTTTAGTATAAAATATTTGTGCTGATCCCTCCATTCCGCAGCGGTCACAGGTCACACTGTCTCGGCCGACCTTGGCGCACTACAATCCTCAGCATGTCATGTGTGCTGAGTGGGATAATAGTGCACAGTTACATTGTAAATGCTCAATTCCAATAGATAATCATGAACGAGTAAAGCACAGATGGTAAGAATTGCAGGTAACATACAGAATAGATGAAGTGTTATTATACGGTTGACCAACAATAGGGTCAATTATTCAGACAGGTTCTAAGATACAGGATGAAAACTACACATGAAAGGAAGGTAACGACCTCCTTCGGTGCATTCAGGCTAAAGCAAGTGTTTGTCACTTCACATGAAAGAGATCTGATTAGCCTTAATGAGGATTTCCTCTCGAAGTTACACAACAGATCTCCTCCAACACTGGCAGAACACATTACAAATCAATACATTGCCTATAGCGAAATACATACAATATAAAAAAATATCAGTACATATGCAATTATATAAATTAGCGCACTGCGCTAATCATTTAAATATATTTATACAATAAGTTATTTATAAGTGATTCAGCCACACATAGTTTATACAAAAAAAACCTACCGCTAATATCCTGAAAATATAATTGAACCATGTTTTTTTGTGGTTCCACCTCTTTAGTTTTCAGAGGTATTAAGCTACATATGTGAGGAATGTGTGTAGTGTATTACGTCTCGACAGACGTTAAAGCCCTGAGTTTGTGTGAAAACCCACGCAATATTCAAATTAAAGCCTGGCTTTGATTTAACTGGAATGAACGTCCTTATAGGAAATAATTGTTTTCACTGCTCCGAGCCAGGGACCATTGTTTGTGTATCTCTAGGTGATGTTTGATCCTTCTTCAGAAACGTCCAAAAATGTGTATTTATACAGAAACTTCGCAGCATACAAATCAAAGAGGAACTAACCGTAAAAAGGTCATTTAATATAGCGTACAGCAGGGCAAACTATACTGACTTTATTTTTTCTGTATGCTCAGAAACTCCTTTTAGTAGTTGGTTACTGCACAATGACATATTCCACTGAGAGTCCATCCCACGTGCTAAGTCACGAAGGCCAATAAAGTGACATTGGAATTGGGTGCAAATTTTGCACTGAAGCTGGGCAACCAATCAGCAATGAGCAATTTTCTCTGTCCTGCAAGTTAGACAATGAAAAAAGTGATTGGTTGGTTTTGTACAAATGTTGCCGTTTATTCCATTGTTAATTAATAATCCTAATTATTGCAAGGATTTTCTACTCCATTTACCTGGTTGTCATACTAAAAAAAATGGCAACTGGAGCAATATTTTGATTTGATTTTCTCTTAATATATACAACCTAGGGCGTCTATATATTAATATATGCTGACAATGCATTTTTTCCTGTCGACGCTTCTTGCGGCCATCGGAAATCACCTATTGCCATAATTTATCAATAAAATCTCTCCGAGGCAGCGTAAAGATACTAGCTCAGAACAGCAAGCGTTGACGTACACCTTTGTCGGTGCCAGACTAACAGACAGAAACTGAGACTTCAGTTTCAATTTTAAAATAAATAATAAAAAATAAATAAAAATATGTTTAATAAAATTAAATAATTAAGCATTTTTTTTTTTCATTAATTATCTTCTGTTACTGCCACAGACCCTTTTGAGTTTTCTGGACCTTGCAATACTTTAAGCCCAAGATATGCAGTGTGGCACTACAGCTGCTGGCACTTCTAGTTCCACGCCATCTGGAGATCCCCCCCTTCCTCTGCTTAACCCAGGATTTAATCCTTTGCAGCTGTGGTTGCCTGCCTCTAGCTGCCACGCAGGGGTTAAGCAGTGTTCCATACAGTTCCTGTGCTCAGGGAGACATTTGTCTTGTAGATGCAGAGATACTGAGCTGCTTCATGTACAGCCAAGTTACATTCCTCTCCTGGGGCGCTGGGACATTCCTGTGCTCGCTCAGGGTGAGATGGGCTGGGAAACTGTCTGCACTTGAATGTGGAGGTGGGTGTGATTTACAGGCACACGTCCTCCTGTCTACAAACCTGCAAATTATTCTGAGACATGGGAGGGGGGGCGGACAACAAATTGGTTACCCCAGGGCGGTCAGTACTCCTACCAGGTACTAATACTCTCTCTGCAACACCTAACATGATGTATGTATCCCATTGTCCGATATACAATGGGATAATGGTTTTCCACCTTCTGATAACTTTTACTTTTCAGCTTGTTCTCCTGCAACCTTTACTACATTGTTTCCACTTCATGGTCCATTTCTTGGAGAGTTTACGCAGAGTTCTCACATTCACTAAGGACAAGCACCGGATTTAATAGGGGGGTTTCCAATATAACCATTCGCCAAATTATTGATATTGCATATACAGATAATGCACATTGCGTCAGGTACAGGGTGCAAACGGGCAGCCACTGAAACGCGTTGGGTACACTGATTTGTACCACTGTAAGTCTGCACCCTCCATTGTATTTTAGTAGCAGTGGAGCAGGATTAAATGACGCAAATGAATTGAAATGCGTCGGGTTGTTCGTCTGATGCAGTTGTGCTCCATCTGTGTGTCAGGTGCAAACACTTATTGATTTATTTTATCTTTACTGTAAAATAATAATACTTTTAAGCAACTTTGTCATCCCCTCATAAAAACATAACATTGCATCAAAAACCTTAAATAATGGTTTGCCTGTGTTTTAAAAATAGGAAAATATAGAGGTAAGAGTCTTTTAATTCTTCACTCCATCGCTACAATGATATTGGGCATCTTTTTATACTACTAGACTGCTGCTGAATCTGTCTCCTCCCTCTCATGTGCATACAAAGCCACTAGCAATACTTAGCAGGACATTGTGTAAAATCAAATCAAATTGGTAAGACAGGTTTGGAACAAATGTCAGACATTATATGGAGATTGTTTGGGATGCTCAAGAGAATGCATTCCATGCGCCCTGCACATTGGTCAGTATTGCTACCTCACAGCGCTGCGGTCATAAGTTCGGTTACGATCAGGGCCCTATGTGGAGTTTGTATGTTCTCCCCGTCTTTGTTTCCTCCGGGTGCTCCGGTTTCCTCCCACACTCTGAAAACATAGTTGTAGGTTCATTTGCTGCTGACAAAATGGACCTTAGTTTGTGTGTCTGTCTGATAGGGAATTTAGATTGTAAGCTCCCCTGAGACAGGGACTGATGTGAGTGATTACATACATCTACAGCGCCGCGTAATCTGATTGGCGTTATTCAAGTAAACAATATTAATGCTGCGATTGTTTTACTTTAAGCCAGAGTTATCCTCAATCTCTCATGTTTGTGTACAGTGAAATAGTCTAATAGTTAATAGTCGCTATTAATCACTGAGTAAACCTCTTTGTAGGAAACCATACATTGTATTTACATTATCATCATCATTTATTTATATAGCGCCAGCAGATTCTGTAGCGCTTTACAATTGGGAACAAACAGTAATAAAACAATAGTGGGTAATACAGACAGACAGAGAGGTAAGAGGGCCCTGCTCACAAGCTGACAATACATTATATATAATATTAATGAGTTGACCTTTGAAATGTCTTCTAGTTATGTGAAATGTTTATACCCTGCAGTATGTCCCTGCTGTCCTCCTAGGGTCAGGCTGTCTCTTCCTGACAGTATAAGAGCACGGTGAAGTACAAAAGAACACTTATGGGTCACTTGGGGTCAGTGGTTTGGCAGAAACCTCATTTCCTACAAGGATTCAAAATTAGGAAACAAAAAAAGTGAATGTAGAACCAGCCGTGACTGCAGAGCGACCTCTGCTGGACAGTTCTGGTATTCCCGCTGGTTTATTGAGATGGGGTTGTGAGACAGCCAATAACAATATATAAGTAAGTGTTTTTTTTTTCCTTTAAAAATTATTACATATTAATAGTAATAATAATAATGATGTATATTAATATACATGAAATGTAGCAAATGAGACACCGCTGAATGCAAATATAATGGTGCAGAGCCAATCAGGTGACAGAAGTACACAGAGAATGATACAATTATATAACATTAGTACAGGGGTCCACATATAATACACCCACCATCTGCTCTGATCACACATATACAGGTCATGTACCCACTTCTTGTACCAAGCCTGTGCCCCGCACACTACCATCTGCCCACATGTGCCAAACTATTATTGTAACATCTTGTTTTTGGGTCCAGATCTTGGGAATAAAAGCGTCAGTAGTTGGGGTTTGGTGTAAAATGAAAATAGAGTCCGTCTCTGCCCTCGTCATAGGTGCGGAACGGGTACAGTTTAGGGATTGTCCCCCAGTACCTATACGTAGTAAGATTATTTGACTTTATATTGGATGAACAACGTTCTCTGAGATCAACTGTAACAATCCTGTTCTCTTGTCTCCGTCTCTGACGTTACCGATACTGTCTCAGTTCTAGGTGACGATGATGTTCTGGTTTCTGATTGGCATCCTGTTCCCGGTAGCGGTCTTGGCGGCTCCGCCCCCCATTAACAGGCTGGCACTTTTCCCCGACAAGAGCGCCTGGTGTGAAGCCAAAAACATCACCCAGATTGTGGGGCACAGCGGCTGCGAATCCAAATCTATCCAGAACAGGTGAGAGGACCCGCAGTGACCTCCTGAGCATTTGTGTATAAGATACGGTCACTGCGATGACTTTATAACATTCCTGTTCATTATATCTTTCTAAATGTTGTTTAGTGATGTCTTAGTTCTGCCCTAAGGGTTTTGGTAACTTGGAGCAATAAAGAGTAAGGTTTCACTAGGTCTACTGATGTCATTATGTCCCTATCACATATTCCCTGTTACTCACTTCTCCTATGAGAGAGAAATAAATCCAGGAGGCTTTTTACACCCTGTGCTCTATTTTTCCAGCCCACACAGTAGTAGAGCTGTGAGGAACAGAGGTACGCTGCACGGGACGGGAGCCAACAAAGCTTAATCCAACTATTTGGCGTAGTCGGCAGGGAGATAACAGCTGAAACGGTTTTCTCTGTATCTATCTGCTCCCCTGTGTCTGGAGAAATCTGTCCCAGGAAAGATCATGGTCCATAGAGAGGATCCTGGATCTAATACTCTCTCTATCTTTATATATATATATATATATATATATATATATATATTTTAATAACTGATTTATTTTTTTATTACAGGGCCTGTCTAGGACAGTGCTTCAGTTACAGCGTTCCCAACACGTTCCCCCAATCTACAGAGTCTTTGGTTCACTGTGACTCCTGTATGCCAGCCAAATCTATGTGGGATGTGGTCAGTATCTCTTATTGCTTGGATATTATTGTACAGTGCTGTGGAATATGTTGGTGTCATATGTCTGTGATTCAGGGCGTTATCCGGAGCTGGATTCACCAACCAGGCTCAGAGGGTTAGCTGGGACTTCGCTGCATATTGTAGGAGCGGGACATGACCACTACTGAGGGTCCAATTGATCATATTTTTGCTGTATTGTTAACTTTTTAACCCTTTTTGTAACATTTAACGATGTTTCTTTAGTAGATTGCAAATGAATTGTTAGAAGGATAAACAAAAAAATTCATAACAAAGGTTGTGGATTTATTAAAATCTGGGCAATTTAATAATCCAATACTTTGCAATAAAAAAGAAGCGATTGGAATAGTTAACTTAATACTGTATATTTCGGTAGTTTACCCTCTTTGATACATAGACCCCAGATAGATAGAGTATGCTCTGATTTAGTGCTCCGTTGCATCTACAAGCAATAACAGCCAATCAGACATTTGCTTTCTTTGCTGAACTTGATCCAGACAAATGAAAGCTAAGTGCTCATTGGCTGCTAGGATTTCTTGCACATTTACAGCTACGTACAACTCTACAGTGTTAGGATGAGAAGCAAAAATAACCGACATCAGTGGGTGTATTGTTTTGTTGACTGTGACACAAACAGTCCCAGCGATATTAAGTCTACAGTGGATAGAAACAAAATCTTCATTAGGATCAACTTAGATCCACTAGTTGGGCATTGGAATCGCCATATGTTGTACAATGAGACACACGTGTGTTTTTTCTGCACATGTATGTTGTAGCTGCTTCAATCCTATCATGCCGGTATTCTTGGAGTTTAATACACCTGTAGATGCGGTAATCATGTTCGATCGCCAGATAAACGGCTAAATCAAGAGAGTCATTTGGTGATAAGGTGGAGTGACTGTATTGTGTCCTATACTTGCTATCATGGTCAACATATGGCCCCCACACAGGTCATTGATAACCGTTGCCTGATTAATTTTAAGTTCTGATTGTATTTTAGTGTTTTGTTTTCTCTGGAATAAGTTGCCTGTTAAACTTGATACATTTCATCTCTCTCTGCTGTGAATGTCAGCTCTATGGCTCGGACTTACTCAACTTACCCAACTTTATCCATCTCTCTTGACAGGTGACATTGGAGTGCCCCGGAAACGAAGAGGTCCCCCGGGTGGACAAGCTGGTGGAGAAGATATTACGGTGCAGCTGTCAGGCATGCGGGAAGGAACTGAGCCAGGAAGGAGCCATGTTTAACGTTTACCTGAACACAGCTGAGGAAACACTTTCTCCTGCCGAGAACATCGGTCATCACCAGCGGGGAGAAGATTCTCCTCCGACCGCTCAGCGAGACGGTGAGAGTGAGGAGTGAGAGGTTCTTTAACTTCCAGGACTTGTCTCATTCTAGAAGCACCTACCACAAATTACAGCACTTTCACCACCATCCCTTGACCAGAGATTCACCAAGTGCCGTCACGGGGACTAAAAAACTTTCTCCAAACTTCTGAAAGTTCCGTCACCTCTCACGTAACTCAGACCATTTCTGATACATGGTCCAAGTTTAAAGGATATATAGTATGTCTCTAGTGTCTGCTTAAATCTCACCAAACCAGATAAGATCTGAACATTAATCACTGACAAATGTTATGCTGTGTATTCTGTGGATCTTCTCAATTCCTTGGCTGTGCGATCATTGCTTCTTGTCCAGTTTAGGCTCATCTACGAAACGCTGATGTTCTGCTATGTACGAAATCATCACTTTGCCAATTCTTAAATCATGTTCCAGGCGACTCTTACGAAAGCCGCCAGGGTCCTTATAAACATTACTGTTGTGTTCTCTGGGTGACTGAGAAAAGATTTTGCTGATTTAATTTGTTTTTTTTTAAAGAAATAACAGCACCACCTACAGGCTGTTACAAGAAAGTGCACACAAAATAAATTACAGGCAAACACTTATTTCGTTCATGAAATAAATAAAGGTACAGTCATTATAGTCATCAAGGAAGTATCTATACAACAGGGATATTTTAATTATTTGATAGTTCCACTTTAAAGTCTCTTTTCTTTGCTTCTTGAGTTTGCATCTCTCCACAAAACTTTACCGTGTATATAGAAACATGACAAAGTTTATAATAAAGATTTAATTGAAGACATTGGATCAATAGGGGGTAAATTCTGTCTGTCTAAAAAGAACGATAGATATTTTATTATTTGTTTCCCTTAATTATGAACCTTCTCTTTCAGTTTCAATGGACTTGGACTTTCTCTGCTGTGTAGGACCTGTTAATAAATAGCACTTTGTTTCAGGAAAGCCTCTTGCTCTTCTCTAATTCACAGAAAGGAATGAATCCCTCTTAACGCGGCGCGTTTCACATCTGTGCACCATAGAGATGGTAAAACAGAGTCTTCGATGCATGAAATGTAAAGAATCTGTCTCATTCTAATTGCACCCAACGAAAAGATATCGCTACTGTGCACAAAATGTTTCTGTTCAGCTATAAATAAAGTTTGTTGCCGCACAGTAAAGCTGAACTGCCGTGACTTGCGCGGGCGGTCGCTGGCGTGTAAACTGTCTCTTTATCACTATAGCGTGTTCTGGTGTCTCTAACATGTTCCCTTTCAACTTGTTATTTTTTAAATAAACACAAAATGTACTCACGCTGGAGTTTGTGCAAAGTTCCATGTTTGACCTAGGAATGAAACATGAGTCACTGATCAAAGACTCATTAAAGATCTTTTATAGGAGAAGGATAGGTAATGCTGGGGTTGCTCACATAGGTCTGATTCATCTTCGAACGCAACTTGTTTTTTAAAAAAAATCAGATGTAAGTTGAACACTCGTTCGCCCCTATCCAAGTACAAGCGGATCTCAATAAACCTTTCTGTTTGAATCTGGGCATAAGTACTGTCAAAGTCAAATAATTGGATACGGTCATTTCAAATTAATATCTATCAATCTGATTGTCTATGTCTGGAATTATGCGAATAGAACGCTACGACGTGGAGGAGCGTAATTAACCGCAACACGTGCGAACACTTATACACACATTTACACGAACACCTACACTTGTAATTAGTTCATATTAAAAATAGTTGCAACACATAGTTATTTATAATGAAATGTAGCAGAGTTTATAGTTAAATATTATAATGTTATGTACACGTTAGTGAGATCTAAGGTTCAGGATGCATAAAACATATCATGTCTAGTATCATTCTAATCCCCTATTTATCCACAGACGTCCAGTTCAATCACCTAAGAGATCGCTCCTTGCGTATGCAAGATATGGATTATAGGGAATAAATGATCAGAATGATATTGTCTGTGTAATGTAAATAGACCAGTTTGAACTAGTTTTCGGCGGGAAGATTAGTATGCATCTTCTGGAGAGCTGACCCCCACCCTTGGAGGGCATCGTTTGAACTGGCCAATGACCTGCATTACACTGGACCGTCCTGAAGCCTGAACCTATGGTAATATGCCAAATCATCTGTATTCTCACTGTATCACTGACTGTATATAAACAGACACTCTTCGACCAACAGACACTCTTCTCAACCACAGACTTCAGGACTGAATGACTGTATGCTGGATCCAGGGCGCCTACATATGTAATCGGCTGTACTTATATTATTGAATTGTTACTCTGCTACTTTTTGCTATTAAATCGAATTGTGCTTTGGAACCACACATTTTGAAGTGGAGAATGGGATAGTGACTGGAGGTACATAACAGTACACTGTGGCTATGCGTTACTCGCCGTATGTAGACAGATAGGACTACAGGATACAGACATACATATGTGCAATATAACGGACCATCAGAACCCAGGCAAAACAAAAAATTTCATAACATTCATTTACAACAATAAATACTATAATCATTAATAAAAATATTAAGATTGATTTCCCTCAATGTCAGGGAAGTCAATCCGGTAACTCACATCTGGACCAAGTACATATCACTCCCTGGGATCCAAGTAATCAATATCTTTACTATTATCCAATCCATTATTTAATCATTCATATCAGTCCTTGTCCTATTGCAGCTTACAGTCTATGTTCCCTAACACACCCCCAATTAACCTACCTGAATGTTTTTGCAATGGGGGTGGGGTTATACAGAGCTGGTTGGAATTGAACCCAGCAACACTAACCACTGTGCCGCCCTATTGCTACAATTAAATTCTTGTGACAGTCGTCTTGACTGCTTGGTAAGCTCCAATGTATGGTACAGGGAGAGAACTCAGACTAGCAACTTCTCAAACTCCCTAGAGAGACGGCAGCTGAAACATCAAGCTCACAAGTAGATAGGTTAGAGCAAACTTTATTATGTTTAGTTAACTACTAGAAAGCAGCAGAAAAAGCTAAACGTAATTTGCAAATCAAATTTTTAGATCTCTAAGAAGAAGAGGTTGTTCTGCTTCTAATCCTGCCCAGGGAGACCTACCCGGAATTCAGGAGTCTCCCTCACTTTCCGGGAGAGCGGGCTAGAATGTTATAAACAAGTGTTACAAGTGTAACATACACATCGGACAGTAAAGCAGGAAGGAGCTCCGAGGGGCCACCTGTTGACCATCGCTGGTCTACCCCCTACAGTCTTGAAGCAAAAAGACTTTGAGCTACTAATAACAATTCCCACAATGACACAACACCAATGTAATATAAGTAGTAATTACCGTAACGGCCGTTAATCAAACGGCCCAGTAAACTTTATGGAGAACATGAGTCGCCCAGAGGAGATTACACTGCAAAAGTAAACTAAGAAAGATGATCACACTGCACATAATAAAGTTTAGATATGAAGCTCAGCTCATTAAAGACAACTAGGTATAAAACAAGTGTCATGAGATGAACATTACGCTACTAAAAACCGTCCATGCAGCCTAATCTGTAATGGTTCCCGTCTCCCGCGTAATAAGTATATGGGCTAGGACAGTGTTAATCCTGTTCTCAGGCACAGCTACCCCTGCAAAGTACAATATACAGTAAGTGTGTCTGGGGCTACATCACTCACATTTAGCTGTTGAAAAAGGGGCTAATTAACTCCCCCCTCCCCCAAAAAATATTTGCAACAATTGCGATTGGGTGTGACATGATGTGGGCGGAGCCTATGTTTGATCGGGGTGTTCCAATCAGAAGTTGGGAGATCCGCAATGAAGAGGCGTATTTATTATTAGTCCACCGATCTCGGTGATAAGATTCTTTTTAATCACAGCTTATCGCCGGAATTTCTGAAATTAGTTATCAGTGAGCTCTCGTTACTTATATTGTACCAGAGCTGCGTGCGGTAACTTTATTCTTCACCGGCCCAGTTGTGGGCATGAGGGGGAAGAAATAGCAATATAACGTGGTACAGAGGGCCAGATTAAGGGCCTATTGTGAGATTTGGCGTCCCACCGGAGGTGTGGCCAGTGATGTGTGGGCGTGGTCAGCGGTGTGTGGGCGTGGCCAGCACAATGGAGGGCGTAGCTTGCACTACCCTCCAACCTCCTCATGATCGTATAACACAGGATCCTTCATGACACAGAACCTACCTCATGTTACTTAGATGTTTTACAGCTATTTCAGGCCATGATATTATATACTTGAAATAATTTTAGTTAGAATAGCTTTAGAAATGTTGTCTCATACTGTATCTGAGCCCACTCTCCCCCAAACCTTCCCCTTCTTCCCTCCTTTAATTTTAAGTAAAAAACAAACAAAGGAGAAGCTCTATCTAACTTAGTGCTGAAAAAGTTATTGCCGGCTATGATAGAAAGGTGTCAGAACACGCAGAGCATCGCAGCTTGCTGCATATGGGGCTGCGTAGCTGCAGATCGGTCAGAGAGCCCATGCTGACCCCTGTCCACCGCTGAAAGTGCCTATAACTGGCACGTGAGAACTGGACCATGGAGCAATGGAAGAAGGTGGCCTGGTCTGATGAATCACATTTTCTTTTACATCATGTGGACGGCCGGGTGTGTGTGCAACAGTTACTTGGGGAAGAGATGGCACCAGGATGCACTATTGGAAGAAGACAAGCTGTCTGAGGCAGTGTGATGCTCTGGGCAATGTTCTGCTGGGAAAATTGGGTCCTGGCATTCATGTGGATGTTACTATGACACGTACCACTTACCTAAACCTTGCTGCAGACCAAGTACAACCCCTTCATGGCAGCGGTATTCCCTGATGGCAGTGGCCTCTTTCAGCAGGATAATGCGCCTTGTCACACTGCAGGAATTGTTCAGGAATGGTTTGAGGAACGTGACAAAGAGGTCAAGGTGTTGAATTTGTCACTCGTTGTACCGGCTGGTCCCATATAATTGGGCAACCTTGTTCTCCATATTCAACTATACCAGAGACAGCCGTATCTCTGCTGGGGATTGGAGAGCTACTGGCTGAGTAGCAGAAAGGAGTAAGATAACTCTGTCCAGGGTTGAATACACAGACAGTAGTAGAGGCTCTGGTCTGATTTTGCAGGTAAACTTCCTTTTAGTATCTTGGATGTTGCACTACTCTGTGATGACATTGAGGCACTAGACTCATTGATGGCATTGAGAAAAGTCTCCGCACTAACATAACAAGCAGGTTTGGTGGACTGTTAGCTCTGTGCTCTACTAACAGCAATGGGAGAGTTCTTGGCTTGAGTCCTAAGGCAGGTTTTATTTTTAAGCATTTGAATGTCGCACCAGAGTGGTTGATAATATTAAGAAAAATATCAAGAAACACTGATGACAAAAGCCAGCTTAGTTGTCTAGAAGCCCAGTACTCACCTGGCTGTGATGGAGATGTCTTGAAGCCCAGTACTCACCTGGCTGTGATGGAGATGTCTAGAAGCCCAGTACTCACCTGGCTGTGATGGAGATGTCTAGAAGCCCAGTACTCACCGGGCTGTGATGGAGATATCTAGAAGCCCAGTACTCACCTGGCTGTGATGGAGATATCTAGAAGCCCAGTACTCACCTGGCTGTGATGGAGATGTCTAGAAGCCCAGTACTCACCTGGCTGTGATGGAGATGTCTAGAAGCCCAGTACTCACCTGGCTGTGATGGAGATGTCTAGAAGCCCAGTACTCACCTGGCTGTGATGGTGGAGGTTGTTACATGAATCCCTAGGTGTGTTCTCTCTTACTACCATGAATGTTGCACCAGGCTGGTTTGTGACATTGATAAAAGTACATGAGCTGCCCAACAAGTCACCACCAGTGATGGTAGAGTCCCAGGTTTGAATCTACAGTCATGTATTATTTTAGTACTTAGGATATTGCACATGTTTGGTGACATTTAGAGAAGTCTTATCTCCTAAAGATACTGTGCTGGGTCACTGGACTAGCACCCATGTGCTCTACTAGCAGAGATGTTGAAGTCCTGGTTTATGTTCCCCCAGACAGCATTCTGTTAGTACCTTGGATGTTGCTCCAGACTGATTGATGACATTGAGCATAATCTCCCCTCATACTTAGCAGACAAGGTGGCTCCATAGACTTGTGTCCAGATTCTCTGTTTACAACTAATGGTGGAGTCTCTGGTTTGAGCCCCAGGACAGTCTTGTTTTTACTACCTCACATGATGCTTCAGGATGAATTATGTTACTGAGGAAAGTTACCTACTCAATCTTCAGTTGGCTCAGAGGACTAGTATCCTGGTTCTCTGCTTGTAGAGATGATTGATGTCTTAGTTCAAATCCACAAACAGCTGTAGCTTTTGTACCTTGGATTTTACATCTGACTTGTTAAAGACATTGGGAAAATATCGTCCTACTTGCTTACAGCGTGTGGTGGCTCAGATGACTAGTACCCAGGTGCTCTCCTGTCGATAGGTGACTGAGATCCTGGTTCAAATCCCCCTTTGTACATTGGTTGGTGCACCTGGCTGGTTCATTACATACCTGAAGGATGATCAGTCTTCACATAATGGGCGTAAGTTAATGGGCGTAAGTTAATGGGCGTAAGTTAATGGGCGTAGAGGAAAATGCTCCCTTGAGTGCAAGAGTCTAGCACAAGTTAAAAAGAGTTGTCTTTTAGTTTCTTTAGAAACCCCCACACCTGACTTGTTGAAGACATTGGGAAAACAAATCTCCAGACTTGCATACAGCGTGTGGTGGCTCAGTTGACTAGTAGCCAGGTGCTCTCCTGTCAATAGGTGACTGAGATTCTGGTTTAAATCCCCCTTTGTACATTAGTCATTGTACCTTGCTGGCTCATATCATTGAGAAGCTTCTTCCTATGTACCTGAAGGATGGTCAGTCTGTATTCACATTGAGGGTGTAAGTTAGTGGCAAGCAGTAAAGTGCTCAACCAACAGAGAGATCCTTTGTAAAAGAGTAGAACATAAGAAAGAAATGTATTTTTGAAAAGTTGGCTGTTAGTTTCTTTAGAAACCCCCGACAGCCATGTTTTTAAATAATGCTAGACAAGTATATTACTACATCATCACTTCAAGGAGAGAACCCACTGAGCAGGAATGATGACAGAGAAACCACCAAACCTGTCTGGGGATTCAAACCAGGACCTCCAACATCACAGTCAGCAATCTGGCTACTAGTCAACTGAGCCACCAAGCCAGTACATGATGTGAGCAGCAGTGTGTCTTTATCAATGTCATCAAAAGGCCTGGCGCAAAATCAAAAGAATTGTAAATGTTACCAGGCTGGGGATCTGAACCTAGGAACCCATATAAACTATAAACCAATCTCCCGCTGACTGAGCCACCAAGCTGGATGATATTTAGAGACTTTTCTCATGGACTTCATCAAGCCTGATGCAACATTCAATTTACTAAAATGAAGCCAGACAGGGGATTCAAACCAGAGACTCCTCTGTCACTGAAAGTAAAGAATCCAGTGACTAACCTGCTGAGCCATTTTTGCGCTTAGAGAAAATTGGGAGACTTTTCTCACTGTCTTCAATGAGTAACTTTGTATCAGGAATTGGCCATGTTTCTAACCTGAAAGTTCCAGAAAACGCATAAAAAATCTCAAAGAGCAAAAATGGCTCAGCAGGTTAGTCACCAGGTTCTTTACTTTCAGTGACAGAGGAGTCTCTGGTTTGAATCCCCTGTCTGGCTTCATTTTAGTAAATTGAATGTTGCATCAGGCTTGATGAAGTCCATGAGAAAAGTCTCTAAATATCATCCAGCTTGGTGGCTCAGTCAGCGGGAGATTGGTTTATAGTTTATATGGGTTCCTAGGTTCAGATCCCCAGCCTGGTAACATTTACAATTCTTTTGATTTTGCGCCAGGCCTTTTGATGACATTGATAAAGACACACTGCTGCTCACATCATGTACTGGCTTGGTGGCTCAGTTGACTAGTAGCCAGATTGCTGACTGTGATGTTGGAGGTCCTGGTTTGAATCCCCAGACAGGTTTGGTGGTTTCTCTGTCATCATTCCTGCTCAGTGGGTTCTCGCCTTGAAGTGATGATGTATTAATATACTTGTCTAGCATTATTTAAAAACATGGCTGTCGGGGGTTTCTAAAGAAACTAACAGCCAACTTTTCAAAAATACATTTCTTTCTTATGTTCTACTCTTTTACAAAGGATCTCTCTGTTGGTTGAGCACTTTACTGCTTGCCACTAACTTACACCCTCAATGTGAATACAGACTGACCATCCTTCAGGTACATAGGAAGAAGCTTCTCAATGATATGAGCCAGCAAGGTACAATGACTAATGTACAAAGGGGGATTTAAACCAGAATCTCAGTCACCTATTGACAGGAGAGCACCTGGCTACTAGTCAACTGAGCCACCAAGCCAGTACATGATGTGGGCAGCAGTGAGTCTTTATCAATGTCATCAAGGGACCTGGAGCTAAATCAAAGGAATTGTAAATATTACCTGGCTGGGGATATGAACCTGGGAACCATATAAACTCTAAACAGATCTCCTGCTGACTGAGCCACCGAGCTGGATGATATTGAGAGACTTTTCTCATGGACTTCATCAAGCCTGTTGCAACATGAAATGTGCTGAAAAGGAATCCACTGAGGGGATTCACAGCAGGGCCTCTTCTATGACTGTCCATGGGCATCTCACTACTACACTGAGCCACCTTATACTTTTCTCAATGTATACAATCAGCCCGATGCAACATTTAATTTACTAAAATGAAACCAGACAGTGGATTCAAACCTGATCCTCCTCTATCTCCACAAACAAAGACTGTGGTTACCAGACCGCTGAGCCATTTGTGTCTTTAAGTAAGATGTGCGTCATTTCTCAGTGTCTTCAATCAATAACGTTGTATCAGGACTGGGCCATGTTTCTGAACTGCAAGTCCCAGCAAACTAAATAAACCTCTGTGTGACCATCAGTGGAGAGAGTCCAGCCACAACTGGAGTCCTCTACTTCTCTGACTGCAAAAGCCTTTAGTATCTGATTATCTTATATTTCTACATTGGTACCTTTAGAGCTTTGAAACAATGGTGTCAAATCATTCTGCTCTGTGGTGGAGTTTGTACATGTCAGGGACTATAGGACGGGGAAGGTGACCAGTGATATGATGAGTGATGATGATGATTTTGGTGTGACCACCTCTCCTACAGACAAATCCCGGCTGGGGGCAGTTTGTGGCAGTGGTTAGAGAGACCTTTGGGGGTCTCTTCACACTTGGGGCAGTTAGCGATAGAGACACATATTTAAGTTATTTACAATGAAGTTTTAACTAAGTTAGATACAAACCTGAATATACCTCACTGTGTGATGAACGTCAGATATTACTCTACAAGACAAACACAAAGGGCCTGATTCATTAAGGAACGTAAATGCCAATATGTGCATAAAATGGTTCTGCACATACCCAGAAACAATCCATACGCCAATGAGTGCAGCAACGTCCAATTCATCTTCGAGTGCAAAGGACCCTACTATAGACCACAATTTTAGGGGCAGATCGGGGAGAGGGCTGGGCGTATGCCCACAGTCAGTGTACAGCAGGGTTGTCCAACATGCGGCCCAGCCCACCTGTAAATGTGGCCCAGTGGTTGTGACAAGGGGGCAGCGCTGTTAATGAAAAAAATATCCTGCAAAAAGAAAAAAAAAAATACCTTGCGGTCACGTCTGCTGGCGCTCCGGCTCCCTCCCTGGTCTCCTCCTCTGTGTGGCGCTCGCAGTGAATGTCGGGGGTGACGTCATCACGCCCGACATCCATTGCGTAGCGCAGCACAGAGGAGTCACCCGCGCGAACTATCAGCAGCAGTGAAAGATTATCCAGTATCTTATTGTTGTTACTCTGAATTTGGACTTTCTGCACCATGCAATTATGAACCCGCTGTGTTCTCTGTATGTATCTAATATAAATATTAAGAGATGATTGTATTTTTAATATTTTAAACCATTTTAAATGTGCAGTGCTGAGTAGGGTGAAAATATCACCCACTGTTACCCTCATCGGAGGCTGCTCCATGAGCCATTTTTCCCACCACCGTATCTTTAAATCTCTGTAGATTTCTATTAGTCCTCCTGATGCTCCTATATCGGTGACCATTTCAAACTGGTCAATAAAAAAAAATGATTCATGGGTGCAGAAAGAGAGGAAAAAAAAGTTTTTGGCATTTAATTCCCCGAACCCCACTAAGGGGCAGATGCAGGTAAGTTACATTGTAGCTGGTAATGGGACTACTGCTTTAATCATGATTCTGCAACAGGTTTCCTAGCTCTTACTAACTTCATTTCCAAGTAAGTTTAATATGTTAACTATGTTTTCTATGGTTTTTTGGATGATCAGCTATCGTTAGTGTTAGTGTATTTTATGTGCGGCCCAAACCAACTCGTCGTCTTCCAATGTGGCCCAGGGAAGCTAAAAGGTTGGACACCCCTGATGTACAGTAAGGACGCGCCAAGCTCAGTGCACGCAGCAGCGTCTGATCCAAGCTTTGGACATCTCTCAGAATTTGGACGGCCACTTGCAGATAATAATTGGTGCATTTACACAGGAGAAAATGTGCTGCATATTCACATATTTTATATGACTCATGAAAGCCCCCCCCCCCCCCTCCCCGCTTTGTTCCCAACCACAAGATGTGACCGGAGAGAGTAAGGATCCTGCTATAAATAGTGCAAATATTCCCATATACGCTGTGATCTTGTTAGGCTGATTTAGATCTAATTTGCTGCAAATGACAGTGTGTGTGGGCCTTAAAAAGTCTGCCAGTCACAGTCAACATCTGATGGACAGCCAGACGGCAAGTTCTGGTGAATGACGGCTGCATTTGACCGTGTAAAAAATGTGGTCGTTGTTCCACCACGCTGATAGCTTTGTGTATGATCTGGACATTCAGCCCAAATGGAATGGAAAAATCAGATCCAACCACCGGGCTGTTGGGCCTAGCATCCAGACTGACAGCTACACGCCCAGCTTTGTAAACCAGCGGGGCCAAAACGGCTGCTTCCACGAGGTGCGGATCAGGGGTATTGCGTGATGCACGTAGATCATAGTTGCCTACTCTCCCAGAATGTCCGGGAGACTCCCAAATTTTTAGGAGTTCTCCCGGACTCCCGAGAGAGCAGGCAAAAATACCGGATCCAGATTTCGGCGTTGTTGAAGATGGTGGGGAGCGGGGGGCGGGGCTATATGCATCATCGTGGCCTCGCCCCCTGCTGCGATTGACTAAAATTGTCTGAGATTGACAGGGGGTGGAGCCTACTGGTGCCCCGCGCGTGGCCACGCCCCCCTCGGCGGACTCCCTCCCGGAAAGCTGCCTGTAAAAGTAGGCAAGTATGACGTAGATTAGATAAATGGCCGCTGCTTGTTTACATTGAAAACAATGTGATTTATTTTTATGATCCGAGATGATTTAATTACATAAAGGGGTGGCGACTGCACATTTAGGGAGAAATTATCCGCTTTGCTGAAGGGCGTACAACCGTTTTCTCCCTGTAAACGGATTTTCCCACCCCCTCTGAGGTGCTGCAGATCTGGTTATAACCTCTGGTTTCACTGGACGCACTTTGTACATTCCAGCCGCACCTTTATGGCAAAAACACATTTCTAGACCCCCTTCAACCAATGTAATAAAATCATCCACAAAAGTAATTTGCATTTTTTGATTTTCTTGAGTAATATCACTCTAGACCAGAAAGTGAGACCTCAGTTGCTGCAATACCACATACGCCCAGCAGGTGTCTCTGTAGAGCCATTGGATTTAATTTTTTTTCCTTGGTAGAAAAGAGAATTTTTAACCCATCAGACATTTCAAAATATCGACCACAGTGGAGTTGCGGAGGGTTAAATGCGCTTAGGTCACGCTGCTAAGAATGAAGCGTGAAGATCAGATCATTGAACTTATGGCATAATATGTATAGGGGGGGCTTAATGGAAACCAATTTCCAGTTGTTATTGTAAAATATGACCGTCGTTCCTTGTGGAATCACGTTACAGAGTTTAGCTGCTGTGGGCAATGTGACAAGTGGCCAAAACTGTGCCACTGGACATCGCGCCGCGCAGATTGCTGGCAATTACGGTAAAAATCTCCGCTCATTTTTCCCAGCACCGGAAAGTGTCTCTGAAACGTCCGTGAAACACTTTGCGGCTAATTGAATTCTTCCCTATAGAGTTCTGTGTTGAGTTTAGCGTTAACTACAGATAAATCAGATTGTGACCTGGTCTCTATCTCCCAATACCTGACCTTTCTCCCTATTGATCTCACCATCCCACACAGCAGAGATAATAGAGACGTCTGTTCATCCCATATCTATACTTTATGGTCTGTGACACATTCCGAGAGTTCCTGAGTAATGCAGTCGAGTTCTTGTTAATAGATTGTGAATGAAGATCTGCTTCACAAAGAGGGGGGAGCGATGGAGCGAGTTATTATCTGAGCACTATCAGCCTTTGTTAGATGATATCTATACAATAATATAATGATAGACCAGCTGTGAATTGATGTAATGCACTTTATAGGAGAGAATGCCATTGTTTAGGGGCTGAGGTGATGTCTCTCTCGGATATCAGGAGATTATCTGATACATTATCGGTACGGAGAGATAATGACACTTTATAATTCAGAAGAGCTGGTTAATTAGTTATCTCTGTACAAAGCTCTGGTGTTTATACCACTGATATTGATGGCATGCGATCTCAGCTCTGTCAGTCATTCAAGTCGTGTATTAGAAATAAATGGATATGTCTTATACAGGGGTAGGAAAAATGTATCTAAGGTGTCAGGTGGTTAATACGACCCGGGCTACAAGGTGTAATTTTGGGGACATATTTAAAATTTGCTGACTTATTTAGAGTTGTCCTGGCTCGACTCTAAATCGCAGTGTTAAAATAAAGCTGCCCAGTGTTTCTGTGCTGCAGACATAACACGATTGCGCATGTACCCGTTGCATCGCAACATTGTTTGTACAGGAGCAAATTTGCACCAATTAGCTGGTTTTGCTCCTGGCACCAAATGAGGGTCTCAATTGTCACATTTTAATTTTTGCTTAAAAAGGGCAAAACAGGGTCATTTTCCATCCTAAAGAACTGTGCAGACATTCTATAAAATACATTTTAAAGCCCATTTTCAGCTCCCTCCAGGTTTACAGCGCGCCCCCTCGAGAGAATGATTAGAGACAGTTCCTGGACGCTGAGATGCTTGCGGTAATCAGAGCAGATCTCGTGCTGAGCAGCAGTTCTGTGCATGCAGTGAGCTCCGCTCTCCTCCTCTGTAAGCTGCAGACAGAAGACCCCCCACAAACTGCCCAGGTCCAAGTCTCCACCAGATCCAACCCTTCCCACTCATTCCTATGTCAGAAGCGTTCTGTGCCGAAATCCTCACTTCCCATTGGCTGCGGTAACCTTCCAATAGGGTAGCAGCAAAATTTCTAGTCCTGTTCACTTTACAAAAGCCTCAGCACACCAGAGAACTAAAATAAAATAGCCGAACTCACCTATGTAATCTTACTTCATCTGTAACGATTTTACCAACGACTGCAAGTCCCGATGAGCAGCCGATTCCTGTGTACACACCTACACGATTTACTGTCCGATCTGTGATCTTCATCTCTCATAACCATCTGCTGAACACATTGTGACACCGCACACTCTACAGATATCTGCCTAGACTGCTGGTGGTGACTCCGTACACACTTCCGTATTTGCCCGACATCGTTGATGGTGATTTTTAGGAAGTTTATAAAACCAAATCAACAGATGCAATGAGTTTTGGTACGATAACACATGATGGTGGGGACGTACACAATAATGTGATATCTGACCAAACGGTCGTGAATCGTGTGATCTGCACGATAGTTGTATAGGTGAGCACCCAGCATTACAGATAACTAACAATTATATTCAGTTATGTTACATTCCTGATATGGGAACATTATACCTCTGTTTGAAGCTGTCACAAGGTGTCTTCTCCTATCGGATCTCCCTGTAATTGGGAGTTTATGGAAAAAGCAAACAGCGCAGTGAGCAGAGTTGTTTTCAGGACCAAGGTCAGCTCCCTGTGAGTTCAGCTATTAGTTATTTCTCCTTCACCTTTAGTCGTCCTAATCTCTCCGGTCTGGGAATAAACCACTGGAGCCAGCAGGTAATCAGCGCACACATTTATCTGACGGAGTTGTCACATTTAGACGGTCCCTTCCCCATAGAGATCTTTCTACGTCTCCAGCGTCAGATGCTGCTGTCACCTACTAAGTGCTTTCAGCAATTAAATGAAAGGGAAAAAAACACTTAACTTTCATTTATTTATTAATAGCTATTTATATAGCGCTTACAATCAACAGAGATCTGGAGACACCCTGCACCTAAAACCACATCACCTGCCCCTAACTAGCTATAGCGGTGAATGAGTTTGTTTAGGCTCCTCCCATCTTTGTGTAACTCCTCCCAAAGCGTAATCTCCTCGGCCTACTCACTGGTTAATAAACAATCATTTTACTAAAGGGGCTCATTCAGAGGGGGCGCCTTTGCCTTAAAATTCGTCCAGCTCAAAAACATTCTTATAATTGTTTATTTATATGGTGTCACAAAGATTCCGCTGCGCTGTACATACAACATGTGACAAACCAGGACACGGCGTGACAGTAACAAAGTGCAATAAAATGATTACAGCCTAGGACTGGTGCGTAGGGCCAAGAGGTAAAAGTGCGTTGGGGAGTATTGAGAAACCAGGAAGGCGAGGTAGTGATATTTGTCGCAAGCTTACGGTGGGAGTAACAAGTATATAAGTTTATGCTCCACGATAGGGTAGAGACGCGGTTTGACAGTGTCAGTGATAAAAGATAAAGTCATATTATCCTATTTGTACACAATATAATAATGAAGTGCAATATACACCAGAGAGAACGGTGTGTTACGGTTATCGATGAAATCTAAAGTCAAGTTTTCAATATGAAATGTACTAAATACAAATGCAAATGAAATTAAATACAAAAATCTGTTGTTTTCCACTGCAACAATGAAACGGACGTCTTCTCTACTGGAGTAGCGCAAATTGAAGCAATGAGAACAGACGGCCGCACCTTGATATAATATCGCTGCAACGCTAAGGATTTAATTACCAGCAGCTGTAGAGGTCATTATGCAATCAGTAGCGGCTATTTAGCGCAGCTTACAGTCATCCTCATCGCACCCGCCCTCCGTCAACCGCAAGAGACGCTCCTCCTAAAAGCTGCGTCTGCGGATACGTCCGTGTGAATACGCCCTCGCTGTACTCGGCTGATATTCGCGGCGCCGTTCAGTTTCTCCAGGTATAAGGAGCGCGTGTCAATGATATATAAGAATTATACCGACCTATGCCTACGTAGCTTTGGCGCAAATACATGTTTATCATTCTGAAGAAAATAAATCTATGTTGTAATATAACAGTAAGAAAAATAATATTTCTCCCTATGCGCTGGTATTGGACACCATTTAGGGCTAGATTTACTAAACTGCGGGTTGGAAAAAGTGGAGATGTTGCCTATAGCAACCAATCAGATTCTAGCTGTCATTTTGTAGAATGTAATAAATAAATGACAGCTAGAATCTGATTGGTTGCTATAGGCAACATCTCCACTTTTTCCAACTCGCAGTTAAGTAAATATACCCCTTAGTGTTACCACACACGTGACATGAGACGCCACATGACGTAAAGAGGACGTCTTGTTAGATCTCTGACTTCTTACACCATAATTCATTTCTCATTTTTTTTCATATAGAAATATTTAGTTTCTTTTCTTGTGCTAGACTGACGTACATAAAGATTACTGTGAGCATTTGGCTGCTATTTGTATAGGACAGTATCCTTCCTGGTGTAAATTATAATTGTATAACAAGACACTGAGCAGTCCTGTGACGATATAAAGGGACGATGTAACGTTAATGTTTTTATACCAAGCACGGACCTATATCGCACATTTCTTTTTACATCAACAAATTAGGGACTGTTGGTTGTACTCCAGTAATCCATTCCTACGCGTGTTCATTTCATATTTCTATTAATACACAAGTAGTAAATATATATATATATATATATATATATATATATACCGTATATATATATATATATAAACTCCAGTAAATTATAGCTCTATAATCTATGAGCTCTGATGTAATTACTTAATGCTCATTTCTTGTGTAAGAATAACACAGCCCCTACTGTACATTATTTTGGATATTAGATATCAGACGTTGGCCTTTATATTGTCACAGAAGTCCTAGGTGCCTTTAATATCTTTATAATTTATAGTAGGACGTATATTATCCTATTAATTATTGTCAACCGTGCGAGAGTATTATTGGCTAATATAATAATATATTATTCTCCCACCTATGCTATAATATATTCATTTGTGCAAATTTCAGAGATGAGTTCGCACATTATCATTTATCGTTAATGCAGGTATAATTTACAGGAGATTATAGCAATATGATGTACGTGAACTGCAAGTAAATGAATAGTAATGAGATTTCTGGACTCAGGATGTCGGTTGAACCTGATGTTACAGGTAGGTTGTGGTATTAGATGGTGTGAAATGATTCTCCCCAGTAGTACAAGGAGTATTGGCATTTGATCAGCATCGTGTGAGTTTGATTGTGGAAAAAGTCAATTCATTCCGAGAGATAATGAGATTTTTCCTGGTGTGAGGAAGGGGCTGAGAGGAGGGTGGGAGGCGTCGCTCGAGTTTTCACAACCTCCCTGTCAGTGGCTTCTGCGTTGCTCGTTCACCGAGTTACACATCTCAGACTTGCTGCCTTGGAAAGAGGTTTTTTCTTTTTTCCATGTGATTATAATCCTCACTGCCAGAGCCATGGCGGAGAGAGCGAGAGAGGCTGGAGAGAGACGCTGACAGAGACGAAGTGACAGGGAGATGGGGGGAGAGAGACAGAGAACTGAGAGGTAACGACAAGGAAAGCTGAACTACTGAAAGAGATTATTCTTAGACGCAGGAGCACAAAGACCCATCGGAACGCTGGCGTTAGTGAGACGATGATGAAAGTGTGAAGCATTAAAAGTGGATAGTGCAGGAGAAGGACGAGGGCTGGGATAGGGATGAGATTGGAGGTTTAGGATAGATGGAGAGGGGAAATAAGCGCCACTGGATCAGGAAAAGAAAACTGCGATGGTCTCTTCTCAGTAGGAAGATCCTTCATGGCTCAGCTGATGGAGGAACAATGGAACGGACTTTATGGCAAAGAGGTCCTGGGGTCTTCTCCCAACGGTGGGAAGGTCTGGATGGCCGTGTTCCTTTGTTTCATCATTTTCCTCACCACCTTGGGCAACTCTCTCCTCATCTTACTCATCTTTACCCAGAGGTCGCTCCGCAACACTTCCAACTACTTCCTGGTGTCCCTCTTCATGTCGGACCTCATGGTGGGCTTGGTGGTCATGCCGCCGGCCATGTTGAATGAACTCTACGGGAGGTGGGTGCTGGACACGGAGTTTTGTTGCATTTGGTATTCGTTCGACGTCATGTGTTGCAGTGCGTCCATTGTCAACCTCTGCGTCATCAGCCTGGACAGGTATCTTCTGATTATCTCCCCGCTCAAGTACAAGCTCCGGATGACCTCTTGCCGGGCCCTGGGTTTGATCTTAGCCACCTGGACGCTGGCCGCCCTGGCGTCGTTCCTGCCCATTGAGATGGGATGGCACGGACAGGACTTCGAGGTGCGGCCTTTGAACCTGACATCTGCGCCGGAGGAGAAGCAGTGCCGTCTCCTGGTCAGTTTACCGTACGCCTTGATTGCCTCCTGTCTGACGTTCTTCCTCCCGTCTGCCGCCATCTCTTTCACTTACTGCAGGATCCTGCTGGCGGCCAGGAAACAGGCCGTACAGGTGGCAGCTCTGACCACTAACGTCCCCAATGTGTCTGAAGACCACGTGCAGGTGAGTACCACTCCCGCTATTAGTAATAACGCTCTGTTCCGCAGTTATCTCAGTTACGGCGGAGTGAGAGGATGGTATAGTCTATTGTCACCACTAGGGGCGATCTATGACAAGGACAAAACTTCAGGAGCTTCTGGTTTCTTCTTTGTAGTTCAAAGTTCTCCAGTGTCTGCAGATGGATGGGTCGGCTCCATACCTGCCCCTGTTTCCTGACCATTTACCAAGTTACGTCGCATTTGAAGTGCCACTATAATAAGCATTTCTTATTTTAATTTCTTGAGACAGTTTTTATAAAGACAAGACAAAAAATTCATCTATTAACAATGTTTGACTTAATGCTCCTGTTACTCTCATACTCCAGACAGAGTAAGGATGGCAGCTCTCTGCTATACTCCATTGTTTTACTGATTGTGTCCTTTCACTGTGTGATCTAATCCACTCCTGGGTATGTGATGCTCGCTTCTATCATAGCTTCTATCATAGCTTCTATCATAGCTTCTATCATAGCTTCTATCATAGCAACGCTGTTTGTGTAGGACAGAGTATAGGTAGAGGGGCTGTTACTGACATTGGATTTAAATCTGCACCGAGCCACAGTTACCAATCGGCAATTAGCCTCTATCTGTCTAGTTCAAGTTGGACAACTACAGCCGGCGTCTGGATTCTGTGATTTAGTGCAATTTTTGCACCTAAATGCAATGACATTCATGGTCCCCGGTGTATGTAACGTTACCTTTCCTATGCACATAAATAAAATTAATATAATATTCTGTAAAGTTACTGGCATTGTAATAACGTATTAAATGAAACTGATTGGGAATCAGATTCTTATCTCTCTATTCCTGGGACATAAACGTCGTGTTCACCATTCTCCTGATGCTCACATTACATATGAACAACTTTACATCCCAATTGTTAAATCCTTGGGTTATAAATCAACCTGATGAACATGTTTCAATAATTCTCCAATCTTATATGTGACAGGACCCATAACCCCCGGAAACATGTTTCTTTGCATCTAATATAACAGCCAATATAGCAAGTAAAATAAAAATAAATAATATATATGTGTATATATGGAGGTTTATAGATACTTGATACAGGTGTGAGGGATGTCTATGAGTCTTATGAAAGATGCAGACACTCTGTCAGAAATAACTAACAACAGAGAACACTAGCGACACAGCCATGTAAATACATCACGTTCTGAGGAGGGAACTTTCAAAGTGTGTTGAATTAAACGTGGCCCTAACCGTGTATGTCAGATGTGCCAGTGTGTGGTACAGTAGATCTTATGCATTATTTGCCAAGACTAATGTACAGAGCCATAGCTGTGCCAAGAGTAATGTACAGAGCCACACCTGTGCCAGGACTAATGTACAGAGCCACACCTGTGCCAGGACTAATGTACAGAGCCATACCTGTGCCAAGACTAATGTACAGAGCCACACCTGTGCCAGGACTAATGTACAGAGCCATACCTGTGCCAAGACTAATGTACAGAGTCACACCTGTGCCAGGACTAATGTACAAAGCCATAGCTGTGCCAGGACTAATGTACAGAGCCACACCTGTGCCAGGACTAATGTACAGAGCCACACCTGTGCCAGGACTAATGTACAAAGCCACACCTGTGCCAGGAGTAATGTACAGAGCCACACCTGTGCCAGGACTAATGTACAGAGCCACACCTGTGCCAGGACTAATGTACAGAGCCACACCTGTGCCAGGACTAATGTACAGAGCCACACCTGTGCCAGGAGTAATGTACAGAGCCACACCTGTGCCAGGACTAATGTACAGAGCCACACCTGTGCCAGGACTAATGTACAGAGCCACACCTGTGCCAGGACTAATGTACAGAGTCACACCTGTGCCAGGACTAATGTACAGAGCCACACCTGTGCCAGGACTAATGTACAGAGCCGTACCTGTGCCAGGACTAATGTACAGAGTCACACCTGTGCCAAAACTAATGTACAGAGCCACACCTGTGCCAGGACTAATGTACAGAGCCACACCTGTGCCAGGACTAATGTACAGAGCCACACCTGTGCCAGGACTAATGTACAGAGCCGTACCTGTGCCAGGACTAATGTACAGAGTCACACCTGTGCCAAAACTAATATACAGAGCCAGACCTGTGCCAGGACTAATGTACAGAGCCACACCTGTGCCAGGAGTAATGTACAGAGCCACACCTGTGCCAGGAGTAATGTACAGAGCCACACCTGTGCCAGGACTAATGTACAGAGCCACACCTGTGCCAGGACTAATGTACAGAGCCATAGCTGTGCCAGGACTAATGTACAGAGCCACACCTGTGCCAGGACTAATGTACAGAGCCATACCTGTGCCAGGACTAATGTACAGAGCCACACCTGTGCCAGGACTAATGTACAGAGCCGTACCTGTGCCAGGACTAATGTACAGAGTCACACCTGTGCCAAAACTAATATACAGAGCCACACCTGTGCCAGGACTAATGTACAGAGCCACACCTGTGCCAGGACTAATGTACAGAGCCACACCTGTGCCAGGAGTAATGTACAGAGCCACACCTGTGCCAGCACTAATGTACAGAGTCACACCTGTGCCAGGAGTAATGTACAGAGCCACACCTGTGCCAGGAGTAATGTACAGAGCCACACCTGTGCCAGGACTAATTTACAGAGTCACACCTGTGCCAGGAGTAATGTACAGAGCCACACCTGTGCCAGGAGTAATGTAAAGAGCCACACCTGTGCCAGGAGTAATGTACAGAGCCACACCTGTGCCAGGACTAATTTACAGAGCCACACCTGTGCCAGCACTAATGTACAGAGCCACACCTGTGCCAGGAGTAATGTACAGAGCCACACCTGTGCCAGGACTAATTTACAGAGCCACACCTGTGCCAGCACTAATGTACAGAGCCACACCTGTGCCAGGACTAATGTACAGAGCCACACCTGTGCCAGGAGTAATGTACAGAGTCATACCTGTGCCAGGAGTAATGTACAGAGCCACACCTGTGCCAGCACTAATGTACAGAGCCACACCTGTGCCAGCACTAATGTACAGAGCCACACCTGTGCCAGGAGTAATGTACAGAGTCATACCTGTGCCAGGAGTAATGTACAGAGCCACACCTGTGCCAGGAGTAATGTACAGAGCCACACCTGTGCCAGCACTAATGTACAGAGCCACACCTGTGCCAGGACTAATGTACAGAGCCACACCTGTGCCAGGAGTAATGTACAGAGCCACACCTGTGCCAGGAGTAATGTACAGAGTCATACCTGTGCCAGGAGTAATGTACAGAGTCATACCTGTGCCAGGAGTAATGTACAGAGCCACACCTGTGCCAGGAGTAATGTACAGAGCCACACCTGTGCCAGGAGTAATGTACAGAGCCACACCTGTGCCAGCACTAATGTACAGAGCCACACCTGTGCCAGCACTAATGTACAGAGTCACACCTGTACCAGGAGTAATGTACAGAGTCACACCTGTGCCAGGACTAATGTACAGAGCCACACCTGTGCCAGGACTAATGTACAGAGCCACACCTGTGCCAGGAGTAATGTACAGAGCCACACCTGTGCCAAGACTAATGTACAGAGCCGTACCTGTGCCAGGACTAATGTACAGAGCCACACCTGTGCCAGCACTAATGTACAGAGCCACACCTGTGCCAGGAGTAATGTACAGAGCCACACCTGTGCCAGGACTAATGTACAGAGTCACACCTGTGCCAGGACTAATGTACAGAGCCACACCTGTGCCAGGACTAATGTACAGAGCCACACCTGTGCCAGGAGTAATGTACAGAGCCACACCTGTGCCAGGAGTAATGTACAGAGCCACACCTGTGCCAGGACTAATGTACAGAGCCACACCAGTGCCAGGAGTAATGTACAGAGTCACACCTGTGCCAGGACTAATGTACAGAGCCACACCAGTGCCAGGAGTAATGTACAGAGTCACACCTGTGCCAGGACTAATGTACAGAGCCGTACCTGTGCCAGGAGTAATGTACAGAGTCACACCTGTGCCAGGACTAATGTACAGAGCCACACCTGTGCCAGGACTAATGTACAGAGCCACACCTGTGCCAGGAGTAATGTACAGAGCCACACCTGTGCCAGGAGTAATGTACAGAGCCACACCTGTGCCAGGACTAATGTACAGAGCCACACCTGTGCCAGGAGTAATGTACAGAGCCACACCTGTGCCAGGAGTAATGTACAGAGCCACACCTGTGCCAGGAGTAATGTACAGAGCCACACCTGTGCCAGGACTATAATACATGGTTTTACATATACAAACTATTAAACAAATGATGACAGAGACCAGACAGACTGGCCTGTGCTCCTCACGTGCATCAATGAACCTTGAGTGGCCAATGACCCTGGTGACAAGTCACCAAAGGCTCCAACTACTGCATCCCGGGAACACCCCACAAGACCTGCTGTTCTGGAGATGCTCTGACCCAGTCCTGACAATTTGGCCCTTGTCAAAGTCAAACAGATCCTTACACTTTTTTTTACGCTAATTTTTCCTGCTTTCAACACATCAACTTCAAGAACTGACTGTTCAGTCGCTGCCTAATATATCCCACCCCTTGACCAGTGTCTTTGTAACCAGATAATCAGTGTTATTCCCCTCACTTGTCAGTGGTTTAATGTTGTGGCCACGTCTAAATTCCTTTATTGACCACTATATATATATATATATATATATATATATATATATATATATATATATATATATATATATATATATATACACATACCGTATGTATCTGCACATACACTTTTATAATCATCTTAAGTCTGAATAAAATAGGTGACACAACGAACGTGTGGTTGGACCTCTCCGTTGTGTATAATGTGAGTTTTCCCCGGCAGTATTGGCTGTTATAGATGACATCTTTCTTATACAGAACAGGCAGCTTCTACAAATGAAGCCTCATTCTGTGCAGCGATGCGTTGAACACATGTTTTTAGTGATAAGACGTCTCTGCCTCAGTACTGGAGATCCCACCGCAGCCTGGGAACAGAGCGATGGATTCGGGTGATTGTGATCGTCTTTCTGAACACAAATTGTATCCTAACTCTAATCCCCCGCTGCTAAATGTTAGCGTCTTTACAGACTCCGCATTATTAAAGGCATTAATATTAAAGTAGAGCTAATCACTTTTTCTATGCACTGTAGGATTTAATTTATTTTATATACTTAGATGTCAAAATAGCTTGCGCAGAAGTTTCTCACCGAACAATACCATATTTTTTTTTATCAATGTCTGGCTTACACACGTCACTAACAAATAAAATTGGATTTTGCTTCAAAATTTGCACTGAACCAATTTTCTCATCTCTCTAGATCAGTGTTTTTCCAAATTCCGGTCCTCAAGCTCTCCTAACATTCCAGGGTTTAAGGATATCCCTGCTTGAGTTCAGATACATTAACTAGTTCCTCAGTCATTTTAATTCAACCTCCTGTGCTCAAGCTGAGACATCCTTAACCCCTGGACTGTTGGGGAGGGTTGAGGACTGGAGTTGGGAATCTACTACAAGTTAAACCATGAAAGTAGGCATCTGATTGGTTGTTAGGATTCAGTGCAAAGTTTGCAATTAAATGTGAGTCAGTAAGTGATTCTTACTGACTTTGGTTATTTTGTTTTTTTCTGCTAAAAACAGGAAAATAAGCTGCAGATAAAACAATAATATTTGTTTCAATTATAATAACTAGCTGCTGGATAAACTCATATTATAACAATAAACGTTTAAGATCAAACCAATGGAATTTAACTATCTACATATTGATATATGGAAAAGACAACAAAGGGGCTATATTTACTATACTGCAGGTGGATATGTTGCCTATAGCAACCAATAAGATTCTAGCTGTCATTTTGTAGAATGTATTAAATAGATGACAACTAGAATCTGATTGGTTGCTATAGGCAACATCCCCACTTTTTCAAACCTGCAGTTTAGTAAATCTACCCCCAGGATATTAATGCACTACGAGACAGATATATACAAATATATACAAATTATTATTACAGGTGATAAACTGGGCTCTGTAGAAAACATTGTAAGCATTTAAAGTACAATCCCAAAATTTTCAGGTTAAGCCTTCTGCTCCCTTAAAGGAGAAAAACAATATTTTGCTTTTTGAACTGTGTCACTTTCGTTGAGAATTATATTTTTTTTACACTACCCGACCAAATTTCATATACTTGTATGAGGGACAGATAGGAGTTTCCTTTGGTACCATTGTTTGGTAAATATATTTTGATTATATGGGCACTATACCAGAAATATATTAAAAAAACAGCACTTTTCATGATTTGTTCCTGCTCTCATTTAATAAATCCAACTTATTTTATTCTGTGACCTCTATTTGTGACTTGGTGACCAGAGGGTTTGTACCCCGCCATGACCAGACCAAATCTCACTTTTATTTTAAACCAGGAGAACATGTTTTTATATTTATTTGTCTAATATCAAATGTTATATTGTTTTTTGGAGGGGGTGGGGGGTGGCTGTTAGGGATTTCTTGGCTACCAAATGTCAACAAAAATATTTTTATGTTATAAACATTACCTAGTGGAAAGCAGGTAAAATCTACCAAATAAATATCAAGGAAGCTATAAGGACGGCAACATATTGTACTTGTTTGGAAATGATACATTTTATTTTCTATTCTTTATTATATCTTTTATTATGTATTGTTTTGATATATGTTTTACATGGTTGATACATTAGTTTCCTTGTTTGTCTTTGCAACATTGTTGCTTCTTGACACAATGTGGGGAAAATATTTTGTTTGTCATAAGAATTATACAACCAGCTGTAGGGTTAGTGTAAGAAACTTTGCAAATTTCTGTAATATTTATTTACATAGAGCACCATTGTCAGTTTTATAGATTTATCAGTGGTTTATTTTACATAATAGGGGCTGCTGGGTATTTTGCATGATTATACATAAAGGGCTGGGATACTTTTTATGCAATAAAAGGGCAGAGCAGTCAGTTTTTTCTTTACCTTTTTTTTGTACGTTACTATTTCATTTATATTTTTAGTTTATGATATTAGCATTTTGTTTAATGGTTTTGTTTTAATCATAGAACTTTATTGGTTCTTCTCAATGCATAATATAGTTGTGATCACTTTTAGAGACGTCATTATGGCTGTTTACAGCCAGCAAATTGATTTCTCTTCTTTGACATCAATATTTTCCTATTTGGGATTTAGTTCTACTTTACGTTATGGTTACACAGAAAAATCTTTCTCCAGACAGTGCGCCCAGGATCTAACACAACTCATTGCCTAGAACAACCCCCCCTCTTCCCCCTCAATTACACCCCACAGGCTCTAATGTGAGTATTTCCCTGTGTGACACCCATTGTGATCATTACTGGTTCAATCAATAATAATTAAAGCTTTTTCCAATGTACATTTGATTTTTACCAACCCCCCCCCCCCCCCCCCCTTCCATTCTCTATAATAGTAATTTGGTGGGGGGTCCTCCAGTCACTCTCCAGCTTTCATTATCTGGACAGACCTGAGAAGAGACCTACTGGTTGGGAGTGGAATGAAATGTTCTGTTCTCTGCTGCAATCTATAGACACAAACACAACATCACTGCATTACAGTATCAGCAGGAAGCTCTGAATCTGTTACATTCATACTTAGAGGTATCAGTGTCATGTCTGAAAGGAAATCCTGGTTATGGAGAATTCTTTTCCCTGTAGAACTCAATACAGATCATATAACTGTGCACTGGGGTGTTATATCATCAACCCCCATAGCTAAATTTGTTGACGGTATATCATCAATCCCCATAGCTAAATTTGTTGACGGTATATCATCAACCCCCATAGCTAAATTTTAGGGCACTAGACAAACCCAGTTGGTCACCTAGGTTAAAAGGATTTAGGATGCGCCTAGATCACTGAATGAGTGATATAATGTCACTCAGTGTTTTTATTTTCATTGCAAAGCCAACTATGTGTCAGCCTCTGGTATGGAGGACCACCGGCTCGTAGCCTATCGTACCTGGGAATCTGCACTGCTCCATGTGCCGGCCCTGGGTGGAGAACCGTGGTGCCCATCCATCCTCCGGAGGTCACTGCTCATCTGAACGTGGGCCAGTATGTACGCATTGAAGTCCCCGATCCAGCGACCATGCATGCTCAGAGTAGCGGAGGACTTGGCAGCATATGGACCGGCCGCATCCACCTCATCCCCGAGTCCCACAGTCACTTCGCACCCCGCCACGCCGGTAGTGCCAACACTGATTGTTCCTTTTCCTGGTATAACTGAAAAGATTAATTTCGTTTTCCAAACAAAAAGACACAAGTTCCACATCTATAAACCTACTGTATCAGCCCTGGCCGACCTGCGGCTCTCCAGGTGTTGTGAAACTACAAGCCCCAGCACGCCCTGCCAGCTATCTGCTGGCAATCTACTAGCAAAGCATGCTGGGGCTTGTAGTTTCACAACACCTGGAGAGCCGCAGGTCGGCCAGGGCTGATCTATATGTACTGAGAGAAGAAACACTCCACATCAGGGGCGGCCTGTTCACCAGAATACAGCTGGTCCCTTCGCTAGGACCTGTGAGGTCACAGAGGCATGAGGCACTTTGTGTCTATACAATATAGTCTATGCCTCATGCCTCAGTCATGGCAGGAAAATCTGCCATGTTGGGCACCCTAGTATCGTTTCCCCACATCGTGGTGCCCAGGGCTACTGCCTGAATTCTATCTAAATACTGTTGTACAAATGCCACAAAGTACTGAACCCTACAAACTGTCTACTGAGTATTACACAGCCTCCTATTTCATCATTATCATCATCATTTATTTATATAGCGCCAACATATTCCGTAGCGCTTTACAATTGGGGACAAACATAGTAAACTAATAAACAAACTGTCTTATTTAAACCTCTGTGAAAGTAACATGTGCGTTTAGGGTCTTATATGCTGATAATTACTGTACACGATATCCTGTAAATATCGGACTCCTCGGCCCCTACCCACCTATCCCCGAAGCACTAATGTACTATATCTGTTGGCACTTAGCACCTTTATATGTGATGGTGCGTACGTGCGTGTCCTGACCGTGTGATGGGATCACAGACGTATATCAACACGTAAATATTTTATGTGATTCAGTGTTACAAGGTCAGTTCTACCTAAGGGTCCTGAGACGTGAGCGCACTGTACTTTATACGTAGAGAGGTGCCGAATCCTGATACTGGGTCCTAACGCGCCATCTGACTGCTCTAGGATATTGTAGTGCAACTATGTATTAAGTCCTAGTTTATATCAACACTTTGCACAACTTTTGCTGTTGTATAAGTGAATGTTGTCGCTGGTTCCAGCGTTGGACAAAGTGTCAAGAACCATATCTAAGTGTAGGTTATGTTTTGATAGTGAGCTCTTGGGTCAAGAGATTGGCTTCTCCCAGTACAATGCAGAATGGCACAAATACAGTTTATATTCACTAATTACTCATAAGGGCCCCTCACAGCCCCCATATGAAGACACAGGGAATTGCAATATATGCAAACTGGCTTCACCGTTACTGAGCTTAACGTGGTACATTTTAGCGTTTTTTTAATTGCGAAATTCCCACACTTTAGTGTTTAATTTGAAAAGAAATGTTATTATTATTATTATCGTAGATGTGTAAGGCGCCACAGTGCTCCGCAGCACCGTACAGTAGGGAAAACAGGACATACGTAAAACAGGACATACAAGGTATAAAAAATAAATGCAGATATGAAAACAAAGGGTATGGAGGACCCTGCTCATTAGAGAGCTTACATTCTAAAGGGAGGAGGGTACAGCTGAAACAAGAGGAGCGAGTGTGGCTCAGAGTGGAGATTGGGACAGTTCTGAGGGTGTATTAGTGTGAATAGTGTTATCGGGGATAAGGTCACCTCTAAATAAGAGATGGGTTTTCAGAGAGCATCTAAAGATTTGAAGGCTGTGGGAAAGTCTGATTGAGCATGGTAGGGAGTTCCATAAGTGGGGAGCAGCACGGGAGAAGTCTTGTAGGCGGGAGTGAGAGGCAGTGGCGGATCCAGGGGGGCGATAGCCCCCCCTAGCAGGGGCTTGCTGCTGACGGCTGCATACTGTGCAGGTCCGTTCAGCATTGACAGTGTGCTGCCCGGATGCTCTGATTGTGTTTTAAACACAATCAGAGCAGCGGGGCAGCACACTGTCACTGCCGAGCGGACCTTCACATACTGTGCAGCCGCCGGCAGCCTTAGAAATTAGAAAGGGGGCGGGGCCTAAATCGCCCCCCCCTAAAATCGCCCCGGGTAGAGCAGTTTCCTAGATCCGCCCCTGGTGAGAGGTGGCTACCAGAGACGAGACAAGGCGCAGGTCAGAGGTAGATCTAAGCGGGCAGGAGGGAGAATATTTTGATATGAGATTTGAGATACTATGTTAAAATACTTCTTTTTAAATTAAAAATATTTATATATTTTTTCTTAAAATGAAAATGATACATTTGATTGTGAATGGTGAACCTTGACCGCCCCCAGCGAACCACAAATTCGAATCGGGTTCTATTGACGACGATATCGTGAAAATGTTTGTAGCCGTAGAACCGTTGAAATTTGACATATTATAGAATCTGTAATACTGACATCACTTTAGGCTCCGTTACTTATAAAACATTAGGAAGTTGAGCTTCTCTTTTTCGCTGAAGCTTCTGCCAAAGACGCCCCAACACTCACCCTCAAAAATCACAGAGGTCCCTCTTGCAGCCGTGATAGCCATAGTTATAGTCACCCAGGGGCAGCCCGGAATCTTTATACAGGACCCCGACCATACGGGGATATTATCTGCTTAATAATGCACAAGCCACATCTACGTGGAAGTTCTTCTTTCTATATACTTGGTGTTCCTCATTTACCCAGGTGTTTTCAGTTTGTTAACGTCTACCTTTAGTGAGTATTATTTTCCCTAACATGCAATACACCTGACTACACCTTATTCATTCACTGCGCATCACTTGGCTTCAGCGAGGTTTGTTTTTGAGTTTTCGTTGGCCTATTTTGTGCCCCCTTAGCCGTCCCCTTAATATCTCATAATACGCTGACACTGAGGGCTTCTTTCTGTACTCCCGTTACTGACGGGTCTGTGATTCTGCTGCAGAAGTGTTTATGAAACAACGTCCCCAACATGAGTGACATTTACCCTGCGCTATCTGCAGACCAGCCGCTGTGATGATTCACGTCTCCCTCCCCCAAATTCATGGTAATATATTACCATGTGGGTTACAGTCTCCTGCCAGGCTTGGCGAACACATCTACACCCCCTACCCTCTGCTCAGTAGTCGGCTGGTGCCAGCTCCACGATGCGGGAACATCGTACATCACACATCTCCTGCTGGAAGAACACCCAGATCCACTGTCCCTTTTATCCCCAAATCCTACATTACAGAGAGATCTCAACCTTGTGTTGTTAGTGACAATTCCTGGTCTTTGCTGTCAAATACAGATAAAAGGAAAAGTTAACGAGTTGAAACATTTTCAATTGTGTTACTGACGCCAAAGATATTATCTGTCCTGAAAAGATTTCGATCATAGATTTAGCTGGGGGAAGGGAGAGAGAGGCTGAAAAGAAACATTATCCCTAAATAATATATTTGTCAATCTTTATTCCATCAGCAGAGAAAACTGTACTGAGAAATAGAGAACAATGGACTGAGATGGGTTTAATTCAGGTGGTGAAGCCTTAGTGTCATCTACACATAATGACTATTTTGTGGGGTGAATTAGTTCGCTTGTGAATGCACCCAATCAACGATCCAGGAACTAGTGATATCGCTGATTCATGAGGCACAACAAGAAGTGATTATTACTTGCCTCAAAGTGCCTCATACCTCATTCTTACTAAATTCATGAACTGAAAAATTGATTTATCCCACAAAATGTGTGCAAATGTTGGGCATATTTGCCTACTATCCGGGAGACTCCAGAATCTCGGGTAGTTCTGCCGGACCCCTGGGAGTACCATCCTTTCTCCCGCACCACTTTGCTGTAAATTTTATTATTTTGCTCCCGATGGCGCAGTTGCAGCATTTTGCCGCAGAAGGGGTGGCTCCACTTGTCACCTGACCTGAGATTTTTAAAGTTGGCAATGGGTACTCATCAAATCATACTTGGAAGAACATGATTTCACTGAAAGGGGGGTGAACCGAGAGGGTCAGTGTCAATGCACCCTGCACTGTGACTGGGCCAACAGATCTGCGGAATTTTCCATGGAAAGGGGGTGTGGCTAGTGAATGGGTGTGGCTAGTGCAGTGTTGGCTAACCTGTGACACTCCAGGTGTTGTGAAACTACAAGTCCCAGCATACCCTTCCAGCAATAAGCTGCTATATATTGGCAAAGCATGCTGGGACTTGTAGTTTCACAACGCCTGGAGTGTTACAGGTTAGCCAACACTGGGCTAGTGGATAGATGTGACTTAGAGTATCAACGTTTGTGTGCGGCCAGGTTCCAAAACTGGCTCCTATACATTCCCAAGATGACTGCAATGGTAATGTGTGAACCATGAACACAAATCCATGTGTAAAGACGTCTACCTGTCATTAAGATGGATTTAGGAAAACGTTCCTCCCAAAATACATCTCCGTCATGCAACTCTCAGAAAGAAACTATTTACTGAGAATTGCATGCAGCAGGAGGAGCGAGGGAAGTAGTACTGTGTATTATCCATACATAGAGAACAGGGACGTCAGAGAAGCAGTTCTTATAGACAACAACACAGCGATAATGACATTATACCTGAAGCTAGAACTCACCTCGTACTGGGAGGTTGTCCCTGTATACGGAGTAAGAACAGATACAGATCATTGCATCCAGCATATAGAACAAAAGAATTAACACTGAGATTCTGTCCATCCATAGCGACTACTGAGAATTACATCTAGCAGGGATAAGGAAAGTGGTACTGTGTAAATGCTTAATGTTAAATTAACTGGGGTATTGTTGTGATGGATAAAATATACATCAGACAGTTCTTCAACTTATGGAACTGTGATTGGGAAACAGGGATAATTGAAAACTGTACATTTAGATTAAATTTCCAGCACCATGAAGTATTCTCATCAATGATATTTGTGTTACTGTCTGACCTACATTAGCTGGTGGAGGGTGCGGATGTTTGTGTATAACGAGATGAGAGATGGATGTACAATGATCTCTGTGATGCCGCGTCACCAGGGATTGGACGGTTCCCCCGTTGGGCCCCGCGGGTACGACATTACGGGTCACCCAGATGCCATTTCTCCGCGGGCACTAATTACGTTCACACGAGCAGCTCCATTCAGTGGCAAACGCAGGAATATAGAGGAGGTAATGGGGAGGGGAAAGTTGTTGCTGATTTTGGAACATTAGCTGTAGGGGGAATTAACCCTTTGGTGTCTGCTGCCATGCGTCCGCACGGGAAGGGGTTAAGTATGGTATACATTTGTGCTAGCCCCTAAGCAGGAGGGAATAAGGCGTAATATATATGTGTGCCATGGATATTTCAATCCTGGAACCGTATATTCTATTATATAATAATCAAAGTGATATGCGACAGGTAATGAAGAAGGGACATATAACAAGGGGGAATGTAGATTGTCAGCTTTAATGTTATATTTTACAATTTTATATATTGTGACAGAAATGTTGGCGAAATCATTGATGGACTGTATGTAAGTCCCATGTTTCTGACTTATGTGTTTTGAACTCCAGGGAAAAGGAACGGTGTTGGAAAGACAGCTTTCCAAAAGCTAAGGGCTCAAGTAAAAGCCAGATCAAGGGTTCCTTGGAGTGAATGGAGAGACGGAGAGCCTCCATTCATTATCATTTCATCAACATTTGTTTTTATAGCGCCAGCAAATTCCGTAGCGCTTTCCAGATGGTAATTAGGTCCATTTCGGGTCCTCTAACCTGCCAGTAGAGAGACAACTGCTCTTAGTTCATAAGTGAAGTAAACTTTCCAACCGCTGTTTATTTGTGAGCTGGTACATTACGTCCGTCCGAACTTAGGGCGAGATTCAATTCAGCTCAAAGTGTCTCCAGAACGGTCCATGGAGACACATCGCTCCTAGATTGGGGCTATAATCGTGCTCATTTTTTCTCCTGGAAATATTTACACTGACAATTTTCTAGCAATGTGCGGTCAGTTTACTACTGACTCATTGTCACATTATAGCGTAATCCCTCCAACAGCAACAATAATAACACCATGTAGAGGAGAGATAATACAGGGCGCAGGATCTCACAGCCATCACGTACAGTTTGTCCCAGAACAATGTCATTGACCTTTGGTAGTTTTTTTCATACTGTACAAATTTCCTGATGTATTTTCTGACGGACAGTAATTTACTTGTTGTGCAACATTTGGTATAAATGAAATCAATAGTGTTTACGTTATTGTGACAATTGATAGAGAGATGTAACTTGCCGCTAATATGACTATATCTCGTCCCGTCGTTGTGCCAGGTCCTCGCAGTGCCCGTCGCAGAGAGCAGGAGGTTTGTCACGAAGCACAGTAAGAAGGCTCTGAAAGCCAGCCTCACCCTGGGCATCTTGCTGGGCATGTTCTTCGTGGCCTGGCTCCCATTCTTCGTTGCCAACGTGGTCCAGGTAACTGAAATGCAGAAGACTGGAGGACTACACTGAGTGTTATGTACTAACAACATAACATAACAACCAATCAGACAGTTGCTTTCATTGTCTAGTTTGCTGCAGACAGATACAAGCTCATTGCTGATTGGTTGTAGAGAACTTAGTGCAAATTTGCATCCTTGTACAGTGTTAGTGTTCAATGCTCAATATGTATTGATGAGTGCAGCAATGATACATTGGATACATTGAACCCCAAAAGAATGAAAGAGAAGCTATTATAACCAATTAGACTCAGATTTCCCCTCCATTCCTTTTAGCGTTCACGTAACTCCTCTTCCTACAAGGTTACAAGTCTAACTCCATCTCTTCTACCTATTGTAATGTATTAAGTCTTTATCGTCCTTTCCATCCATAAATGATTGGAGGACTTGCTTTGTGTCCAGACACATTTTAGCATTTACTGGTAAAACACTACGGGCCTGAGTCATTAAGGAAAGTAAAGCAAAAAAATAATTAAATGTTCTCCTGGACAAACCATGTTACAATGCAAGGGGTGCAAATTAGTTTATTATTTTGCACATAAAGAAAATACTGACTTGTTTTTCATGTACCACTTAGATACTTGATAACTTCATTTTTACACTGAAATTTTAAAGTTGATCTAGGAGATGCCCTACCCCTAACCAGAAAGCTGTCCCCACATTCTAAATTTACCTCCCCCTCCCATGCAACATGGTTTTGTCAAGGGGCAAAGTTACTCATTTTATTTGCTCTACTATCCTTAATGAATCAGGCCCCATGTTTTTATTTGTTACTGTATCAGAGGGGATTTTATATTATCTTTACACTGATAGGACTTTCTGTCTGTATTTTTAAGTTAAGTCTATAAATGATTAATTACATGAAAACTTGCATGAATATTTTTCAGCAACTAGTGCACCCCAACTAGATATGTTATTGTGTTTCCCTGTTTATTGATACCTGATATGTAAAGAGATAGAAGTGGACCCATCCCGTACACACAATGGGGTCATCCGTTGACCCAATATCCAGGGAATGCAGCCGATTAATCCTCCAGAAATTGGCGACATCACTAAGACGCTGGTCACTGGTTCATATTAAATCGGACGCTTCAAAATCTTGTCGGCCTCAACGAAATGCAACGTACACAATCATTGGTCCCAATCTCAATCCATGCGACAATCCCAACCCTTAGGGTCTTCTTCCGTTACCCGCATCCCATCAATCAAACTCATTTTATCATTTTTATCCTCCTTCAGTCAATTGAACCTCGATTATACTACCTCTGTTGCCTTTACACCATTCAATGACATTCAGCGATGCAGGGACGGACCTAGAGTTTGTTTTAAGGAGGGCAACTTAGTGCCCTGTGATATTGTACCTGGAATGTTGTCCCCGTTGTAGTGACTCTTCTCTCTCTCTCTTGTGTCTAACAGGCTGTCTGTGACTGTGTGCCTTCGGGTCTGTTCGATGTGTTCACCTGGCTCGGATACTGCAACAGTACCATGAACCCCATCATCTACCCGCTCTTCATGAGAGACTTCAAGCGTGCCATGGGGAAGTACCTGCCATGCTGCAGGCGGTCGCGGGTCATCTCGTTATCCATGCGGAACTCCAACAGTGCCCCGCGGCTGGGGTTATCCCTGAGGAACGTCCTGACGCTGCGAGGAGAGACGGACTCTACCTATTCTGCCACTCTGGGCAACGAGCACCTTCTGCAGAACTACAAGGACCACAGCACCGACCCCCTGCCGGTCACCGCCGCCGACTCCGTCAACCTCTTTGACTTAGAGCAAGAACTGCAGGTTCACCAGCTGAACACGCCCATGGACTGAGTCTCCGTGGAGGGTGGATATTGGCCGTTGTGTAGACACGGACTCTACGTTAGGTTCCTCACAGACACAGAGGACTGAGGTGAGGAAGAGAGAGCAGCGATCCAGTGCTGAAATTTGAGTCATAAGCTGGGTACACATCTATGCAACTATCGTGCCAACCACAGGATAAACGACCGGTTAGTCAGCTATCGTATTAGTGTGCACACTCCCACGATCATGTGTTATAGTACCAAACCCATCGCATCTGTTGATTTGGTTCTATAAACTTCTTAAAAATCACAATCAACAATAGAATGATGTCGGGCAAATATGGCAGTGTGTACGCACTCACCACCAGCAGTGTAGGCAGATATCTGTACAGTGTACAGAGTCACCATCTTTTCAGCAGATGGTTATCATGGATGAAGATCACAGATCTGCAGGTAAATCATGTAGGTGTGTACACAGGAATCGGCTCATCGGGACTTTCAGCCGTTGGTGAAATCGTTACAGAAATCACATAGAAAGTAAGATTACATAGATGTGTACCCAGCTTCATGTGGGGTACAGATGAGAGCAACGTGGACTTGCAGAGCTCAGCAGAAGACGACACTTGAGTTCAGTAAACGTCAGATTTTGTTTCTCAATATCACAGGCACCAACCCATCTCGTGAAAGGACAAATTACCTGTACGGCAACTGTATATGTGATGTTCAGAACATTTTTACGTGGTGGGGGATGTCTCACATTACAGAGCAAGTTCATTGTGCAGGAATTTATATTAGGTCCCGATATCCTTACAACTTAAGAGACATGAAGTAATGAATCATTCGACTTCACACTGTTCTGTTAAGTTATTTCTGTATTAAAATATTTTTTATTTCAATATACTCAGTAATATCAGCTGAATACCCACCATAGAGTAAGAAGAGAGAGAAGGGACAATCCTAATCTGTTCCTGGCTTCCAGCGTACGGGAGTCATTACATCTGCTAAATGTCAGCCTCTTGTAGTTTTATAGATTGAGTCATTAATGAAGTGTATAACGTGTGACTCACATTAAATGTAAATAGAATTCATGAAGTGTTTTACCCTGATGATGAACGAGCTGCCAGGAATATGAGGACGATACCTCTATATCACCGCGTTTCACAGCGCTGCGGAAGTATCTGGTGTCAGAGGATAAAAATTCAAACAGAGTCCAAGAAAAAGCTACATTAAATATCCCATTTAATAAATTAAAAATTAATTGACATCAGCACATGATATATATATGGATACAAAGATATTTTGTAACGCTAACAAAAGCAATCGCGTTGCTATATTATTATCCACTTATATCAAAGATATTACAGCAATATCTAATAATATTATATTGTGTGGTTATGCGATTTTTTGTTAATTTATATTTGAATTTATATTTAATGTAGATTTTTTGAACTCAGTACAAATATTATTTCTCCAACTATGCACAGTCTCCTTCATAGCTGCAGGAGAGGATCAGGAGTTGGTTAAAATGGAGTATATATTAAGCGTATATAACTCAACAATTGATTTAATTATACTCCGGACGGAGGTTTACTTTATTTTATTTACTTCTTACAGCAGCCTGAGATTGTTGGAGATTGTAGTTGGGTGGAGGGGAGAGACTGACTATCAGCAGCCAGAGGACTACAAAGATGTCATCAATGTGAGACACAACAAAACTGTCATTCCTGGCTAAAAATAAAAATATGACAATTTTGGTGGGGGTGGGAAGTGAAACGTGGAGGGGGTGGGGATTACTGATTGCTGATATCTAGATACCCAGGGAAGTCTCTGTAGGACAGAACCTACCCAGTGTTTTACCCGCACACTGTGTCTTGATGCCAGCGACTGAGTGTAGGGATTCTGCGATGGAGACGACACGTTGCTAGATGCAGTCCTGTGTCAACATGACCTGGTTTACGGTCGTTACCGGCGTCTGGTGAGTAAGTGGGTCACGGACTCTGTGTCTGCCTCACGCGGTATCTAGGGCACTACACTTTATTCTGTGTCATCCTAAATTGAAAGGAATACGAGGATCACTTCTGTCGCTGCCGGTTATCGCGCTACGAGGCGCTTGGTCCGTCGTCTCGCTGTTATTATTCGCGCAGTCCGCACAGGACGGTTTTTCTTCCTCTGAAGAGCGACACTTGACGCAACAAGGCGGTGGGGGACCTTCGGGGGAGCTGTTCTGTGGCTCAGTGGTTACCGGCTCCCAGTCCCAGGTGTCCTCAGAGACTGTCTTGCTTGATGCCTGGCTGCTCCGCGATGGCTCTGTGACGGCCACCAGCGGGTGAAGAAGTCCGTTCTGTTCCTCCATCCGGCACTCCTTGGTCTTAATGCCGACGGCTTTCAGTAACGTATCCATCTGTTTCATGTAGTCCAGGTGTCCGTTCACCTACAGGGGAAGGAGGGTTAGTTATTAAACATGGAGCATTGTGTGTGTTTATCCGATGACTCATATATAGGACGTGGTGTTTATGGGACGGTTCTCCGTGCAGAGTATTTCTGTCACACACAATATCTCATTTGGAAACTTGATAAAAGAAGGTTATTCAGAAAAAATAACAAAGTGCAAACTAGACAATCCTACAATAATCAAAAACGTGAACCCAGAACGAGACACATATCACACAACATTTTGGAAATTTAAAGACTTAGCGCCTTGTAGTGTGTCCAGAGGGGGGGGGGGGGGGGGGGTACTACCAAACTATGTGTCTTTAGAGCATGTAAAGGATTCGGGATCTTTTCACCCCTCACAATGAGCACCGCAGCCAGGAAGAGGGACTGTTAGGTTATAACTCCGATACGTCGCTTATATTTGTTTTTAAACATTTTGGGCAGTGAAGAGATTTCACCATTTTTCTGAGATTCCCCCAACTTTCATTTGCGCTATTGAATCCACCAATGTGATGCATCTACAGATAACTATAGGGAGGAGGTTGCGATTTCAGCTCCTCCTACCAACCGGGGACTCCGAGTCTAGTCCTTATACAGGGAGAAACAGTCTTCACACACTCTAATACAGCAGGAACCTCCTCACTCCCTCAAAAAAGAACATTCTCCGCCCCTGCACTCATTTACACAATTCTGTCCCACAAACTTATATTGTGTTTTTCCTTTTAAATGCAAAACTTATCTGCCCTTATCAATTGTTGGCCAACACACCCAAAAGTAGACGCGTGACTTCACAAGAGAGCCCTTGCACTATTATAGATGAGTCTTATTGCTACTTTTTTAGGAGCGTTTAATTAGGGTCAGAGCAGCTCCTGCTTCCCAGTCTCCTGCTCGTCTCTGTGTCCCCATGTCCGACGTGGGTGGGGAAAGAACAAGTTGTAGCCAATCAGATCATCCGAATGTTCACAGCGCCACAATGAAGCAGAAACGACATCAGGAAGCGAATGATCACAGCGAGATCCCTTTATGCGGATAATGTGACTATGTTGTGCGAAAAGAACTGACGCTTCATTGCAGCTCTCTGCTCTACGCACGTTCAGAGTAACACAGCTGTAAGGCACAAGCACAGGCACGGAAAATACAAAGTATTAAAAATATGAAACAAAAGGAAATCAGCTTACAGTAAAGAACACAAAAGAAGTGGATTGTGCACGTCGAGCGTTACTAGTAATTATGGGGGAGCGTCTGGGTCCTTATTGTGTACAGCAGCTGTTCTCTGCTTGCTGCCGAATTCTTGTACAAACACCGTTAGACCCGCAGAGATGGAGGCCCCTTGGGGCTGCTGAGAAAAGGACAGCAGGTCAGGGATTAAACTCAAGGTGTAATTAGTTTGTGCGAGGTGGGGGCGTTCTACTAATTAACCGCTGTCATCTTCTCCATTCAGCATTAACTCGATGACAACACAGGGGAGAGATCTAACGCCACCTGTGGGCGTTGAAAGGAGATATAAAGAATCTGGAGTCCACAGCGAGGTCTGGTATGAAATCGAGCATTGTCCCAGCTTGTATGTAAATACCCAATATTATATGTATTATAGATCTAACGCTGAACACTTGCTCTGGCTGGCAGGACATGCTGGGATGTGTAGTACCACAAAAGATGGTGAGACAACAATTGCCATATCAGCAGTAGATCTTCCACCGAGGAAAAGTGATTATAGATCAGATGGGAAAAAATCTCTGGCAAGATCTGCTGGGACTTATAGTTCCATCACAGCTGTTTAACGTATCTCTGTTCTAATCTTGATATTGACATTTGTCTAGAAGCTGACTCCCGTTTACCTTTGTTTATGGGGGGTGTAGTACTTATCATACTGGTCACCAGACAGACATTATTCAGACCTGAAACTGACACTTGTGCTATCTGTACGTACAATTAACTTAAACAGATCCGGGTACAGTTTGCAGATCTGCAACACACGGGTCTAGATCAGAAATAGACGCTGATCCCAGAGGAACAGCCATAATGCTTTTAGTCCTCAGAACTGGACTCTGCTCCTCTCTGGCTTATTAATAACTCACAAGAGCTTTCTTTAAGATCCAGAAGCCACGATCCCCCTTTATCTTTCTACGCTAAGGACCTGTTATTGTGTCAACGCTCCTGATTTTCTGCAAAAATGTATTAATTTGGTGCTGTCTGCAGGAGGTGCAAAACTGAATGGACTGGGGGCGTTGTAGGTGACTTGTTATATGCCCACGTGCAAAATGTAGGTTTTATTTTGTGGAAAGAGACATTTAAATAAGATTCAAGTGAGCATTTAAATGGTGGTCTCTGGTTTGAGCTCTTTACCCAGCAGTAACCTGAATTCAGCGGTCACACTTAGCGTATCTTTATTTTTGCAGTAACCAGTTTGGATGAGGATTGTGGGAGAACTCTGCTCTACTGAACCAGAAAATATTAATTCGTGGAGACAACTGCACTTTGATAAAACATTTCAAGAACTCAAACAGCAAACTTGTCTTTATCTACCAGCCCTGTACTAAACGCAATCACAGCTGTCAGTCTTACAGCGTACGCCGCGTGCACTCAGGCATCCGATCCCAGAGGAACGCTGATTGCTTCCTATGTATAACGTAGATAAAATAAGATTGAAGCCGTGGTTAACACCCCTCACCTGCCGGCTGGTTCCCGGGGGCCATCACTCAGCAACGCTCCGCTGCTCTTTACTGTAATCCTGTCTCACACCGGCCCATTATCCTCCTCGGAGCAATAAAGCGATCATGGTAAGTACATCTGGAAGAAGCAATCTGTGGTTTTAAAGGGTCCAGATCAGCAGCATATTTCAGGTGCGCTCAGCTTGAGCCCCGCTCGCAGGAAAGCAATGTACATCGAGGGCTCAGGAGAAAACAGAACCGGAGACACTGGAGGTGAGATACAAAGCGCAAAACGTCCGCTCTGCAGCGCAAATGCCGAGATGTCAACCAGGGAGCATCGGTTGTAGCAGGAAAGGTGGAGGGATTTGTGGAGAAGCGGCGGTTTTGCACAGAGGGAGTAAGCGGTGCGGAGCGACGGCATTCGGAGCAAAGTGCGGAGTGTGTGCAATGATGCGATTTGTGACTTTGATCTGTGCAAATCGCAATCACAGGAAGTAGGTATAAATTTCAAATAAAATAAGTTATGTTTTTAATTTTTAGTAATATCTGGGAAGATTTTGGAACATCTATTTTGATTTGACAAGGTTCTCACTACTGTGGGGATTAGGCCACAAGAAATCCTATGTGCGAATTAGGATTTGTGAAAATGCCAATTCACAGTCACATATGGAGATCAGCGAAGGAGCTTCTGGAGGATTAATCCTGGAACTGATTAACAGGTAGAAATGTGGAAGTGATGGGAAAGTGGATTTAGAAATAATTAAATTTGCTGCAACTTGAAACAAAGTATCTCCTTCACTTCCTAGAAGAGTAATGTAATCACGAGAGGTGCGCGGTGTGAAGAGGCCGAAGGGGGGGGGCTCATCACTCAGAGATGATCTCTGGGGACAACTACATGGATTGTATGACCGATGGCGTGACGTGGAGCTTAGCATGGAGCAGAGACGTGAGGCAGAGCCTGGTCCTTTGTTATTCTGCCATGACGGGAGATGGTTAGGACCTCACAGGAGGTGGAAACATTGAAATATACATTTATTTTATTATCCACTATTGCAGAGGAAACGTTTCCCACTCTTATCAGTAACTGTGTGACCTACACTATTATAGCCACAATAATCCCCCTGAAAATATTTGTGCACACAGATACAATGAGAGCACTCGCCACAATGGAGGATTATTCTGTAATGTCACAATCTCTGTTTATAGATTAACAGATAACGTAGAACAGAGGGACATCGTTCACGTACCACGGAGGACAGGTCCACGTTCACCATCCTCCTATCATTCAGGTTTACCGGCTGTAATCCCGCAACGTTGAGCTTCACCGAAGAGCTGCGGTAGACGAAACTCAGCAACCAATCCCCTCTGCCGGGAGAGAAAGCCGCACGTTACAGTCTGGTCACATGTCACACAGCATGCAGAACATGGGAGAGAACACGTCATACATAACACGCAGTAAACGCACATGTCACGTGTCTATGACTTAGCTGAACACACAACATATGTACTAAACAGGGGGTTCTAGGTTACATGATCTGTTATAGGAGAGAGATTGGGAGGGGGGGGGCGCAGCTGAGGGTCACCGGTATCCGCGTAGGGTGGGAGGTTTGGTGTAAGCGGGGTCAGGAGATGGTGGGGTGAGAAAGGACAATGACAGAGAACTTCCCTGGATACAAAGTCCTATTTTCTACCGGCAACAAGAGACATTTATTTTGATGTAATTTTAAGCGGAGGAATCTGATTCTGTGACATAATGTTTATATTTCGCCCCCACAATCTCTGGCTCCCAAATCTATTCCTGGAGATCTTTAATCACAGTAATTATTCTTTCTCCATCATTACTGCAAACAAGGAGAAATGATTCAGAGAGAGAGAGAGGAACACAAGACCTGTATCCTCTTCATCTATTTACTCTTCCAGGTGACAGATTCGTCACTTTATCACCATCGTAGCTTCTAAATCACTGTCACTTGTTATACTATATACATTTATATATCAATTGTGTATATATATATATATATATATATGTTTTATCATCCACTTTAAATGCATGAGCTTCAGCATAATACCGACAGGACTTGATTCAGCCACATCCGCACTTACTGTTGCGCTCGGAATTGCAATTTCGTTCATTGGCGCACTGTCCGATTCTGGGCATGCCAGGAGCGATTTCACTCAAGATACGCTATGCAAACGGGCAGATATCCGAACATGAATCAGGCTCATAGTGTTTAAACCTATTATTATCCATTCAAGGTACATACTATTATATCTATATTTAAATGATCATTTAATAGTTTAATATATGTTACTATAGAGCTCATCTTATCAGCGCGGAGTCCGACCTGCTAGTGGCCGATGAGGAGGTCATTTATGAAGCGCACAGGTAGAGGGAGGAGTTGGGTGGAGTAAAAACGTTTGTAGTATGGAGTAAGTTCCAGTATCCTTAGTTTTGGGTGCAGAAACAATGGTTGTGTGTGATTATCCTGGAACCAACGCCAGATTCCACAGCTCAAAGTAAATAGCGGCCCCTGTCCCTGTCCTAGAAGACAACCGGTGAATTGCATTATGGGTATAATAAGAAACAACCATTATGAGGCCAGAACTGGTAAACCTGTAATATCTCCACAAGGGGGCGCACGTTATTTGTTTCCTCCCATTATTTACTCACCTGCAGTAGCCGTTAATGATCCGGCCAGCGACAACTCGCGTCAATGGCTTCCACCTCTTCACGTCGCCTTCAACGGGAGCTCCCAGCAGCACCACGTCCTCGATGATGCCCTCAGCACCTGCCCCGGGGCAAACAACACTTCAATCTCCTGGAAATACAACTATTTATCTATATTTACTAAAGAAGATTTACACTTCTAGAGAGAGGACCAACACGGAGGATAAGAGATGTAGATAACATGTCATTTTATAAACCAACTAGCCGGTCGGTAGATAATCCCCCCAGGGGAGGTGAGACTGTTCTGCTAAGTAAACCAGGAGAGTTTTGGATCTCGACACCTCTTGTAGTGAGAGCACTGATTGGGCGGCTGCTGGAACTGGCCAATCAGGGTTCTTCACACAAAACTGCAGTAAAAACTAAAAACTGATCCTGCCTCCACCAGGGGTGAGAGTGTAATGGACTCTGCTGGTTTGGGGAGAGGGGCGGTTATGACACCGTCACACGCAGCCAGGATCAATGTGACAGAAGTTTATGCATCCAGAATAGTGATATATACCGGGCGATGCCGGGATCATTACCTGCCTCCTGTGCCAGCTCCTGTAGGCAGAAGTAGATGACTCGAGCCCCCAGGCTAAAGCCGATAAGAGTCACAGGGCGTCTACCCTGAAAGAGCAAGAAGACCACATTACTAGTGCTGTACAGAGGACACAACGCAGCACACACCGATACCGGACATTGTGGTGTAGCTGTGTTACTGCATGTAATGTAGTGATGTCCTTTCTTAGATAATTAACATAAAAAACACAGTCACTAGTGACTGGATAGGCTGCACTCTCAGTGATGTCACTGGTTCCTAGTGACTGGATAGGCTGCACTCTCAGTGATGTCACTGGCTCCTAGTGACTGGATAGGCTGCACTCTCAGTGATGTCACTGGTTCCTAGTGACTGGATAGGCTGCACTCTCAGTGACGTCACTGGCTCCTAGTGACTGGATAGGCTGCACTCTCAGTGATGTCACTGGCTCCTAGTGACTGGATAGGCTGCACTCTCAGTGATGTCACTGGCTCCTAGTGACTGATAGGCTGCACTCTCAGTGATGTCACTGGTTCCTAGTGACTGGATAGGCTGCACTATCAGTGATGTCACTGGTTCCTAGTGACTGGATAGGCTGCACTATCAGTGATGTCACTGGTTCCTAGTGACTGGATAGGCTGCACTCTCAGTGATGTCACTGGTTCCTAGTGAATGGATAGGCTGCACTCTCAGTGATGTCACTGGTTCCTAGTGACTGGATAGACTGCACTCTCAGTGATGTCACTGGTTCCTAGTGACTGGATAGGCTGCACTCTCAGTGATGTCACTGGTTCCTAGTGAATGGATAGGCTGCACTATCAGTGATGTCACTGGTTCCTAGTGACTGGATAGGCTGCACTCTCAGTGATGTCACTGGCTCCTAGTGACTGGATAGGCTGCACTCTCAGTGATGTCACTGGTTCCTAGTGACTGGATAGGCTGCACTATCAGTGATGTCACTGGTTCCTAGTGAATGGATAGGCTGCACTCTCAGTGATGTCACTGGTTCCTAGTGACTGGATAGGCTGCACTCTCAGTGATGTCACTGGTTCCTAGTGACTGGATAGACTGCACTCTCAGTGATGTCACTGGCTCCTAGTGACTGGATAGGCTGCACTCTCAGTGATGTCACTGGTTCCTAGTGACTGGATAGGCGGCACTCTCAGTGATGTCACTGGTTCCTAGTGACTGGATAGGCTGCACTCTCAGTGATGTCACTGGTTCCTAGTGACTGGATAGGCTGCACTCTCAGTGATGTCACTGGTTCCTAGTGACTGGATAGGCTGCACTCTCAGTGATGTCACTGGTTCCTAGTGACTGGATAGACTGCACTCTCAGTGATGTCACTGGTTCCTAGTGACTGGATAGACTGCACTCTCAGTGATGTCACTGGCTCCTAGTGACTGGATAGGCTGCACTCTCAGTGATGTCACTGGTTCCTAGTGAATGGATAGGCTGCACTATCAGTGATGTCACTGGTTCCTAGTGACTGGATAGGCTGCACTCTCAGTGATGTCACTGGCTCCTAGTGACTGGATAGGCTGCACTCTCAGTGATGTCACTGGCTCCTAGTGAATGCCTTGGCTTTGACTGGTGAACCCACCGCACACTATAAGATGTACGTCTCCTCAATGTGTGGAGAGGTTTTTGTACCACTTCTCTCTGAGATCTATATGTTATTGGTAATAAATAGAAAAGTGCCTGGAACGGTGAGTTTTAATTTTGCTTTGTTTAATAAAATATATTTAAATTCAGAATAAAGCCTTAATATTTACAGCATTTATCCTTTAACAGGTTAATTATTAAGTGCACAAATTTCTCATGCACTTTGCTTCTTCCCACATAGTGCGACCTGTTCATGGGTCCCCCGGCCCCCACCAGCCCCCCAGAGGGGCCCCCAGCCCCCCAGAGGGGCCCCAGCCCCCCGCACAGCTGTGCCTGACCAAGTACCTACATGGTAGTATCTGAGCTGCGCTTTGCTGCATAATGAACGTGATAAAGTCGTTGTCTTTAATCCGCACTTAGCAGCACAATTACCAGTTTGCAGCTAAACGAACATATGGTCATTAAAGAGATTACTGTCAAGAATTAAAATCATATGTGTACACGATGTCTGAGTACAGCCCCCACCTGCAGATGTGTCCCCCCCGCACACAGTGATTCATCCTGCTACCCACAAGGATATTCAGATATTCCTCATTTACGTGGCCCTTTCTGAAGGCTGCTGGGGAAATCAGAGAGAGAGCCAGAGACTGACGGAGAGAGAGAGAGACTGACAGAGAGAGAGAGAGACTGACAGAGAGAGAGAGAGACTGACAGAGAGAGAGAGAGACTGACAGAGAGAGAGAGAGACTGACGGAGAGAGAGCCAGAGACTGACGGAGAGAGAGCCAGAGACTGACGGAGAGAGAGCCAGAGACTGACGGAGAGAGAGCCAGAGACTGACGGAGAGAGAGCCAGAGACTGACGGAGAGAGAGCCAGAGACTGACGGAGAGAGAGAGAGAGAGACTGACGAAGTGAGACTGACGGAGAGAGAGAGAGACTGACGGAGAGAGAGAGAGAGAGACTGACGGAGAGAGATCCAGAGACTGACGGAGAGAGAGCCAGAGACTGACAGAGAGAGAGCCAGAGACTGACAGAGAGAGAGCCAGAGACTGACGGAGAGAGAGAGAGACTGACAGAGAGAGCGAGAGACTGACGGAGAGAGAGCCAGAGACTGACGGAGAGAGAGCCAGAGACTGACGGAGAGAGAGCCAGAGACTGACGGAGAGAGAGCCAGAGACTGACAGAGAGAGAGAGAGACTGACAGAGAGAGAGAGAGACTGACAGAGAGAGCGACAGACTGACGGAGAGAGAGCCAGAGACTGACGGAGAGAGAGCCAGAGACTGACGGAGAGAGAGAGAGAGACTGACGGAGAGAGAGAGAGAGACTGACGGAGTGAGACTGACGGAGAGAGAGAGAGACTGACGGAGAGAGAGAGAGACTGACGAAGAGAGATCCAGAGACTGACGGAAAGAGAGACAGAGACTGACAGAGAGAGAGACAGAGACTGACGGAGAGAGAGAGAGACTGACAGAGAGAGCGAGAGACTGACGGAGAGAGCGAGAGACTGACGGAGAGAGCGAGAGACTGACGGAGAGAGAGCCAGAGACTGACGGAGAGAGAGCCAGAGACTGACGGAGAGAGAGCCAGAGACTGACAGAGAGAGAGAGAGAGAGAGACTGACAGAGAGAGAGAGAGACTGACAGAGAGAGAGAGAGACTGACAGAGAGAGAGCCAGAGACTGACAGAGAGAGAGCCAGAGACTGACGGAGAGAGAGCCAGAGACTGACGGAGAGAGAGAGCCAGAGACTGACGGAGAGAGAGAGAGAGAGAGACTGACAGAGAGAGAGAGACTGACAGAGAGAGAGAGAGAGACTGACAGAGAGAGACTGACAGAGAGAGAGCCAGAGACTGACGGAGAGAGAGCCAGAGACTGACGGAGAGAGAGCCAGAGACTGATGGAGAGAGAGCCAGAGACTGACGGAGAGAGAGCCAGAGAGAGACTGACGGAGTGAGACTGACGGAGAGAGAGAGAGACTGACGGAGAGAGATCCAGAGACTGACGGAAAGAGAGCCAGAGACTGACAGAGAGAGAGACAGAGACTGACGGAGAGAGAGAGAGACTGACAGAGAGAGCGAGAGACTGACGGAGAGAGAGAGCCAGAGACTGACGGAGAGAGAGAGCCAGAGACTGACGGAGAGAGAGCCAGAGACTGACGGAGAGAGAGAGAGAGACTGACAGAGAGAGAGAGAGAGACTGACAGAGAGAGCGAGAGACTGACAGAGAGAGCGAGAGACTGACAGAGAGAGCCAGAGACTGACGGAGAGAGAGCCAGAGACTGACGGAGAGAGAGCCAGAGACTGACAGAGAGAGAGAGAGACTGACAGAGAGAGAGAGAGAGAGACTGACAGAGAGAGAGAGAGACTGACAGAGAGTGAGCCAGAGACTGATAGAGAGAAAGAACCAGAGATGGACAGAGAGAGAGAACCAGAGACTGACAGAGAGAGAGAGAGACTGACAGAGAGAGAGCCAGAGACTGACGGAGAGAGAGAGCCAGAGACTGACGGAGAGAGAGAGCCAGAGACTGACGGAGAGAGAGAGCCAGAGACTGACGGAGAGAGAGAGAGAGAGAGACTGACAGAGAGAGAGAGACTGACAGAGAGAGAGAGAGAGACTGACAGAGAGAGACTGACAGAGAGAGAGCCAGAGACTGACGGAGAGAGAGCCAGAGACTGACGGAGAGAGAGCCAGAGACTGACGGAGAGAGAGCCAGAGACTGATGGAGAGAGAGCCAGAGACTGACGGAGAGAGAGCCAGAGAGAGACTGACGGAGTGAGACTGACAGAGAGAGCCAGAGACTGACGGAGAGAGAGAGCCAGAGACTGACGGAGAGAGAGCCAGAGACTGACGGAGAGAGAGAGAGAGACTGACAGAGAGAGAGAGAGAGACTGACAGAGAGAGAGAGAGACTGACAGAGAGAGAGAGAGAGACTGACAGAGAGAGCGAGAGACTGACAGAGAGAGCCAGAGACTGACGGAGAGAGAGCCAGAGACTGACGGAGAGAGAGCCAGAGACTGACGGAGAGAGAGCCAGGGACTGACAGAGAGAGAGAGAGAGAGACTGACAGAGAGAGAGAGACTGACAGAGAGAGAGAGAGAGACTGACAGAGAGAGAGAGAGACTTACAGAGAGTGAGCCAGAGACTGATAGAGAGAAAGAACCAGAGATGGACAGAGAGAGAGAACCAGAGACTGACAGAGAGTGAGAGAGACTGACGCACCACAAGGCCCAGCCGTGCCCAGAGCCTCCGGCTGCCTTATCCGGTACCTCACCTGCTGTCTGCTGAGCAGTATGTGCGCCAGATGTTTCCCTACTTCTGCAGAGCGGCTGAGACAGACCCCCCAGGGGTTATCGATGACGCTGGCCACGGCGATCAGCGAGGCCGGCCATGTCAGAGCCGTCACGATCCCTGGAGTAAGCATAAGAGGGAGAGTGAGGACAATGCCGCTGTAGGCGGGTCAGTCGGGGGCTCCTGGCGCTGCAGACTTACCTGACAAGATGGTGTATTTCAAGGCTTCTTGCGCCACCATGTTCACCAGGCCGTTCAGTAAAGTGTCCAGTGCGTTCCCGAGCTCCATGAGGTACTTAGACTCCCACGCCAGGCAGTACTGCTCCGTGCAGTGCAGAAGACTTTGCCACGGGGCAGCAAAACTACCTGTACAAGAAATCGCTGTGTGTTATACGGTGATCACCCAGCGGCTGCGCTATGACTCCAGCGCCCGGCAACGACAGCGCAGAGATCAGCACCAAACACATTACACAGCATCAATCACTGAGATTGTCATACAAATTAGTGTTTCCCTAAATATGAAGGTGTCCAAAACTTAACATAATGGTATCTAACCCCCCCTCCCCCCCCTCCACGAACACGCCTGCCATTAAGAACAAGTGAACCATTCTATACACTGTCAGTGACAATGCAGAGGGTGTATCTAACTATCTATACTCTTCAACAATATACATTTACTGCCACCTACTGGTTGTCAGCAGGTACTGCATCATTCATGTCACTACTGCTTACTTGGTACCAGGAATGTGATATCAGATCTACGTGTGGTTAGTCTTTCCAATGACTCTTGTGACACCAGGGGATGGGCCCATTTATTGAGTACATACGAGCGACAGGTGGGTTGGGCGTTTTATTTCCCCTCGGACTATTGATTCCTAATGAAACCATTCAGGAAATGAAACATAAAACAAAGCCAACAGGCTGTAAGGGAGATCTCTGGCATCATAAACATCATTAATACTGGTAATAAAGTGTGGTATTCACCGTATTTGCCGGTAGAGAGCCAACCAGTGATAGCAATGCAGATGCGCAGCTGACGTCCGCCAGTTAGAGGTAGAAACTCGAACTCCTCTATGGCCCCAACGCGTTTCTTCATTTTGTAACCTGGAAAACATCTCAAGTCACTGACAACCCATTTACATGCCTGATACAGAGATGAAGGAAGCCATCTTGTAAGATGGTGAAATCGGTCAGGATAGTCCATTTAACAGAGTATACCTCATACAAACATGAAGGAGGCCATCTTGTAAGATGGAGGTATCGGTCACATGATGACCCATTTACCAGAGTCTACCTCAAACCAACATGACGGAGGCCATCTTCTAGATGGAGGTATCAGTCACATGCTGGTCAATTTACCTGATTCTACCTCACACAAACATGAAGACCGCCATCTTGTAAGATGTTGAAACCAGTCACATCATACAAAAAAAAAAACGATGATGAAGCGATATCTGTCCATTTACAAGTCTATCTCACACAAACATGAAGGTCGCCATCTTGCAAAATGGTGAAATCGGTCACGATAGTCCATTCACCAGAGACTACCTCACACAAGCACAAAGGAGGCCATTTTGTATGATGGAGATATCAGTCACATTATAGTCGATTTACCTGATTCTACCTCACACAAACATGAAGGCCGCCATCTTGTAAGATGACAAAATCAGTCACATGACAGTCCATGTTCATGAGTGTAATTCAGACAGCAGAGAAGAAGCCATTTTGTAACCCAGACAATATATTCTACCTCATATACTAATCCATGTACTTGAGAATTGCTCACATGAAGCAGCCACGGACTCACCTGTCAGCCCAGCTCCTGCTGCCCCAAACAGCGACGCCATGATGGCAATGCCGGCGGTAGACCCCAGGACAGCGGCTCCGGCGCTTCCGATAATGGTGGCCGCTCCCGCAGCTACTAACGGAGCCGCCAGACCCCCGGTCAGACCTGTTCCACAACAGGACAGGTGAGACCACACGACAGATGACCTGATCATAGTACCACACATTACACCAGACCTCACCTATCACCGTCCCTCCTCCAACCGTGGCCAAACCGATCAGCAGGTATCGCTTCATCTTCTTACGAAGCTCCTTCTTCCTGCGAGAAGCCTGGACGGACCTGGGAGGAGAAAGAGGCGACTAGTTAAACTGTCCTGAACCTCACAAGGACACTAATACTGAAATATGTAGAAAATTACATTTACAAAACTTTATTTTTCTTGTTGTAAACATCAGAATTAGTGGCTTCCACCTTCCTTGTAAGTGTAATAATAAAAGTGACAGTATTTGTGAATTAAGTAGAATTTTGTGGTGTGTTAATGCTGCGTAAAGCAATTCACCCCGTGCCACCGTACACCCGCCCTCACGTACACACCCTAAGAGGGGAGAGGGGTTCAGGCGGCAGAATGTGCAGACAATACCGTTCATTTAACTAGAGGACCAGCTTGTGTTTTATATTCTTCAATAAAAACAATACATGCAATGCATATCCGGCAGAACACGCCAGCCTTAGTGAGCAGGAAGAAGCCATCGTACAATGGACCTGTCATGTACTAGTACTCAGTCATGTTGCTGAATGATACCACCGCTTGTCAACGCACTCTTAAACTCATGGTCACACTGACATAAAGGGCTAGATTTACTAAACTGCGGTTTGAAAAAGTGGAGATGTTGCCTATAGCAGCCAATCAGATTCTAGTTGTCATTTATTTAGTGCATCCTACAAAATATCAGCTAGAATCTGATTGGTTGCTATAGGCAACATCTCCACTTTTTCAAAACCCGCAGTTTAGTAAATATACCCCAAAGCCTGGTATTCTCCTCTAGTGATAACTGAAATCCCAAATAGGAAACTGAGATCGTTCTCACTGAGGCTGGGTATACACTACGGTGTTTGTAGACCATTATCGGTCAATCAAACGACTGTTTTTTATTAGTCGCTGGTAAAATTGTATCGTTAGAAATCTCCTGTAGTGTGTACACAGCCTAAGAAACAGATTATTAACATCAGAAGTTCCCTCGGGGAGGAGACTTCATTATCATCATCTTCACCACCATTTAGTTATATAGCGCCACTAATTCCGCAGCGCTGTACAGAGAACTCATTCACATCAACTTCACGCCAGTCCAGCAGGGAAAGGTTCAACGTAAATTATAACGTTCTACTTCATGTAACTAAATAATATTGATTGCTTTTGTTACAGAAATGTTTCCCGATGTGAACAATCTGTGCAGGTGTTGGATATAAACAAAAGCACGAAAGCCTCAGCAGCGACAAGGCAAAGAAACACAATAATTATGAGAACACAAAGCACGGAGCCTTAATAACGCACAGTTAGAGCACAGTGAGGGACTGAACAACATAAGAGAACTATGGGAATCAGCGGGTTTTCCTGCTACACAATTCTACTCCGCACAGAGCAAATCAGCCGATTGTCGAAATAACGAAAAAGGTTTTTCTGTGACACAAAAAATGTATTCACCACCTTTGGGATTTTTAACATTTTATTGTATTTATTTTGGGATTCTAATCACTGATCAACACAAAACAGTCTGCAATGTAAAATGTTTCTTTTAACTACAAATAAATAACAGACAATATTTAAGTATTAACCCCTAATGGTAAGTAACACCTAAATAAACCCAGGTGCAATCGGCTATCTTCAGAGATCACATAATAAATTGATTGGCGTCAACCTGTTTATTATTAAAGTGTTTCAATTGATTGAAAAATAAATACACCGTGCTGTAAGAGGGTCCCAGGGTTGGCTAGCACATTTCCAAACAAGGGCTTCATCATGAAGATCAAATGAAATGACAGAGGAAGTCAGAGGAAAGATTATTGAAAAGCACCAATAGGGGGAAGGAAGTATGAAGATTTTTCCAGCAGAACGGTCAAGTCAATTCGGATACGGAGAGAGTACTATACAACTGTCTAGAACAGGCCGTTCTCTTAAACTGAGCATCCGTGCAAAAAAGGCACCTTAAGCGGCCATCAAAAGGTCTATGTGGCAACTGTGCCAAATCTCTCTTATGTCTCATGTTCGTTCACGGTCTCTGTCTTGTTATGTCCCTCGTCTTGTCTTCTGCTGTATTGTGTGGGGGACCTACGCTGTTCACTCACACCCACGGAGTTTGTGCTGTAATGGTTCGCACACCGCTTACTCTCTATTTGTACGCGGTCATGCGTAATTATAACCATTATTGTCGTATCAGTACGATGATCGTCTGGTGCTGTGGAATCTGTGACACCGTGTATGATAAACGATGACAATACCAAGCGGGTGGAATTTCTAACGTCAGATGAAAACAACAATGTTTTGGCCTCAACGTTGGGAGCTACTTTGGGTTTAAGCGAATCAGCCCAAAGACACTAGAATTGCATTTAACATACGTAAAACAAGGAATTTTATTTTGCATGTGGTCACTACTGAATCATAAAGAAATCTTTCAAATCTGGGACTGCCCGTAGAAATGATTGGCACCTATGAGTGTTACAGACACATTATAACGTGCAGCAAACGTAGGCTGCTGTAACGTTACAAACAGGATTTGTGGCCTTGTATTACTCTACGTGGACGGCTTTCATGACACCGGAGAACAAACACGATATTTGTAAATAACAGTTGAATGAAGATTGTTCCAGAGTTTAGAATAAGTTAAACAGATTTATTATGACAATAACAAACGGTTACCTACCTGTGTCATAGATCCTTGTCACGCAGCGGGAAGAATAGAGAGACGTTTATTTACAGAACATTGTAGCAGAACAGTACAACACAGCAATCCTTCCTGACCACAAGACATCGAGGGCGGAAACAACCAGATATTAACATTAGATTTGACCCCTAAATTGGTTTGATGCTTGAGGATAATCCGATTCTCAGAAAGCCAAACCTGCTACTTTTATTTTGTACACTTTAAACACTGACTTTCCGTAAACCACCGTTACCGGTGTATGTGACCGCAGGTCTGTAATACCGTTCATGGCTCTCAGCCGGTCACTAATACACCATCAATAATATTCATTCACATCAATATTTGTCACAACAGAACCGGACGCTAATGGGAACATACAGAGATATTGATTTCAGCTGGTAGAAATAAGACGGCATTTTGCAAAACAAATATCAGCGTGGAGACGAGGTGAAAATGAAACACGATGGAGATATTTTGAGGATAATGAGAATATTACTTAGAATCATAACTAGAATAAATATAGTAGAATATTTACATAAAATATTGCAGCAAAATCTTTACCTCATTCATCAGGAAAACATCACCAACGCCATAACGATAAACGTGCTTTACTCGGACTTACCTTGATAAACTGCGTCTCTTGTGATGTGAGATAGCTGTCAGACAAGTGGGCCACGTGGCCTATGTAATGATGTCGCTGTGTGTGAGGCTGACTGAATATTATAGCTTCTGTACTGTAGATAGTAAGCTCTTCTATTCAAGCTCGTTATGTCATGATGTAAATGTCTTTTTTTTGAGATCTGTTGGGGGATTTAATGAAATGCACTCAATGGTCCATGCATCTGTCAACGTAATACTGACATGTATAGAGGAAGATGCAACTGTGCAAAAATCACACATGGTGCTGCCCCCTGCTGGCTCTACTCCGAACTGCAGCGCAGCAACAGCAAAACGGAGATCACTTAAAGCTGGTGACACATTACGATACCTGCAGTGATATCTGGCCTGAGATTGGCAACCACTGGGCCCTGTAATAGTCTAATTAACCGTCATTGGCCCATTGATAAAAGCGTCTGAAGACGACCGTTATCGCCATGTGTCTGCGACTGATCATGTGACCGCGTTAACAGGCACCAACGATGGCAGAATATATCTGAATGCTCAGGCCATGGTCCGGCCACATACACCGGTGTAGGATCGGCCTGTACTAACATGGCATTTACCTTATATAACAGGGCTACTAATAGGTACCTATCAGAAATAAAGATATTTGAAGTAAGAGATCAGGGGTGGGGGGGTGTTTTTTTTCCTATGCGCATCAGACGATCAGTCAGTAACCCTAAGACGTTACAGGGTACATTTTAGTGTCTATAGAGTGAGGCATGCAACATAGTGACAGCAGGGGCAAACGCAGAATTGGTAGAGGGGGGTTTCCACACCACGCCGCCAGTAGGCGTGGCCAGCATGCATGGGGGCGTGGCTATAATATTAGACTTGGCTGCTCTCCAACTCTTCCTATCCCCATAATATACACGGGCAATGCTGCGTGCACTACTGTTAGGTGCACACAGCTCTCCCTTTTCAAGCAGAGCCGTGTGAAGCGGGAGCAGGGTCCAGCCACCTCAATTATACAGTGTCCCAGGCTTGGAGGGGGGTTTCCAGGCACTAGGAACCCCCCCCCCCCCCCTCGGTTTGCCTATGGACAGACAATCTCATGTGATGTTATGGGAAATTGTAACTGCAGTTAAAGTTACAAGTTGTCTTTTCTCTCAGCTCAGTCTTAGTGAACCTCAATACTTTTTACTAAGCCTGGGCACCCATTGGAGCGATTTTCGCTTTCAACTTAAGTGGACAACTGCCGTTTTATGTTTAAATATCATCTATATATAAACTAAATCCAATCTGATTGGATTTGAACCTATCAACCAGCATCCTGTGCTGTCTGTGTCTAACAATCTAATTGTATGACCAAATTGCTCACCCCTGTCAGTGAATTACAGTCTAACTGTATAACACACAAAGTCTGGATAACTATCCTGGTGATTAGTTCTGTGTGTATAGATCTGTCCGGCTGCGAGATGTCACTGCCCGGCGATAACCAGCGTCAGTAAATCTCAGATAAGCGACAGGACGGTGACAGCCGGATGATGGATGATGACAGTGAGCGATGGGACAAATGATACGCTCAGCCTGTGAACGGCTATAAAGGCCATTAATAGGGCGTAACGCGGAGGTTACAGAGGAGCCTGGAGACTAATGTAAGAGAAGGGAGAATAGAACGAGAGGAAAAGATATAACCTACAGCGCTGATGGGCAACATCATACACGTCAGGGGCCACATGGGGGCGCTCTAAGCTTCAAAAGGGCCACACGTTACACTGGATCTTAGTAATAAGATAAGACAATACATTTATATCAAAGACAATGACATCTATCTGTAATAACATACCAGCAGCATTATAAGCCAGTGTTACACGCTATAACACACATCTGACATGATGCAGGAAGGAGCTGGGGGCCGGAAGTCATGTCTGGGGGGACCCAATGCTGATCTACAGGGATTGTTTCACAATACAACACTGCATAAGAAAGCTGCATTTTTATAATGTTACTTTGTAACAATATTCTTATAACACACTAAGTTTTCTGCAAATTACTTCCTGCCTATAATATGGGTATTTCCATTTCAGGGACAAGCTCCCCCCAAACAGTTATTGCTGAGCAAATTCACAATTTCCCATTTTCTACTAACTCTGTCCACAAGGGGGCACTGTTCCGTGTATAGGAAATTATACCGTATCACTTAACCTCAATCAGTTTGACTTTCAGCTAGCATTAACCTATTGGCCTCTACGCAGACTCCTGACACTTGTACTAAAGACACTACTGCTCCTTTCCTGCTTCCCTCTGTGCTTTTCAGTCATGTATTTATATCAGCGGGTAGTGTGGATTATTGGTGCTGGCCAGCGATATGTCAAAACGCAGATCTCTGGAGACAGGTTTATCCAGTCAGCGGGTCTGTGCTGTATTCCGGCGGAGCTGGATGATAATACTGCATGACTGAAAGGCACAGAAGGAAGCCACTAGCTCTGTCCATAGTGAAAGCTGCAGGAGGGTGTGTACTAACCAATGAATTAGTCATCAGAAGGCGGAAAACCCCTTTTACTAATATCAGTTATGTAGAGGGAGTTGTGGTTCTCTGACTTATGAACACATATAGAAAGTGATTGTATAACATATCACAGACACGGTCACAGGTCACAGAGGGATTCAGGGAAATAAGACTGGGGGCAAAATGACGGCTTATTATTCAGAAACACTTATTTTAACCAACAATTTCAGGAAACACAAACACGCTACACACTGGTGGCTCCTCACACGCTACACGCTTGTGACTCCTCACACGCTACACACTGGTGGCTCCTCACATACTACACGCCAGGGAGCAGACCGTGCGACATGAGAGGGCACCGCCAGTGATAGGAATACCAGACGAGAAACATTTCTCGCCAGGAGAAATTTTAAAAAAACTGGTGCAGCAGGAAAGGGAAAAGATGGTGTAATCGGGTGTTTGGTTTCATATTGTGAACTTTACTGGAAAAAAATAACATTAAGGGGGAGATTCAGTTGCTGGCACCGTGGCGCACGGACATCACCGCAATATCCGGCTGCGCACATTGCCAGGAATAAAGAGCCTTTAACATTGGCGCAATGTGTCTCCATTTACGTTCCGGAGTCACCTCGTGGAAATTGAATCTCTCCCATAGAATCTAACTGACTTCTATGGATAACACAGACATTTTCCTTTGCCCCAGTTTCCGTACGATCTGTGCCACACGGCATACATTTTGGGCATTTCCTACCCAGAGACCCCGCCCTGCACCAGGTCTCTGTTGTTCTACCTGGACCTCCTATAAGTACAGTCTACGTGGTGATATAAACGCACCTGAGGATCTCACAGAGCAGAGAGAGGAACACAGACAACATTACTGAGACGGGAGGCACTCTGTTATCAATTCAGTCTATCGATTCAACAGGGACTAACGACATTAGAGGCACGAGGCACGAGGCACACAGTGATGTCATTAGTTCCTAGTGAATGGATAGGTTACACTGGTTCAGCGCACAGAACGGCTGTCTCTACCATACACACTATGAACATACATGAACGTGCGGACGCGGAGAGGCTGCGTCACGTTACGCGGAATAAATAGGCGCTTACTCTGACGGCTCCTCCGTGTACTCCTTCAGGCTCTGCATCAGGGACTCCTCGCTCACCTCCACCGTCTCAGGGGGAACACGCAGCAGCCACGAGACGTGAGAGATCAACACTCGGCTTCGAGCATCATAGAATCCTGCACAAATACAGACACAGTCTTTACAGGGCCGCGGCGCGGGCGGGAGAGCACCGGTGAGAGCGCAAATATAAAGGTTTAGGATTTGTGTTACCAAATTGCATTTCGTAAAGGACAACTAAAGGCAAAAACATAAATATCCATTTAATATATAGAACTATTATACACTATTCAATCCCAACTCTACACTGCAGCTTTGTTCCAAAAGAGAGTTTGATTTAGTATATACGGCGCTTCCATCACAAACAATGAAAGTCACATCCGACAGCTAAGACAATGGCTGGACCGGTGCTCGGTTCGTGGATCATCACCTGTCGGCTCCCTGGCTGTGCCGTATATATTAATGCACCAAGACGATCACTACTCCCTAATTCCAGACCAACCCCTGATGGCTCATAAGCAGCTTTTATAGCTGCCAAATGTCAGCAGAGGGACAGAGTCGGACAGACAGCAACAAGGACACATTTAGGGATGTACAACATAAACACGTCAGTTATTTAGCTTAGTAAAACACAGCCTGAAATATGTATTATATTAGTGCCCCATAGCAGCTGAATTTGCTCTTTAAAACTAGTTACCGTGACCTAGGCTACAAACACTACATCTTCCACCATTGTTTTGTTGAGCGATGTACGTTTTGATTGCAAGATTTTAAAGGTTAATGATAATAATAGCAATGCAAAACTATTTATTATTCAATGTTCCTTATACCTTGTGCTAAACCTTTATTATTTTTCCCTGTCATTGTGAATTGTAATTCAGCTGCTTTCTGAAAGCCGCCTTCCTGCAGAGAAGCCATTATTGAAATCGCTTGGCCATTGTAGTGTGATAATGCTCTAAACGGGGTGTTGCAGGGCTGTGAATCGGTCCGGATGTGACAGCGGTGATATGTCGGAGGGTACAGACAGGCGCTGTGTACGGGGTTAGTTAGGTAGCGCGGTGGACAAGCATTCAGAGCTAGGTGCAATTAACCATCTCGTGCAAAGTGAGAAAAACATTTTGTGCAGACACCGACATTATTACACCAGGTTTTGCTTAAATACAGTAAAATATTCTTCTGCCAATAAAACACATTTATGAGGTTCTGGTTTACAATTCCTGACAAATGAAAGTAACCTCAGTGATTAGAGATGAAAGCAGAACTGTGTAATATAATTCTCACTCGCTCTAATTGTAGAATAAAGAAAGTTATCATCGATATAACGCTGCCCACTATTTTTTATTGAACACTTTAACTTTCAGTCGTATTAATTGTTTATTCATTTATTTGACACTTCCCCTTTTATCGTTAGGTAAGGACACTAACAATTTAGACTCTTACATAAACTAGATTTTGGATATAGGAGAAACAAATGTTTTATGTATATAACTACTCCATCTTCCCTGCTGCTCGGTTTATCGGTGAAGATAAAAAAACAATATACGTGGGCGCAGCTCGTTCCAATAAAACAGATGGAGTTTAGAATTAGCGTTTAGATCGCACAAACTCATCATCTCTAACGATGGGTTTTACAGACACGTTGTGTGTAGATTTAGCTTGCTGTGAGGTGTTCTGATATCATATCCGATATGCAAGATTAAAATTCCATAACTTACCATCTTGGAGGGAGAATGACACGAGATCCTATAAGACAAGAAAGTGCACGTCCTGATTAGCCGGTGTGAGCTGACGGATGACTAAGACGATCATAAAAGAACAACAAATAAATAATTCACCCCAGAACAAGACTCAGAATTTACAGAGAACATCCACAAGCAGATAAGACCGGATAGTAATTGTGGATTGACATAAAAGTGACACGGTTAATGGACAGTGTGTGACACATGACACGTAACACGTGAAGATCAGATGTGTTACCTGAGTGATAATAGTTGGGTTTGCCTTCAGGACAGAATCTTCCAGAAGAACATGAGCGAATGTGTCTGTTCCTTCTCTCCCTAAACCACTGGCAAACGCTTCCATGGCAGGAATGACCGTTGGGCACAAGTCCAACCAACGCACCAAGTCCTCCACAAACTTCCTGCAGAAGTCTCTGCGCAGGACGACAAAAGCGTCTCGTTACTACATAGAATATATAAAAACGCATGTTGCAGTGGACGGACAACAGGGTGACTATGCGCAGATTCCTTTTAAAACAGACCTTTGTTCTTTCTCCGGATACAGCTGAGCCAATGACAGGGCACAGAGGCCGGCATAGGCGAACCGTGCCGGTTCACTTAGAGACCTCCCCAGGACCACCTGGGAAAGTTTGCTCCTTCCATCCGATTCGTCCTCCATGTCGCCCCAGTGACGTCACCTGCACATGATTGGTTCAGAAATAAGCAAGAGGGGATTAGAAGTTAGAAAGAACAATACAATGCACCTTCGATTTACATACCCAAAATAAAGTATTTGCACTCAAATCTATTAAGCATGCTTACTGTCCTATGTCTGTACTCAAACCTGATGGTGGGGCTGCTCTATCTTCCATCACTCTGGATGGGGAATAAGGCAAGATTTGGTGCACAGAAGCCCAAAGCAACAGACCTGAGTGGAGACAATATATTTTTATTATTAACCTTTATGTAGCACCAAACTATTGCAGAGACTGTTTAATCGTTCATATTAGTCCCTGCACCCAGCTACGTCCTAAGCATTTCTTTTTATATTTTTGTAATCGTTTCTACTATGAACTTATTTGATGTAATTGACAAAAGTCAATCAAATATGTGTTCAAATATTATCATTAAAGCAATGATGTATTAGTATGTATCAGTGTAATCTTTATTTTAGAATGTAAGATCTATGTTACAGATTGTACAGGTATGTAGTAATCCGTGTCAGCTTTCTGCATGAAGAATTTGACTTTACAACTTTCATTCCGAGGTCTGATACATTGTAACGCCAGGAATCTGATTATCATGTCATTATACAGTACGTAAGAACACCCTATCTACCGCCATTTATGTATTGCTAGAGTTAGTATATGTACCAATCTGAAGAAAGTGATATATATGTTTCATGCATTGTCTGAGATTCAAGAGAAAATTCACGGTTTTATGTATAGAGATATTTTATGAATAAAGAGAAACTGCACAGAGTCCAGTTATTTTCTGGATAAAAGGGTTTATCTTTTATAATTGCTGAATATATTGAATTAGGTGCACATGGAAAATCCCTGAGGAGAATCTATAGATAACTGCATTGTACCAGTATCCCTGCTCTGTATGCTTAATATAATCCTCAGTACTTGTATTGTTCATGTATAGATATCGGCACAGGGCCGCCCCTCCCCCCCCCTTGTTCTTTATGCCGCTGTCATTACTTGACTTTACTGTGTATGATTTGTACGTGAAAGCAGCAGTCCCATGATCAAAATCAGATTTATTTCTTTATAACATAAATCACTGTAGAAGGATACAAGGAATGTCGGTAACAGGTTCACTTTTTTTTTTCTCTTCAGGCTGCTTTTAATGATTTAGGACTCTGGACTACCATGGCAACCACAGCCACATAACACATGATGTAGTGAGCAGAGGCACTTTGGAACGCCCCTCTGAGCTCAGTCAGCACTGTGACATCCTCCTTATCCCCCCTCTGCCATCACATGACCTGCTGAGATCTGTTACCCTGTATCTGTGTACAGACTAACTGTGTCTGGCAGCCATCTTTGTTTGCCAAAAAGAGAGAGAGGTTTTGAAAAGGAGGTAATCATTTGTAAGAGGATATATATATATATCTATATATATATAGATATATATATATATAGATATAGAGGAGAGCACAGAAGTACATGCACTGTACTATGTAGATCAGAAAGTGTATATATATATATATATATATATATATATATATATATATATATATATATATATATATGTCAGCGAGCACAGAGGTACACTGTGCCATGTAGAATAGACAGAGTATATATATAGATATGGCAGCGAGCACAGAGGTACCTGCTTTGTACTATGTAGATTAGACAGAGTGTGTGTGTGTGTATGTATGTATATATGTATATGTATATATATATATATATATATATATATATATATATATGGCAGCGAGCACAGAGGTACCTGCTCTGTACTATGTAGATTAGACAGACTGTGTGTATGTATATATATAAATGGCAGCTTTCACAGAGGTACATGCACTGTACTATGTACATTAGACAGAGTGTGTATATATAGATAGATATGGCAGCGAGCACAGAGGTACATGCTCTGTATTATGTACATCAGACACTACAGACTGGCTGCAGGTAGCTCAGGGTGGAGCTCACTGTATTAGTACATGGGATATGACGAAACACTGTATATACAGCACTGTACATACTCCCATCTCTAGAACGTGCTGTTACCCAGGACAGTGATACAATGTATCACAGTATTATACACAGACACAATGTAACTGGACGGTACCGCCCACTTCCTATACACAGTATGACCCACAGGCTGCTGGGCACGAATACACGACTTAACACCCCCTATCCCCACATAGGACCCGGATCTCACCCGTCACTCCGGTGCTGTGACCCCCGGAGCCCTTCCCCGGTCAGACCAGGCCGCATCTACGCCAGAAGCGTAACTCTCCGGGAATACCACAGTTACGCTTCTGGAGTAACCAGCGCCACGTTCGCCGCTGTCGGAGGTTACGCTAAGTTGGTGGCGGAGGCCACGCTGGGTTGTGGAATAGGGAAAGATACGCTGGTTGCGCAGTGAGGCTGCAGGAGGACTTTGAGCCCCAGGGCGGTTGTCATGGAGACAGATGACATCATCCTGGTGCAGGGACAGGTGCTATAACCCAGGCATGTTATGGGTGCACCTCTCTGGCCTTGTTTGTTTAATGACAGCACCTTATTAACCCTGTGTTCCCTGCATCATCATTCAGTTACACTTATCATTGCATTTCTCCCTTAGCCAGGAGCACAGCACCAATATACAGTTATCAGACAACCCTAAGCAATAAAGATTTGTCCCTGGAAATCCCTGTCTTTGGGAACAACCTATTTTTCAGCATTGCCCAGCTGCACAATATGAATCCTCCTTTTCTGCATGTTGCAGGCGATTCTTACAATATATTCATAATATTTATGTGAAATGCTGAAAGGATGCTCATCCTCATTATGGGGACTGCATAGCTACCAACTGTCCTGATTTCGGCAGGACAGCACCCATTTTTGGGGACAGTCACACCGTTGGCATATGTGTCCCAAATCCCAGCTTTGATCACTTATCGGAACTAGTGAAAGGAGATTTTTCACATTTTTGTCCCCAATCCGCCACTCTCCATTGGGATTATGGATCAAGTAAGAAGAAAGAGGGAAATATATATTTTTCTGTTCTTAATTACATCTGAAGAAACAAGGAAAGCACCAAGGTTATAATGTAGCATTGACTGCACAGCAATAAAAAATAGTATCACTAATAAATTATATTTAGTGCTCTTTACATACGAGGAAGTAAAGCTGTGAAGCCGATACCATCTGACTGGATCCTGGATCCAGTAGATTGTGCGTTTCCACTGAAGCTGCGTTCCCACACGCGTTTCACACAGTCATCTGCTTCCTCAGGGGCTGGGGGGGGGGGGGTAGTTTTCCCACCTCATTTGTAACAAGCAGCTGCATCTATTTTATATTGTAAGTGATACTAGTTTTATTACTACACAATAAATACTACATTCTAACCCTGGAGCTTCTCTTCTTTCTCCATATAACAAATGCCCATAGTACCTGGGAATCTCTTAGTAACACAAACACAGCTGGAGCGACCTTCTCTGTTAGTTGTAATTCATCAACATCGTCATCAACATTTATATAGCGCCAGAAATTCAGTAGCGCTTTACAAATGGGAACTTACCCCTGCCCCCAATAGAGGTCATTTTGCTTTTTTTTTTACTTTTTCAAATACATATCTTCAACAGTGACATAATCAATATTTATGTGGTCGTCAATGACATCGACAGTATTATTAGGTCGACAATAATATCCCTAACACTAACCATATAATACTGTCTACATTCCAATTGTTGATCTAACTTCTTGGTCTAGGCCAAATTTCCTCTTTACGTTGTGTGATTTTTTTTTTTATGGACAGGTTCATAAATCCTGTGTAAACACACACAACAAATGCGTCTTTTTGAAATGTATTTTTGACTCCGTTGATCATCTGAATGTTCATATCTGCTCTTCTCTGCACTGTTGTTATCTGTCACCTTGTAGATGCATCTTTTTTATTACAGAGATAATTATGTTAAAGTTCAAACTTGTTACATTTTTGTTTTAAGTGTGTTGATCCAGAGGAAGATGAAACACCCCCCCCCCCCTGCAGTGTGTGACAGTTGCCGTTTTAGCCTCACATAGGGGGGAAGAGTCTTTTCCACCACCCAAAAATTCAGATAAATTCCCTCCATCAGTCCTCACTAATTTCTGCTACGTTTATAATTTCTTATAAGAAAGGATCCGATCCAGTCGGACTGTCGAATTTCCTGACTTTGGCTGCTTATAAAAATAGTCCCATTCATCTACTGGAGCGTCACCATTATTTTGTGCTTATGGGAGATATCCAGACGGTTTCTCATGAACGTCCCTCCTTACTGAGATCTCTAAATGTCTTTCATATCTCTTGTTTAGAAACTGCGTAAACTATTAATCTTTCAGCTAAAGACTCAGCACCCTTTCTAGATCACCCACAATGTGGATTACAGGAAATCTAAGGTTCTACGTTTCATCCAGGATCCTCGCAGTATTAGGTCTCCAGAAAGAGATATAGTCTGGAAGAAGATTCCTGGAAGCCAGCTCAGAATCTTCATGTTAGTTAGGCGTCTTTCTAAAAAACATTCTGCCAAACCTTGCAAACCAAGTGATGGGCCCTATAGACCCTCCACTGCAGGTCCTGCCGATCAATCAGTGGATTGTGGCTCTTCGGCGATTACTTCTTTGTTTGCGGCCGTGAGTGATCAGCGTACTGGGGCACATGGGTGCATTTTTAAAGAATGGATACCCGTTGGGTGCCTATAATCGTCCAGAGCTCCTGCTGTGCCTGTTCTAGGTCCCACTAGGCTCCTGGGTGCGCTGATACATGTGGTTCTTCTTGTGTTTTGACCCTGTTGACTCCTAATCGTGGCTCTTAGCTGACTGTCTGGGCTTTAGTTCGAATACCCTGGGCGCTATTTTGGTAAAGTCTTTGCTTAACTGTTGCCATCCTCAGTTTGGCCCTGACCTGGTTTTGGATACAGATTTGGTGCTACGTTGACCTTGACGTCTGTGTCCATGAATTTGAATCATATTTTATCCCTGTGGTTTCCTAGGTCCAGTTCTCTGTATCCCTCGTGAATAAGCCCATCTGACCCGTGTAAAAGTCCCGGGGGCTACGGAGTACCGGTAAATACAACCCAGTTTCACGGTGTTTACCGAACGGGGGTGACCCAGACATGACATTGCTCTCCTGAATTATAAAGTACATACTTTGTAGTCGATACAGGTTTTATTCAACAAAACAAAAAACATTCATATAGGTTACAAAACTCTTCTGGTGTCGTCTACAGGGCTCATTTAATAACATGGTACAATGAGCAATAATGTGCTGTAACTCACAGCAACCAATCACACGCCAGCTTGGTGGCAGTTTAGTAGAACCAGACAATGGGAGCTGATATGTATTTGATAACTATATAAACACTTACATGTGAACTTTTAATCTATACCATATAATAAGTGTGCAAATACCGCTAATAGTGCAACCAAGACGTTTGCTCTTATTAGTGTAACTTGTCCATGACCGATGAAAACAGACATACGACTGATTGCTGTAGGTTATAATATTTGTTTTATTGACATTAAACAAACCTGTATACGTCACCTATTTATAGCAGGATTTATACTACAGGGTGCAAGTGACGTCTCGCCTATTAAACTGTGCGCATTGGAGATGATTTAAAGTACACATTTGCGCACCGCAAAACGCAGTTTCGTGCACATAAAGGAGATCACCAGCTCTGAGCTGTCATTTAGCAGAGACCAAGAAACACCCCTACAAATAACACACTCTGCCCTCTCTCTTATTTCAATAATCTACCCTGAGGTCTTGTGCCCTCTGCACTGTTTAATGCACCTAATGTGCACTTCCCCTGTGCAAACTGCGGCTCTACAGCAAGTGCTGACTCTGTAAACCAACGTGGCTCAGGGGCAGTCTGGGTGCACTGTTTATGTACAGCACAGCAGTCATTTTACACTGTGTATATTACATCCATTGTAGTCTGTATAGAACAGTGCACATCACAGTTCATATATATATCACATAGTGCACATTGCAGTCTATATATATCACATAGTGCACATTGCAGTCTATATATATCACATAGTGCACATTGCAGTCTATATATATCACATAGTGCACATTGCACTCTCTATATATCACATAGTGCACATTGCAGTCTATATATATCACATAGTGCACATTGCAGTCTCTATATATCACATAGTGCACATTGCACTCTACATACAAGATAGTGCTTGTTTCCCTCCATGAATCACACTGTGCCTACATCGGCAGGTGACATTATGACGTTGTCCTTCTTTTGACTCCCGGCAATCTAATGTTACAGTTTGGGTTGAAGCAGAGCAGAACGGTGAGGATCACTACCACCCCAAGCAGACACACAAGAACCCATTTCATGACTCCTGTGTACACAAACTGCAGGATGATGATCAGGATGATGAGCAGCATCAGTAACAGGACAACCAGCCTTTTCGCCGCCATCTGCAGGTTGCCGTGACTTTCATCTTCCGAGACACAATGGGCACCGCTGCTCAATCTTACAGCATTCTCTGGGGTGTCAGAAGCTCCACCAGGATCCCCAGCTTTGGTGTCAGGGTTCTCCAGCTTTCTCATTAGCGATTCCTGGTTCTGTAAAGTACATACAAGACCTCCAAAGACGGCGGTGGAAGCTCTACAGATGGGGCAAGAGATGACCCAGTTATCTTCCTCGTGACGGATCAATAGCTTGAGACAGATAGCGCAGAAGTTGTGTTTGCAGGACAACTCCTTGGGAACACGGTAGATGTCGTATCTACTGAAACAGACCGGACAGTCCATATTGGTCAGATAACAACTCGGGACATCCACCTTGACCATGGATGGCTGTAAATCTTCTCGATCTGAGCGAAACTCCTTCTGTTCGACCAGAGATTCTGGGTGAGGTGACCCTGGAATTGGTGGTGTGTCAGATACAGGTTCTCCTGCATTGATTACAGGTTCCATATCTGCAGAGTTACAGTCACATCCTACGTCCTCTCTGACGTTGTGATGGACGTCCGTTGAGTCCCCCATGTTTAGGTTTCTGAGATTGTCTCTTCCCAATACGTTTCTTCAGATTCCTCCTTGTTGTAGGGGATTGAGGCAGCTGAGTTTGATGTGTTCCTGGATCTCCAGCAGCCGCTTCTTATCAAGGATGGTTTAAACATTAACTCAGTATTTGATGTTTTACGGTCCTGGATAATGCACTGGTTTCTTCTGATGTGAACACCCATTTATTACAGGACCTGGGGGAAATGGTTTGTTTAAATAGCAGTTAGCAAAGTGTTTCTTTACTGGTTGTTAGGGAAATGTTTATGGCTATAAAATGGTAAGGAAGAAAGAGTGGACATTATCTTCTAGTATCCGACAGGTGTTACAGTCACACATTTGTAGACACCTATAGAAAAACAGTGTCCTATCGAGTGTGATGTCCCCAATCACAAGGACTGTTGTGCTGGTCACATTAATCTTTATCGGACCTTCGTTTCCTGGTGATTTTCTGAAGCACCGTAGATGCCTTAGTTGACAGGTTCTGAGGTCAATAATGACCTTTGTATTTTGCAAAGGTCACATTTTTGGATCCAGGCCGATGGGTCAGCATAAAATCAAACCAGGAAAAGAAAAATATTCATCAGGTGTGTTGAGGATACAAACATTTGTGCAAACTGGAGTTATTGGAGGTTTTAATGGTCTATCTCCATGAACACGGGATGAAATGGTTCTTCTAGAAGACGTCTCCTATTTTCCAATACCAGTTTCATAGACAAAAGTCTCTAATGGAATTAGTTGTTTTCTGTGGCTGAGAATTAGTTGTAGAAAAATTTGTTTGTACTCCAGTCAAGTAAACATTATCCTCCAGGATGAAGGTTTGGGGACTATCCCGATGCCTTAACACAGAAGCTGTAGATACTTGGGATACTGAAAGGCTGTTACTGTGGCCAAACTCGAGAATTGGCATCCTCTTTTAGAGAGAGTGGAAATAAAGACAATGATGGAGGGATAGTTCTTAGTAAATTGGAGCTAATTTGCAGAATTGGGGCTGGTTCCAGGGAGGCCCAATCATTAAACGTGGGAGCTATTGATTTAATGCCAGAGCTGTTTGGAGCATTTTTGCCCCAAAGAGGGACCCCAACATTCCAGGATCCAGACAACGAGCAACTGAGCTAAAGAAACCAGCAGCCACAAGTGGTGAAAGTGACAAGAACAGTTAGAAGAGAGTAGGACAGTCTGCCAACTGTCTGAATCTCATGGGACAGTCCCGAATTTGGGTGACTGTCTCTCTTAGTCAGCATTTGGTCCGACTGCAAGGACAGTTGGGAGGTATGTCCCGTTTCACGCTGCCCAGCCGTGAAGAAAGCTTTACGTGCATCTAACTGTAGTGCACACTGTATTGCCTGTGTATTTGTCTGAAATTATAACCATGTTACAGCATAGAGGTATTGTTTCTACAAGTAATATTGGGAGGTACTAAATAAATATACATTAATCTATGATAGTTCTGAGATTTTTAGTGTCATAAACATAACTAGTTTGGTTTTGGACATTGATGAAATCGACAGAAAAGTTCTAAACTGCCTATTTGTAACGACGTGTACAGAAAACGACATTTCCTCTATGAATTTGATCGGCGTCATTCTGATGACGATTCGTTGCGGCTACAAAGCATCTGCCTGCGAACAGACGAGTTTGCCAAAAAAAGAAATAAAATCAAATGCTCCCCTTCTGTAAACAAGTTGTCATCGTCATAAACGGACAGATAGTATTAATATTACTACAACGGTGCTGAGGAAGCAAATTATTATTATTAGAAAAACAGAGCTGTAAATAATGATCAAAGTCTGCTACTAATAGACAGACTGGGGTGTGGTGTACACAAAGCACAATATCCCACATTCTCTGGAGTGTAATACTGAGATACAAGTGAAGGAGATGTCCTCTCAGGATGCTTTTGTTAAAATTTGTATCCCCCTATTGATAAGATTTGCTAATATCATCTCAGCTTCTCCGTGGCACCAGGTAAAAAGCACAGATACATTTCCTTGTTCAATCCAAGGTTTGAACAGTCATTTCTATGGGTGTGTGCGAAATAAACTATCAGATAAGATACAGTCGGAATGTAAAACTGACACGTACAGTGGATCGGCTGTGTCAGAAATGTTCAACTGTTCATTTTCTTTAACGGCTTCCTGCCAGGATCCACTGGATTCGCATAGGACATAGGTGACCTGATGCACTTCAGGATCCGCATGAAGGGGCCCTCTGACCTTCAAAAGGGCCGCACATCACTCTTAGGGGGGTATTCAATTGACCGCAAGGTTTCTTTGTCCCCGCTGCGTAAAGAAAAAAAATCTCCCGTGGGTTTTTAATTTTTTTATTTAACTATTTTTTTTACTGTAGAATCATCTGTACCATGTCAAAACACATTAGTGCAAACATATTTGTACCAAAAACATACATAAATATATTTAATTAGTGATTTTTATTTATTTATTTATTCTTTTTTATTTCATTATTTTTTCGCAAGAAAATCAACTTTTACCTGTTAGGCATTAGTGATAAACATACTTTATATATTTTTTTTCTCATTATTACATGATTTCAAATAGTTTTCAGAGGTTTTTTTATTTTTATCACACTCTAAAGAGGTGCGAGATAAAACAGCATATTGGCCTGTTTAACGCACTGCATTAAAAAACAATTGAATAGCTTTTAACGCGGCTGCCTCCCGCACACCCTATACTTTCAATAGACCTTCTACTGGAGCGCGAGAGGGCCGTTTCATGAAAAAAAACGTAGCGTTAAAAATGGAATTGAATCGCAGATAAAGTTAACCCACTCGAAAATGATAAAAAACAGCACTAAAATTACTTAACGTGGTGTTAAAAAAATACCCCCCTGGATCTCAGTAACACCTGTCTGTAATAACATCATCTGCATTTTACACATGTGGACAAGTTATAACAAACACATCTAACAATAAAGCAGGAAGGAGCTCGGGGCCACAGGTGAAGGCTCGGAGGGGCCACAGGTGGAGGGGCCACCTGTTGTCCATCACTGGCTACAGCTGCAGTACTGTACTCGGGAAGCGTTACATTTAGTTCCTGGGCTCCCAATTGCTAAATTACAACAACCAATCTGAAACAATGATTCTGTTTTGGGAACTGCAATATTTAGAAAGGAGAGAAGTGATCTCTGTCTCAGGGGGAACAGATCACAACCAGAGACGTTATCTAACATTGTTGCGGGCAGGAAACACGTGGATCAAATCCCACCTGAACCCTCATGTCCCCCTTTCCAGTACTAAAAAAAAATGCTAACAGAAATAATAACAATAATGACAAAATGTAGACAAGAAATTAACCATTAAAAAATAACCCAGCCACCTCCCAACGCCTCTCCCGTCCCATTGAGACCAAGTCACCTTATTCTGCATACATTGATAAAGAAACATAGTGTCCAGAAACGTAGGACTAAATCCAGAAACTTGCTGCAGCCATGCGCTGGGTTTTATTTATCTAAATTGTTTGCAGTGGACCAGGTACACGCAAACACTGACCTATAATGTACTGGTTGATTATATTATGCAATTCTGCATGACAGGGGGGGACTTTGCATGAGTGTGACGCATTCTGCACCCGGGGTAAATTTCTGAGGCTGCAATAATCACATTAATTATAGGATCAATCATGGAAAATGCATCTTTTTCCTAGTTTTGCCTGATTATCCCTATGTCATGCGTATAGCTGTGCATGTCCTCGTCCTTGAATTGTGGTATGTGACAAACATTGTACATGGACAAAAGATCTTATCATATTCTGTTCTCTAATTGTATGGGGGGATCATGGAAAAATCCAATGGTTCTAAATACAAAATCTCTATGTGGTCAATTGAATTGTTAGTACAGTACTGTACAGACATGAACGTGTAACAGTGGGCACAGAACTGTATATATCGGGCGTGGCATGGGATTGTGGATAAAGGGGACTGGGGCTGTTATTTTCCATGTTGTGTTCACTAAATAATTACATGTCATCATCATCATCATCTGTTTATATAATGCCACTAATTCTGCAGCGCTGTACAGAGAACTCATTCACATCAGTCCCTGCCCCATTGGAGCTTACAGTCTAAATTTCCTAACACACACACACACTAGGATCAATTTTGATAGCAGCCAATTAACCTACCAGTATGTTTTTGGAGTGTGGGAGGAAATCGGAGCACCCGGAGGAAACCCACGCAAACATGGGGAGAACATACAAACTCCTCACAGATAAGGCAATGGACGGAATCTAACTCATGACCCCAGCGCTGTGAGGCAGAAGTGCTAACCACTGAGCCACCGTGCTGCCCATGTGCGCTGTACTGTGAGCTGTTCACCATACCACACACACTATTATGTGGTCACCATGCCGTGTTTGCTAGTTGGCACTATTATAGAGTCACCAAGCATGGCATTTGGACTGCCACGTGCGGTCAGTACAGCCTGTATGAACCATGGTATTGAGTCTACCAATGTCTGGGATTGTGCAGGAGGCAGCGCCATCTTCCACAAGAAAGTCACAACTGATCTCGTTTACCCAGGTTGTCCAGTACCTGTATTTGACCCTCCCAACAAGTTAGTCCGAAGCATTTCGTCTCTCCGTTATCAAAAAGTTGAACAGCAATGATTGTTTCCTTATATTGTGATCGGGTGCTGCCATCTAGTGCCAGATTTATTTATTGCTAGAGAAGAATCACCGCAGCTAAGAATCAGCTATAGAAGAAACATTGGATCTATGTTATTATTATCCTTTATTGATAAAGCGCTGATGTATTACACAGAACTGTGCATTGAAGGGATCATGACACAAATGACATAAAATGACATGAAACAAAAGATAAAGGTGGCCCTACCTGAATGTCACATCACAGTGGATGTTATAATTAAGAGTTTCATCATACGGTGTGAGTAATTACATTGCAGTGTGGGTGTGGCCTGCAGCCAGAGCCGCATTAAGTGTACAGGGCGGCACCCGACTAGGAGCAGCAGCTAATGCAGCCTTAACAGCCCTGGCGGCTTCTGGCTCCCTTATGTGTGTCAGCATTATTACATCATGTCTGTGATGCTTATGGAAGCCAGAAGTCTCTCTACATACAGCGCAGGAAAAGAAGAGTGTCAGGCGCCGCTCGGCGGCCGCCCGCCCGTCCACACAGAACGTCTGGTTGCCTAGCAACCAGACGCGTCACTTCCCCTTCCGCCCGGCCAGCTCAGACCCAGAAGCGTCCCCGTTGCTAGGCAACGGGACGCTGCTTGAAGAGAGCGCTACGGCGCTGCAGGATGACTAGCGCTACGGCGCTACAGCTATGACAGCACTACTAGTGCTGAGGGCATTGGCTAACAGCACTATTTAAGTCCCTCTGACCTCACCTCCTGCGCCAGAGTTTCAGGTCCTTTCCTGTCCTCCAGCGTTCCAGTGTTCCTGTGTTTATCTGTTTCCTGACCCTTGCCTTCCTCCAGTTTATTGCCATTTGCCTGTGACCATTGTGACCCGGATTGCCTTGACTACCCCTTTTGGATCTCCCTTTTGTACCTCGTCAGAACGTTATCGACCCGGCTTGATTCACACCCCGTTCGGATTCTCCTTGTGTACCTGCATTGCCCGCACCGTTGCCAAACCTGCCTGTCTGACATTCCTCTCGTGCTTCGCTATCTGACTCGTGGAAGGACCGCGACCTGCGTGTTTCCTGCAGCTAAGCCCATACCTCCTTGCGGGGGTCCCTGGTGAACACCAGGGGCACGTTAGACTCCGCGCCTTCCTCCGAGTAGTGCCAACGACAGCAGGTACGCTATACTAGTCGTGACAGTAAACTCTGGCGATGACTACCGAAGGAACGGGGGAACCCTCAGCCCGGGACCTTCTCATTCATTTGGCTCAGCGAGTAGAACAGCAAGAAGCAGCCCAAGCACATCTCCTACAATGTGTTCAAGGTATCGCTACACGCTTCGATGCCTTACAAGGTTCCCTGCCTGCTGCTCCTGCCATTACCACCGCCCCAGGGGCGTCCTCTAGTGTGGTTACTGTATCCACTGCAACTTCTGGCATGCTTATCCCCACGCCTGAAAAATACGATGGAGATCCCAAGAAATGCAGGGGTTTCTTGAACCAGTGCTCCATCCAGTTTGAGTGCAATGCAGGAGCATTTCCTTCAGAGCGAACGAAGGTGGCGTTTATGATCTCCATCCTGAGTGGTCAAGCACTAGCCTGGGCTTCGCCTTTGTGGGAAAATGGAGACCCTCTTCTTAATAACACCGGCTCCTTTATTGAAGCTTTCAGGAGAGTCTTCGATGACCCTGGGAGAGTAGCCTCTGCTGCCACCAGCTTGCTGAACCTGCGTCAAGGCAACTTATCGGTTGAGCAATATGCCATCCAGTTCCGGACCTTAGCGTCAGAGCTGAAATGGAACAACGAGGCGCTGGTCGCAACTTTTTGGCAAGGTCTAATCGACCGTATTAAGGACGAATTATTTTCTCGGGATCTTCCCTCTGATCTTGATACCCTAATTGCGCTATGTATCAAAGTAGACCTACGTTATCAAGAACGCACCCAGGAACGTCCTGTCTCTAAGCGGGTGGTTCCTCGTCTGGCTCCTCAATTTCAAAACCCAGTTTTGCCTATGGATGAACCCATGCAAGTAGGACGCTCCCGTTTATCCCCAGAAGAAAGAGAGAGGCGCTTCAGGCAGCGTCTCTGCCTTTACTGTGGCGATTCCGGACATGTTCTCAAGGTCTGTCCTAAGAGACCGGGAAACCCGTCCTCCTAAACGGTAGCAGGGAGGCCGGTTTAGGAGTATCCACAGTTGCTCCCTACTCAAAAAACACCCCTGAGCTTCTTATGGCAGTCACCCTGAGCACCCCTAGAGGTCCCTTCTCCACCACGGCCTTTGTGGATTCCGGCTCCTCCGGGAACTTCATTTCTGCCACTCTCCTTGCTGGGCTTCAAATTCCAACTCTCCCCTTGCCTCAATCATTATCATTAACAGCAGTGGATGGGAACCGCGTCAGCAGTGGCTCCATCTCCTTCATCACTTCACCTATTCGGTTAATGGTTGGAGCCCTCCATAGCGAGATGATTCAGTTGTTGGTGTTGCCAAAATCCATCAATCCCATTATCTTGGGGCTTCCATGGCTACGAAGACACTCTCCGCAGATGGACTGGGATCGAGCTCAGGTTACTCGTTGGGGTACAGAATGTCATCATAGATGTCTACCTAGTGTTCTGCCTCCTGGTTCCCAAGTTGTTGCTCAGTCCACGGTTACGGAACCAAGCCTTCCAGCTGCATACACTGACTTCCAAGATGTATTCAGTAAAACTGAGGCCGAGTTATTACCTTCCCATCGGCCCTGGGATTGTTCCATCACTTTGCTTCCCGATCAACCTATACCCAAGGGGCGAACGTATCCCCTTTCTCGCCCAGAGACCCTGGCAATGTCCCAATATATCAAGGAGAATCTGGAACGTGGTTTTATTCGCAAGTCTACCTCTCCTGCTGGGGCTGGATTCTTCTTTGTCAAGAAAAAAGATGGGTCTCTGCGCCCATGCATTGACTATAGACCCCTGAATCGTATTACCATCAAGAATCGGTACCCGTTACCTCTTATCTCTGACCTATTTGACAGAATCAGCGGGGCTCAAGTGTTTACTAAATTAGACCTACGAGGGGCCTACAACCTCATTCGTATAAAGAAGGGTGACGAGTGGAAGACCGCCTTCAATACGAGGGATGGTCATTTTGAATACCTGGTAATGCCCTTCGGTCTTTGCAATGCCCCTGCCATCTTCCAGAATTTCGTTAATGACATCTTTCAAGATCTGTTGTACACCTCCGTAGTCGTTTATCTAGACGACATCCTAGTGTTTTCTAAAGACTTGAGTTCTCATCAAGAACAAGTGAGGGAGGTCTTACGAAGACTGCGCAAATATCATCTTTATTGCAAATTGGAAAAATGTGTTTTTGAAGTTCTCCAAGTGTCCTTCCTTGGGTTCATTGTGTCCGGCTCCGGGTTACAGATGGATCCCACCAAGGTGTCATCCATCTTGAATTGGCCTCAACCGCAGGGTCTTAAAAGTATCCAAAGATTCATTGGATTCGCCAATTATTATCGACAGTTCATCCAAGATTTCTCTTCCATCATTGCTCCAATTACAGCATTAACTAGGAGATCTGCCATTCCAAAGATATGGTCTCCAGAAGCTGTTTCTGCCTTTACTACTCTGAAGAAAGCCTTTTCCTCTGCCTCTGTGCTCTCTCAGCCGGATCAACAGCGACCTTTCTTTGTGGAGGTAGACGCCTCTTCAATAGGCATTGGAGCCGTGTTATTCCAAAAGACACCTTCAGGTACCCATTCTCCATGCGGGTTCTTCTCCAGACGATTTCTTCCCAACGAGATTAATTACGGAATCGGAGACAAGGAGCTTCTCGCTATTAAAGCAGCTTTGGAGGAATGGCGGCACCTATTAGAGGGAGCCCTATATCCGGTTACCATCTTTACAGACCACCGAAATTTGACATTCATTCGGGAAGCTCGCTGTCTGAATCCTCGGCAGGCCCGCTGGGCATCATTCTTTGCTCGCTTCAACATGATTCTTACCTTCTGTCCAGGTGCTAAGAATGGGCGGGCAGACGCTCTATCTCGTTCTTTTGATGATACAGACCGCCTGAATCCATCGATTCCTCATTGCATTATTGACCCTTCGAACATCATTGCTATCACCAATACTGTGAAGGATGCTCCTCCCACAGGACGATCATTTGTGGAACCACAATTACGACTCAAGGTATTGCGTTGGGCCCATTCGTCCTGTATCGCGGGTCACGCTGGCATAAAGAAGACCACATTCCTTCTCTGCCGTCGTTTCTGGTGGCCCACCATACGCGCTGATATACGGGACTTTATTGCAGCATGTACCATTTGTGCCCAACACAAAACTTCCAGGAAGGTTCCTGCTGGGTTGCTCCAGCCCCTACCCACGCCTGATGCTCCCTGGGAGAGTATAGCCATGGATTTTATTACTGACCTTCCCTGCAGTTCTGGATTCAATACCATCTGGGTTGTCATTGACCGATTTTCTAAAATGGTGCATTTTATTCCTCTTTCAGGTCTACCTTCAGCCAGTCACTTAGCCGACACATTTATCAAGGAGATCTTCAGACTTCATGGTTGCCCTAAGGAAATTATCTCTGACAGGGGAGTGCAATTCATCTCCCGGTTCTGGAGGGCTTTCTGTAAAAAACTGGGTACGGAGTTAAAATTCTCATCGGGATATCACCCCCAGACCAATGGTCAGACCGAGCGGATCAACCAGGATTTAGAGACTTTTCTCCGTTGCTTTACCGCTGATAATCAAAGCAGATGGTCACAATTCCTTCCCTGGGCAGAATTCTCACACAATCACCATGTCCATGAATCTACCGGGTTTTCTCCATTCTTTATTGTGACCGGGATGCATCCTATTATCCCAGAGCCATTTCCCAATTCTTCCTCCTCTGTTCCAGCGGTGGACTCACTTTATCGAGAATTCTCTATCATTTGGGCCACAACCAAAGCAGCTCTGCAAAAGGCATCACAGCACCATAAGATCTTTGCAGATCGCCACCGAAGAGCTACTCCTCTATTGAAGGTAGGGGATCAAGTATGGCTTTCCACTAAAGATTTAAAACTCAAAGTACCATCTATGAAAATGGCTCCACGTTTTATTGGTCCTTACATCATCTCACAAGTTATTAATCCAGTGTGTGTTAAACTAAAGCTACCGGCTTCTTTACGATGTCATAATACTTTTCATGTGTCCCTACTCCGGCCATTGGTGCTTAACAGGTTCTTTGTACCTCCATCTCGACCTCCTCCTGTTCAAACCTCCTCTGGAACAGAGTTTGAGATCAGCCGGATTCTGGATGTCCGCATTCGCTACGGGCAACAACAGTTCCTTGTGCACTGGAAGGGATTTGGCCCGGAAGAAAGATCTTGGGTGGATAAACCGGACCTTCACGCTCCTGTTACTCAAGAGATTCCTCCAAACAAGGGGAGAAGGAGGAGGGCATACTGTCAGGCGCCGCTCGGCGGCCGCCTGCCCGTCCACACAGAACGTCTGGTTGCCTAGCAACCAGACGCGTCACTTCCCCTTCCGCCCGGCCAGCTCAGACCCAGAAGCGTCCCCGTTGCTAGGCAACGGGACGCTGCTTGAAGAGAGCGCTACGGCGCTGCAGGATGACTAGCGCTACGGCGCTACAGCTATGACAGCACTACTAGTGCTGAGGGCATTGGCTAACAGCACTATTTAAGTCCCTCTGACCTCACCTCCTGTGCCAGAGTTTCAGGTCCTTTCCTGTCCTCCAGCGTTCCAGTGTTCCTGTGTTTATCTGTTTCCTGACCCTTGCCTTCCTCCAGTTTATTGCCGTTTGCCTGTGACCATTGTGACCCGGATTGCCTTGACTACCCCTTTTGGATCTCCCTTTTGTACCTCGCTGTCAGAACGTTATCGACCCGGCTTGATTCACACCCCGTTCGGATTCTCCTTGTGTACCTGCATTGCCCGCACCGTTGCCGAACCTGCCTGTCTGACATTCCTCTCGTGCTTCGCTATCTGACTCGTGGAAGGACTGCGACCTGCGTGTTTCCTGCAGCTAAGCCCATACCTCCTTGCGGGGGTCCCTGGTGAACACCAGGGGCACGTTAGACTCCGCGCCTTCCTCCGAGTAGTGCCAACGATAGCAGGTACGCTATACTAGTCGTGACAAAGAGAGAAGCCCTAAGGTAAGTATATCATCATAAAGCATACTAGCCAACTCTCCCGGAATACCCGGGAGACTTCTGAATTTCGTGTAGGTCTCCCGAACTCCCAGGAGAGTTGGCAATTCTCCCGCAACTGCCCACTTCCTAGTGAAGTGGGCGGATTTGAAGTCTCCATGATGCGATTCTCCGGGAATCGCATCATTTTGGCTACGGACCCCCGTGTTAAAATGACGCGTTTGTGTCATTACGTCACAGGGGCGAGGCCAAAATGACGCTCCCGGAGGCCAGCCTTTAAAGGTTGGCAACTATGTCATAAAGGGGGCACTATCATTTATTACAATCATAAAGGGGCATATTTATTAATTAGATAATCGGGCCTAATAGTGCATTATATATTTAGAATCATGTGGCTGAAAATTGGGTTAGTAAGTAACCCTCTACCTGAGTGATGGCACCATGCTCTAAATTTTAGACCATACTCCAAAAACATACTAGTAGGTTAATTGGCTGCTATCAAAAATTGACCCTAGTCTATGTGTCTGTCTGTGTGTGTGTTAGGAAATTTAGCCCCAATGGGGCAGGGACTGATGTGAGTGAGTTCTCTGTACAGCGATGCGGAATAAGTGGTGCTATATAAATAAATGGTGATGATGATGATATGGGCTCCCTGACTTCAGTGCTTCGGGCCCCCCAAAGCTTTAATCCAGCTCTGCCTGCAGTATGTGAGGCGCACCAATCGTAAATTGAAATGCAGATAACCAGCATGAAAAAAAATATTCTTAAAAACATAAACTCACAGTGTATGAAAACACATTTCACATAAAAACCCCACAAAATATCACACAAGACCATCAACTAATATGTACTGAAAATGTTAAAAGACTGAAAGGGATGGAAATAAAAAGAGACTTTTAGGTCAGCATGAACTTTACTGGATTTTTAGGTTTAGAACTTTTACTCCTAAGGGTCTTAATGAAAGGGAGGATTTTAATATATTTTTTTTTACTTTTTTGATTTTCTTCATTTGAGATGTCTGCATTCAAATGAGCAATAACCAGAACCAACATTTTATAATCATATTTTGAATCCTAAGTGGTGATTAAATAAAGCTTTATACATTAATAACATAAAATGGCTAATTGTTTAAAATACTATATAACATAAATAAGCCTATTGCCCCATCACTGCCACTCTGGTTCCTTGGTTACAACCCCCATTGCGTTCCATCTGTATTAAACAGATATATGGATTTCATGCCAAACAGACCAGTATGTACAGTTTGTAATTGTTTATAGTATGTATTGATAGAGAAAAACATAAAAATGGTGAAAAAAGCAAATTGCTGTCCTCTGGACCCTTTTAGAACTAGCCCTGGCTAGTTTGCTTTCCCTAATTAGCCCTGTATATCACAGATACAGATATATATATTCTAATTCCAGATGCATCCTACTGGTTTATGTTATAAAGACCTGGCCCATTTTATAACAATGACTTCACTATATATATATATATATATATATATATATATATATATATGCTGCACCCAGCAGTGATTGGATTAGAGGAATGATCCTGAATAATGTGGCTCAGTGAGATGACAAATGTATGAGGATCATCTAGGTCAGTAATCTTTAGCCCCCCTCCCCTAAACTGTACTGGAACTGTGCATTCTGGGACTTGTAGTCCTGCAACAGCCGGAGAGCCACAGGTTGAATAAGGACAACCTATAAAGATAGAGTAGGCGGGTCTGGTACGTCTTCCTTCACCTCTCTATGGTCACTGCTGGGAGTCACGTGGTCAGCTAATGCCGGAAGTGATTGTTCCGTTGCCCTAGACGCCCGGTACTCCCGGTGCTCCGAGGTTGGGTGACATGTCCAGGAAGCAGAGTGTCCGGTCCCGGCCCGGGAAGAAGGCGGAGGTGGAGCGGAAGAGGGACGAGCGAGCGGCGCGCAGGGCCCTGGTTAAAGAGCGCAGGAATCGGGCGGGAGAAGCCGATGATTTGGAGGAATTCGCCAGTTTCGCGAACCAGCTGCAGGTGCTCGGACTCCGGCTGCGAGAGGTACCGGGAGACGGGTCAGTATCCGGGACTCTGGACGTTAATATCCGCCATGTTATTACACCCAACTGACGCATTGACCGCCATCTTTGTACTCTCATGCTGTCTACCAGCCGCTGGGACCCAGGGTCTGATTAGCGCCATCTTGGTACTCATGCTCTTTGGATGCTATGCTTATACTGGTGCCATATTGGTACTCTCACATTGGACCATCAACTTCTAGTGCCATCTTGGTACTCATCCCATATCATCAAGATTTAAAACTTCAGCACTTTCTAGCACCCAGTTTGGCATACTCTAAGTGTCCCAACAACACCTAGAACAGTGTTCGCTAACCTGTGACACTCCAGGTGTTGTGAAACTACAAGCATACTTGCCAACTCTCCCGGAATGTCCCGGAGACTCCCGCATTTTGCGAGAGTCTCCCGGGTGAGTGTGGCAATCTCCCGAATTCTGCCCACTACACTAGGAAGTGCCCACTTCCTAGTGAAGTGGGCAGAATTAGCTCCCAAACGTAGCGATTGCGTCCCCCCCCCCCCCCTCTGGCAAATGACATGCTTTGCGTCATGACATCACGGGGCGGGTCCAAAATGATGCACATTTTGGAGCCCCGCCCTTGTCACGCCCAACTCCCATTACAGGTTCCCGGAAACCAACTATTCAAAGTTGGCAAGTATGACTACAAGTCGCAGCATTCCCTTCCAACAATAAGCTGCTATATATTGGCAAAGCATGCTGGGACCTGGAGTGTCACAGGTTAGCCAACACTGACCTAGAAAGTCCACTCTGACCAGTGCAAGATTAGAACATTTTACTCATCTGTGTAATAATATTATAATTTATATAGCGCCAATCAGATTATGCAGCGCTGCACAGAAAATATGTGGACATTCACATTAGTACCTGTCTCTTTGGATCTTACTGTCTAAATTCCCTACCACACACAGAGAGAGACTAGTGGCCATTTTTACAGAAGCCAAATTATTAGTATATATTTGGAGCATGTGGAGGAAACCCAGGTGCACACAGAGAGATAATACAGACACCACACAGATAGGGCACTGTTTGGAATTGGATCCATAACCCGCACCCGGGTGAGGCTGTAATGTTAAAAAAAAAAATAGTTGTGCAATAATGATGACCATCACACAATGTACAATTTCTAAAAACACTGACCTGTAGAAAATATTCAATTTTAATTAATTTGAATTTACAAAATCTCATGGTTTGAGGTCAAGGAGCACTGCAGTGTTTTGTCCTCAGTGGTGTGGTTACTGTAGGTGCTCCCTAATGATACATTTTGCTTTCTCCTTAATTAATTTGCATAATCTGATTGGCAGGATTGTGCAACATACACTCAATATTACCACAGGATCCATATCATCATCATCATTTATTTATATAGCGCCACTGATTCCGCAGCGCTGTACAGAGAACTCGCTCACATCAGTCCCTGCCCCATTGGAGCTTACAGTCTAAATTCCCTAACATACACACACAGACAGAGACTATGGTTAATTTTGAAGCAGCCAATTAACCTACTAGTATGTTTTTGGAGTGTGGGAGGAAACCGGAGCACCCTGAGGAAACCCACGCAAACACAGGGAGAACATACAAACTCCACACAGATAGGGCCATGGTCGGGAATTGAACTCATGACCCCAGTGCTGTGAAGCAGAAGTGCTAACCACTGAGCCACTGTGCTGGCCCATATGATCCATATGTATCATCATCTCATCCAGCCCTTTACAGCCAATCCAGTGAGTTTTTGTTGCAGCCACATAATACCTGTGTGTTTACCATGGCATTTACTGGGACATTAATCCTCTGGTTCAGCAGAATTTCTATAACTAACGTCCATTGCTCTAATCCATAGAAATATATAATTCCTTTACTCCGAAAAAAAAGTAATGTGGCACCAAGCAACTCCTAGTAGTGCCGGATGATTCAGGCTTCATGATTCAGCAGTTGCTACTTAATGTACTCTAAAATAAATCTGTGTCTGTCTCTCAATAGGAACTGTCTCTTTAGAGCGCTGGGCGACCAGTTGGAGGGTCATTCTAGAAACCACCTGAAGCTGCGGCAAGAGACGGTCAATTACATGGTGAAACACCGCGAAGACTTTGAGCCCTTTGTGGAGGACGAGGTTCCTTTTGACAGACACGGTGAGAGCCTGGATTATCGGAGCTGGTCATTGACCTGACGGACTGGCGTTTAAATGTCTCTCTCCCCGTAGTTTCTAACCTGGCGCAGTCCGGTACGTTCGCGGGTAACGACGCTATCGTGGCCTTCGCTCGCTGCAGCAACGTGAACGTGGTAATTCACCAGCTCAATAATCCCCTGTGGCAGGTAAGGATTGTGTTTATTAGACGACTTATTGATTCCTTTAATGCTGAATAAAAACTAATTATGTTATAATTAAACAACATGCTCAGAAAATCATTACATTTAGCTATGAATGAACAGCTACATCTGCAAATTAACTTTAAGATCCCAGTAACCTGCTTGTTATAAACTGTCACATTATTGTTATTAGGATTTCTGAATGTCAAATTATTGACCAAACTATACCCCAAAAAACAACTAGCTTCAACGTCATCCCACATTAGTGTTTAACAATATGATCATTTAGAACTAAATATTGCTTTACATCTTAAAAAAATAAAATAAAATACAAATTTATGCAGGGATGCACTGAACTGGTATTTTATGATTGGACTTTTATGAAATCAATTCAATTAAATCGAGCGCTAAACGCAATCCCTGATTTGCATATTCAAATGAAACAGCTGGGCCTATATAATTCCTGTATCTAATTATAGCTTACATAAGCAAAAATTCAGTGTCCTGAGTATTAAAAATACAGGAAAAACAGGATTTGGATGCAGATCTCTGAATCTTGCTTGAAATAACTTGACTGTACATCAAAACTGTTCCTAGATGCATGTATTGAATTAGAAAAAGGGATTTACAATATGATTTATTGCAATATACTTAACAAAAAGCAAGTTTTTCCCAACTGTCTTTGTATATTCCTGGGTGGGAGCAGACATATTGAGATTAAGGGCTAGATTTACTAAACGGCGGGTTTGAAAAATTGGAGATGTTGCCTATAGCAACCAATCAGATTCTAGCTGTCATTTATTTAGTGCATTCTACAAAATGACAGCTAGAATCTGATTGGTTGCTATAGGCAACATCTCCACTTTTCCAAACTCGCCGTTTAGTAAATCTAGCCCTAAGTCTGCTGTAAAAGATCCTTTATAACCACACTCTATACACAGTAATACCAACAGCACCTCCACATTGTGAATCTATATTTGTTGGTTTACAGAAATTAATTCTGTTTGTACAGAAACCGACAAGATAAAATCTTGAATCTGCCTTTGTACTTCCTTGTTCAGTGCATCGTGGGGTAATCACAGCCAGGAAAATTAAATAAGAAAGATGTGTGATAAAACTAGTGACTTGCACAGGAGCAGAATGAGCAGGAGAGGAGATGGTTAACAGCGCTGTAAGGAGCTTTAAGCTTAACAGCGCTGTAAGGAGCTTTAAGCCCTCTCTGGTTTCTGTCTTCCTGGTTCAATCGTTCCCCTCGGCTTGGCCAGCGATCTTCTGTTTGTAGTATTACGCTTTCGATGTTCTGCCAATACAAACATTAGTGGTGCTGCTGGGGAAATATTATGTTTGCTCCACTCTTATCTGTGCAGATCCGAGGCTCCGATAAGTCCAACGTCCGTGAGCTGCACATCGCTTACCGATACGGAGAACACTACGACAGCGTCCGGCGCATAACCGACAACACCGAGACGCCGGCCAATGTGCAGACTGAGGTGAATACGCCGTCCCGGATATACATTAGGTTGTAAACATGATAATGAGCAAGTTCCGCTCTATGGAGAATGTCTCTTAGGAAACATTATTTGGCTTCGATTCTAATATCAAGGAAATTGAGGGATTCCTCTAGGTCACTTTGCTGCCCTGAACATATTTAAAGGACCACTAGACCCCCAAAACTAATATTTTCATCTTCAGGACAGTGTGATAGGATGTTATGCAGGTCATCAACAGGGTCTGCAGTCACTTGAGCTGCTGTGATGTCACTGGTTCTTGCCCTGTTTATTAATCAACCAATCCACTCTGTATTTATCTACTGCAGAGGGGTGAGACAGCATGATGGATATATTAAGTTGTGTATAAACACCCCAGTTAGTTTGAGCAACCCAGGATTATGATTGACAAATAATCTGCAGTTGAAACGTTATTTTATAAAAGATAATTCCGCTTAATATCCCACCGTAAGCATGTGTCCCCATACTGCTACATCCTAGCCCTGAGGGCCCGAAGTTCTCCAGGGCAGAGAGCTGTCATGTAATAGAGAGTGCTATTCAAGAGTTGTCAACTGAATATTTTAAGAACTACACCGTAAATTTATACACTAAATGAGCTGGGAAAATAACCTTGTATTCATTTGGGAACTAGCAGCGTTATTCCACAGCGCTGACCTCACACCCCCCACCCGGAGGAGATTCTAATCTATAAAGGTCAGGGGGGGACAAGGTGAATGTGGGACAATAAAACTGGATTTCAGTGTATTCAGGTTTGCCCAGGAAAATGGGAGAGGGGCCAAAGGAAGTCTATTGATTCTCGCAGCGAAGTGCGATTACACCATTAGAAGTTTAGGGTGAGGAAATAGTATTTGTTGTGTTGAAGTTACTGGTTAATAGAAAAACAGGACAGACGTGAAAAGCGCGCTACACCGTGGCAGAAGATGTCTAAACATTGACCCCAAAATAAAGAGACCTGTGTAGGATAATAATGATTGTGGCTGGCTGGAGGTTGTTTTATAAAGAAAATAAATCATTAAATTATAAAATGTTTAGTTTTTAAAATGTTTTATTCCTAATGGTCCTATTCACCCACTACAGATGCTGTCCAAGGACGAGTCCAATCGGAAGGGCAAGCAGAGGTCCGGCGTGTTGGAGGAGCGGTCCGGGCGGCAGGGGGACGCGGTGCAGAAAGTGCAGAACGCCACTGGCTGCGCGGTAACGGATCAGAGATTTGTGTGATCTCACCAAGACTAATGTACAAATACTCAAACGTTTCAGGAGATGGGGAAATACTTTATTGTATGATTTTGTTATAAGGAACGTGGGATCTTTTAGAACAGGTGGAGTAACAGCTCCCCTAATTCTTTGTGTACCCCTTAACACCTCCATAGCCTCTAATATATGACTTCATGTTTTTTTTCTATGTTATTTTTTCGGGTAGGAGTGCTGGGGTGTTGGTACAGACAAATAATCCCAATTTGTTTAGAACATATATAGAGTTCTCCTGTGGAATTCTGGGGGAACCAATTTAGATAATCTGTTACTAAAAATAATTCTCAGTTATGTATAACACTTTAACGTTACATTCTCTTCCTCTGTTAGGACGTGCAGCTCATTCTGCAGAGCTTGGAAGCTGAGTGCTATGACATCGAGTCGGCCATTCATGTCGTCCTGCAGATCCAGGAATTGAAACAAATCGGTGAGTGTTTCCCTTGTAAATCCGGTGACCTCCAACACCAGCACTCTGGTAAGACGGTTCTGCGGTTGTGTCGCCTCCGGTGACCCCGTTTCGTTATTCCGAAGAAACAATCTTGAGCTGTCTGAGTTAACACTTTTAGTACGTGAGCTCAGGGTGCGTTTTATGGTGGAAAGAAACCTGAATATTTTACCCTGTACTCTGCACATCATAGATCCCGTCATTGTTGTCCTCTATCCTCAACAGCTGACATCAGGGACTGTGCAGACGAGGGAAGTGACTGTCCGTACACACAGGTATCTTTGGACACTTGTGACCATGAAAGGTCAGGAACACATCAGACTCCCGAGAACACAGGGCCCTCCGGCCTGGTATCCACGCAGCAGAGGAACCGCAGCGGACAGGCCAGGCCTGACGTGAATGTTGCTCAATCTGAGGTGGATAGTGCAGATCTGAGGAACGTCCAGGAGGAGAACAGGGACGGTCGCGGCCAGAAGGTAAATGCCTCTGTCCTGGAATATGGCACCATCTAATGGCATATAGAGACATTACTGTAGGTTCTCTATGTAGTGTAATGTAGTCTGATACGTTTTTAATGTAATATTATTTTATATAAGTGGTATAAGCGATAAATAAATAGCATCATTGCGGACTGGAAGCTGCAGTGATGATCTCTCAAGACCTGGCGACCTACAGGTTCTATAATCCTGCTGTATGTACAAAGAGCAGAATATCCAATGGATAACGGAATGCTTTTGCTCTTGGGATGCCAGATAAACATTCCCAGGCATCTGGTAGTGTGCAGTGAGCAACCTATAAATGAGAACTCTTTTCGGACAAGCAGCTGATGCTATCATTCTGTGGAGTTTTACCTAACTGTGTTGTGTTCATTTGATCCTCCAGGTGAGCAATAAGCAGAGGAAAGAGCAACAACGACAGCAGAAGAAGAAACGTCAGGAGGAGAGACACCGGCAGAAGGTCCAGGAACTCCGGAGCAATAACACAGACAATAACCAGGCAGAGGACAGGGACCCCTCGCGTGTAACGGTCATAAAGGCTCTGGCAGCCCTCAATATCTGACGCTTACACGAGCAGATCTCTGTTCTGGGGGATAGTCATCTTGTGTGGATCATATTTCATCTGTGTCATTGCCTCATTCGTCCACCGGGGGCAGATGAGGCCTCTCCCCGTGCCCGCCATCTCTGTCGTCCTCCTCTGAGTAATGTTTGTGGGGGCTGATGGGACATCGTCCAAACATCAGTACATGTACCGCCAGGGGTTGGCTCACCGCCTCTCTCTGGGACTTGTGGTTCCACAACAAAGAACCACATATTGCCTGAACATGGAGAACAGTATATGAAGAGCTTTATATTTGTAAATAAATTTATAACAGTTTATTATTTTTGTTTTGCATGAGCAGAATGTTTAAACTGTAGTAGATCTGTTGCCCCAATGTTACATATTAGGGTTCATTAACTCATCTAACTCGTACATTGTGCTTGCTCCAAAAATATTATATAATACTATTCCAGAGTGATAGCATCACCCAAAAGATCGCAGGTCAGCCCTCACTCACATCATTCATGGACAGAGGAACAGTGAATGTTTTACTGTCTCTCTCCATCTCAGAATAACTTGGGGAAATTTGCAAATCTGCACTTAAACCACAGCAACCAATCAGGAGTTAGCTTTTATCTGACTGGTGCACGTTAGTCGATGGAAGCCAATGTCTGATTGGTTACTATGATGTTAAGCATGCCCCTTTGAGCAGTGTTAGTAAATGCCACTCTCTGAGCAGACTAAGGATGTGGTCAAACCACACAATATAGAGTAAGTTCTGGCGATCCAATGATAGAATTAGATTATGGATGCAGCAAATGTTGCCAAAGTGTTATTGGCAAATAAAAGCTGAATTTGTGGGTTTGATGGGATAAAGGGCAGTGTGTATGATATAGTCGTATAAAAGGGTCCTATACGTTGGGAAACTCTTAGTTGATGCTGCTGATATTAATTCTTTGGAGGTCTCAAATGCCTCGGTTTCTCCCCACTGTTACTAAAGAGCACTTTCCAGCACCGAAGCTCAACCATAGCTGGGTAATTAGAAACTCTGCACTTTAAGGTTTATAGTGAAAGTGGCAGCGGATAGAACACGAGCCGCAGCCAATAGTGTCACAGCCGCACACATCTGCACTTCCAGGTTTATAGTGAAAGTGGCAGCGGATAGAACACGAGCCGCAGCCAATAGTGTCACAGCCGCACACATCTGCACTTCGTAGCACAGTGAATGTTATGGGAAATTACGGGGCTTCCAGTAGTGGAATCTCTCAAGTGCTCTAGATTAGGGACACCTATTAATGAGGGTGAGTTAATTTAAGTGGGTGAACTTTTTAAGGTGTACATGGGACCCAGGACACCGGGACCTTCTGTACAGAACATTTGTGGACTGACTCTGTCGTATGATATTCTCTCGCCCATACCTGACGTCAGGGACCTGATCCTGTGTGAAACTGGATTCATTAGTAATAAGTTTTGCAATGAAAAGTTAATGTTTGAAAAGTTTTGCTGGATCTGTCTGACCCACCCAACATTTTCACTTATTTAAATGTAAAGATAATGATATAAGGGTAAGATTAGCCGTATAGTCTAACCCCAAACACGCATCCTGGCTTCTGAGAAGATCTGATGGGATATACGCCCGTCTCTCACCCAGCAATCGTCACAGACTTGTTTCCACATGAAAGTGAATGCTGGCGTCTGTTTATTATATGTTTCTGGACCTTGGTTTAACCTTGAACATATGAACAGCCCCGTAGACCATGTTAGAACAGAGCTCTGGGCACACATGGGAATAACCTGGTAATTATTACATCGTCTGCCTGTGAAATAAAACAATGTAATCTCTGTTTCACTCACGGACTCCTTTTCTCCTTTCTTATATCTAATAAGTTTCCCTAATCGCTGACGGAGGAGATGTACGAGGGGGCTATTGGATGGGGGCTTCCATGATGGTCTCGGTGGAGTTGTCGTATACACAGAGGAAATACGTTTCTACGAATGGAAAATCCTTAAATGTCTCTTTTTCTACTCTTTGTATTTATTGAGGATTTTTTAGTATAAATTACATTAAAGTACTGTCAGACTTGAGAAGGGAAAGTGGTCAGAATACCAGAGAGGGGCCGGTTGGTAATCACGGGTAAGCTTTGCCAATCTTGGTGCCCGGAGGCTGAGGGGCGGGGAACAAAGATCAGTTTAGAAAAGTGAGAACAAGTGGGTGAGGCAGAATGAATGAGTGATTGAGCTTTGGTGAATGGTTTGATAAACATTCTTTATTACCACCTGTACAATACACGGTTCAACATCATTACATGAATTCCCCGTGTGTTACTCTTAATCACATTTGCAATTTCAAAAGCGATGAATCTACCGATCAATTCACTAAAATGACATTTTCATGACAAAAATAACACTTTTTTTCAGCCTTTCAGGGTAAATACAGAATAATTCACAAAACAGTGTAAATAAATATCTGCTAATATCTAGTTAATAAAGAGAATTTTAAGAATAACGTTTAGAATTCTATAGGGAACGTCCAGGAATCCCACTCAGGACTTTAGCTTTGCAGTAAAGCTCCGCGACAGACACAAGATAGGGAAAATGTTTACATTTGTCACATCTCAACCTTAATCTTATATATATATATATAGTGTGCAAAATGGGAGGAAATAACTGCTCTATACAGAGCTGAGAAGAACAGTGTATTCCCACCATATACCTCTCGGTGTGTCTGCCTCCGCTTCTGGTTTAGTCCAAGTCGTCATCATCATCAGTATTTGCAGCTGCTGTCTATCAGGTCTGCACGAGCCGCATTGGCGGAAACAAGTCTTCACTGTACTCGGTAAACGTTAGATCGCCTGACTCTCCGGGATCATACATAAGGGCATATGTAACTGGATTCTGTAGTGGAGCAAGAGGTGACTGGATCTGATACTGGGGCTGGATGGTGACTGACATAGTACTGGATCTGTGTGGTGACTGGACATAGTACTGGATCTGGGTGGTGACTGGATCTAGTAGTGGATCTGGGTGGTGACTGGACATAGTACTGGATCTGGGTGGTGACTGGATCTAGTAGTGGATCTGGGTGGTGACTGGACATAGTACTGGATCTGGGTGGTGACTGGATCTAGTAGTGGATCTGGGTGGTGACTGGACATAGTACTGGATCTGGGTGGTGACTGGACATAGTACTGGATCTGGGTGGTGACTGGATCTAGTACTGGATGTGTGTGGTGACTGGACATAGTACTGGATGTGTGTGGTGACTGGACATAGTACTGGATCTGGGTGGTGTCTGGATCTAGTACTGGATGTGTGTGGTGACTGGATCTAGTAGTGGATCTGGGTGGTGACTGGACATAGTACTGGATCTGGGTGGTGACTGGATCTAGTACTGGATGTGTGTGGTGACTGGACATAGTACTGGATCTCGGTGACTGGATCTAGTACTAGATCTGCATGGTGACTGGATCTAGTACTGGATCTGGGTGGTGACTGGATCTAGTACTGGATGTGTGTGGTGACTGGATCTAGTACTGGATCTGCATGGTGACTGGATCTAGTACTGGATCTGGGTGGTGACTGGATCTAGTACTGTATCTGGGTGGTGTCTGGATCTAGTACTGGATCTTGGTGGTGACTGGATCTAGTAGTGGATCTGGGTGGTGACTGGATCTAGTACTGGATCTGGGTGGTGACTGGATCTAGTACTGGATGTGTGTGGTGACTGGACATAGTACTGGATCTCGGTGACTGGATCTAGTACTAGATCTGCATGGTGACTGGATCTAGTACTGGATCTGGGTGGTGACTGGATCTAGTACTGGATGTGTGTGGTGACTGGATCTAGTACTGGATCTGCATGGTGACTGGATCTAGTACTGGATCTGGGTGGTGACTGGATCTAGTACTGTATCTGGGTGGTGTCTGGATCTAGTACTGGATCTGGGTGGTGACTGGATCTAGTACTGGATGTGTGTGGTGACTGGACATAGTACTGGATCTCGGTGACTGGATCTAGTACTAGATCTGCATGGTGACTGGATCTAGTACTGGATCTGGGTGGTGACTGGATCTAGTACTGGATGTGTGTGGTGACTGGATCTAGTACTGGATCTGCATGGTGACTGGATCTAGTACTGGATCTGGGTGGTGACTGGATCTAGTACTGTATCTGGGTGGTGTCTGGATCTAGTACTGGATCTTGGTGGTGACTGGATCTAGTAGTGGATCTGGGTGGTGACTGGATCTAGTAGTGGATCTGGGTGGTGACTGGATCTAGTAGTGGATCTGGGTGGTGACTGAAACTAGTACTGGATCTGCATGGTGACTAGATCTAGTACTGGATCTGGGTGGTGACTGGATCTAGTACTGTATCTGGGTGGTGTCTGGATCTAGTACTGGATCTTGGTGGTGACTGGATCTAGTAGTGGATCTGGGTGGTGACTGGATCTAGTACTGGATCTGGGTGGTGACTGAAACTAGTACTGGATCTGCATGGTGACTAGATCTAGTACTGGATCTGGGTGGTGACTGGATAAGGGTGGTGACTGGATCTAGCACTGGATCTGGGTGGTGACTGGATCTTGTGCTAAAGCTTGGGGTGAGGCTGCAACGTCAACAGCCCGGCTTGGATCCCCAACATTTGGTCTTCTTGAAAAAAAAGGTGTTTCCTATGGAATAATTGTCATTGTATCTCTGGAAACAGAGAGCGATCTCCCGGTCACACTCACAGGTCTGTCTGGCGCATCCACCGAGATCCGGATCAACTGTGGGGAAAAAAAAGAAAAACGTATGAGTCGGTTATTTAGATCTTCCAGCGCTCAGAAGGCGCCGAGTCATGTGCTGTACTTAGAGGACATGCTGGACAACGTGAGTAATGACCCCGTATAACGCACTATGAATAGAATATATATATACTTCCTGACACTTGATGAATAGGCCTCTCCGTGTGAAGGCCGTAGGGTTCTTTATCTTTTGATAAACAGTGTTAAATCTGTTAAAAGGTAAATAAAACTCTCCAACCCCGTTACCAGACACATTTTTTCTCACCAAAAATCCTGAAAATCAGTATGTTCTCCATAAACAAATGACAAGTACATTTTAGTTACACATCCCTCACCTGGTCTCTCTTATACAGGTCAGTTTATCTATAGGAAACCCCCGTAGATACCCCGGATTTAGTGCGTACGCATGAGCCGGCATCAACAAATGCGCAGTGTGACCCTGTACTGGCTGGCGATCTGTAAGACTCCTCCTACCGATGCCGGCCCTTAGCGCCAGGGAGCTGAGCATCGCTCGTCTGCCCATAGCTCCAGGGAGCTGAGCATCGCTCGTCTGCCCATAGCTCCAGGGAGCTGAGCATCGCTCGTCTGCCCATAGCTCCAGGGAGCTGAGCATCGCTCGTCTGCCCTTAGCGCCAGGGAGCTGAGCATCGCTCGTCTGCCCATAGCTCCAGGGAGCTGAGCATCGCTCGTCTGCCCATAGCTCCAGGGAGCTGAGCATCGCTCGTCTGCCCTTAGCGCCAGGGAGCTGAGCATCGCTCGTCTGCCCATAGCTCCAGCGAGCTGAGCATCGCTCGTCTGCCCTTAGCGCCAGGGAGCTGAGCATCGCTCGTCTGCCCATAGCTCCAGGGAGCTGAGCATCGCTCGTCTGCCCTTAGCGCCAGGGAGCTGAGCATCGCTCGTCTGCCCATAGCTCCAGGGAGCTGAGCATCGCTCGTCTGCCCATAGCTCCAGGGAGCTGAGCATCGCTCGTCTGCCCTTAGCGCCAGGGAGCTGAGCATCGCTCGTCTGCCCATAGCTCCAGGGAGCTGAGCATCGCTCGTCTGCCCATAGCTCCAGGGAGCTGAGCATCGCTCGTCTGCCCTTAGCGCCAGGGAGCTGAGCATTGCTCGTCTGCCCATAGCGCCAGGGAGCTGAGCATCGCTCGTCTGCCCTTAGCGCCAGGGAGCTGAGCATCGCTCGTCTGCCCATAGCTCCAGGGAGCTGAGCATCGCTCGTCTGCCCTTAGCGCCAGGGAGCTGAGCATCGCTCGTCTGCCCATAGCTCCAGGGAGCTGAGCATCGCTCGTCTGCCCTTAGCGCCAGGGAGCTGAGCATCGCTCGTCTGCCCATAGCTCCAGCGAGCTGAGCATCGCTCGTCTGCCCATAGCTCCAGGGAGCTGAGCATCGCTCGTCTGCCCATAGCTCCAGGGAGCTGAGCATCGCTCGTCTGCCCTGGCGATAATTTATTGATAAATCTGGTGGAAAACTAATTTTCTATCGCAGTGATAAACAATCTCGGTTATCACCCCAGCGCCATAAATTAGACCCTTCGTCTGTGTTGTTATCTGATCCTCTTATTGATCAACGTGTGGTGAGATTTTGTGTTTATAAGATTAATGTAGAATAATAGAGAAGCAGGCGGCATCCTGTATTATCTTTACACACTGATTGTAAGCTCTTGGGTACAGACTCTCCCTAGCACGTGATTGATCAGTATTACCGCATGTAAGGTTCCCGTTCCTGTAGGAGAAGCGATAGGGCACGATGATTGGCTTGCAGCCCATCGTGTACAGATTGTCGTAGCAGCAATCGTGAGTGTGACAGCACCTGGTGGGGGTCAGAGAACGATTTATATTACAACCGCAAAGGAAAATAGAGGATAAAAATACAGAATAATCTAAAGTGCCTTAAATGTGTCGCCCTAAAACACTCTAACCTTCAAAAGGGCCGAACGTTACCCTGAATCTCAGTAATACGATAAAACATTACATTTAATCAATGAAAGAGACACCTGTCTGTAATAACATATCATCAGCATTATAAACAAGTGTTACAGGCTACAACAAACAGCAGGAGGGAACTGGGGGCCACAGACGAAGGCTCGGAGGGCCGCATTCAGCCCCAGGGCCGCTAGTTGTCCATTACAGCATTAGACATACTGAGAAATCTTCCCTGGTGGCAGAAATGGATTAATATGAAAATAAAAGTATTTCGTCACAGAGGAAATAAAGATAAAGATCAGGAGGTAAAACGTCCGTTGTTCTGATCTACGTAATCCAACGAGAGGGTTTCCTCATATCCCAAATTTCTGTACTCACCAGTCAATGTCATCAATGGGCCAATCTCGGCCCCCGGGACCACAGTGACACCCGTAGTACAGATAGGATGTGAATGGTAATCTCCCCGTCACTCTATGTACCATGAACCCAAACTGCATAACGCCACCACGCGACACCGCCACCAACACTAGACAGGGAGAGGAGTGTCAGCTCTTGTGCTCAGTGACTCAGCAAAGGGCAGCAGGAGGATACAGTCCACAGACAGATAAGAACTAAAGCAAGAGACCAGGCAATGAATTTTGTAGGAAGTAAACTCAGTCGTAATCCGAGGAGTATAAATCCACAAACACATTTCTATGTATATAATGTATAACATGTGATATATCCGTGTACTTATTACATTCCTGGACTTACCTGTTCCGAGGAGGAGAAGCAGAATGGACGTCATGTTCCACTAATAACGGGAGATGGACAGTGCTGAGCTTCTCTGCAAGAAAAGGAAACTGTACATTGTTATTCTAGAAGTGTCTGGATCACGGCATATATCCGAAGACCTGCTCATCACAAGTCAACCTCTGTTACATATCGCAGAAAATAATAAAGATAAATTGTAAATATTGATGGTGTATTATTTCACATAGATTCCTGCAACGTCTTAATGCTCTGACACGGAGCAACTCTCCGTCCAATGCAGATATCGCTGTATTGTTATACAGGTAAATGGTGAAACGGACCCCAGAGACAGAATTATTCCTCACCTGAGCACTGTGAGAGATCCTGGCAGCTCATCCCCTGTTCTGGACGGATAATCCTGCAAAGTTATCAGTTTTCAGGTGGGTGGAGTTATCCTAAATGTCACAACTTCTCCCCAGAGTTACTAAACAGTCACTCCCTCTGTGTCCTGTGCTCTGTGAGACGGTCTTTAAACAGTAACATTGTGATGATTACTTTGATAAAACCAGGTAACGTCTCAGAAATGGACTCCGGGGGGTGAATGTATCAAGCTGCGATTTTTTTCAGCGATTTCAAATCACCGTTGATCCAAAGTCGCCGTATGTATTAACCTGCGATTTTGACATTCCAAAATCCAATCTCAGGCGATGTGTGCCGATGTTAAAACACCTATCCCACCGGCGGTTTAGTCAAACTCGCCCGAGATTTAACAGAAATTAAAAAAAGAATGCTGATAGAGATATCTGGACATTCTTAACATCATCATCAACATTTATTTATATAGCGCCAGCAGATTCCATAGCGCTGTACAATTAACATTACTGGAGACACAAGACAAGTTTTAATTACGAGGGTAATCATGATTTCTTGTTTACAGGGGTAAAAATTATTATTAATTATCTTACGGGGGCCAAATTATTTTATGAATAACTTAGTGGACCTAATTTCATTAAAGATTATATGAAAGAGATTTTAAATTTTATTATAGTGGCATAATATTCATTACAGTACGGTATAACCAGTGTTTTTTATGTCATATAACTCACCGGCACCTTTTTTCAACGGATTTTCCAAGTTTAAAAAATAATTTTTGAACATTTGATGTTTGGTCCACGTGGACTTGATTCGCCCTATCGGGCGTAGCAGGTTGGCGGAAAAATCATTAAAACGGTGCATGCGGGCTGCTTGTGTGTCGAGTCCGGTGCATGCGTGCTTCGTCCACGCTGGTTGGGATGGCGCTGCTCGACTTGCGGCGCTGCTCAGCTTGTGATTGGTCGTGTGGTCATGCGCTGAGAGCTTACTGCAGGCGGCGACCGTTTTGTTTCGTTACACAACTGACGTGTGTGTGTACAGTGATTGGCTACGTGATGTGCGTTCTGGCACCTTTTTTCGTGCAAAAAAAGCATAATATAACTGTATATTTTTTTACTGGTGTGGCAACACTTAATATTGCCAGATGGGAATACCATTTAAAGTACATACTTGTGGCACCACAAGTGGCAGCATGCACACCATAGAGTTTCCAATACAAACCAAGGCTAGTGAGGACTTCTGTACTAATTACAAAGTGTCACCCAAATAAAGTGCAGGCCGACTAAGCCCATTAAAAACATGTCTAGACGTAAACCCATCATGCAAAATAGCAAATGTAAATCATGTCACAAACAGATTAAGATGGACGGGACCGGCCAGTATTCAGAATATTATCTCAGTTAGAAAATCACAGTGATCACAAAATAAAGTATCAATGTCAGAAACTAAATGAACTAATATATTATTACAGCATTGTAGCAAGAGACCCACTCAGATGATTGGATAAGTAATAAACTAGTTCTCTGGAATGGTGACCAGCAAGGGCATGCACAGAAAAGTACACATTAGCTAAACAAACAGAGAGAAAGCAAACAATGCAACAAAAGACAAAAGGAGAAAGTGATTTCACTGTCTGAAGATGAATCCGAAACCATTATACCGGACAATGAGCTGGTGGGAAAGTTGCTGGAGTTTATCCGCTATAACAGACGAGCAGCATTGTCAGGAATATAGGAGAACAATGCACATTCTTAGATCACCCTGGGGGACTGGAATCAACAGGATCATTTAATTTTTAGCAAATCTGATATATCATTCAAGAGTCTGTGCATAGAATTATCAGACAAATCACATATCCAACAACACTACAATGTTTTCAGCTGATTATCAGGCCAATCACACAATAAAAAAAAACGTTCAGCCCTATATCACATACCGTATTTTTCGGTCCATAAGACGCACCTGACTATAAGACGTACCTAGTTTTTACAGGAGGAAAACAGGAAAAAAAACATTCTGGCATAAAGTGAAAAATATGTAGATAGTCCTCTTTTCCGGTAAACGGAGAATACTCAGGTGGTGTGCAATGTAGCCAACGTGTATCACCCCACTCAGCGGGGGCTTCCTCAGGGCATGTAATGAAAAAATGACGTATGGCGTGAAGTACACAGGGATCCTCTCACACTACCCTCCGATCCCAGTTTTCTCTGCACTCTCTGACAACCGTCACATTGATATACAGGGGTGTCCCGCCTTATAATGTTGGGTAACGGTGTGTCTGGAGGCACCTCGTAAGAAACATGTCGGTGGAACTGATCTTTATTTCCTTCCTGGAGTATCAAAAATCTTTGGACCCAGAGTACAAGATGCAGCTGAAGTCTTATAGATAAAGATGGCGACTTGGAGACAGACAGCCATTTGTCCTTCAGAGAGTCTTGTTCCGAGACGCAGTCGGATGTGGACGAGGATCTCTGTCGCGGGATTGGCGCCCAGCTGGCACAAATGGGTGACCATTTATTTATTTTTGCAGTATTCGCTCCATAAGACGCACACACTTTCCCCCCCACTTTTTTTGGGGGGGGGGGAAAGTGCGTCTTATGGAGCGAAAAATACAGTAAGTGTTTACACTGAAACAATGAACGATTATCATTCCAAAGCTCATCGTATCCTTTCATTTGATTTTATAAACGGACTAAAAATCTTGTTCAGCGATGGAACATGCTGGTAGGTTAATTGGCTGCTATCAAATTCACCCTAGTCTGTGTCTGTGTGTATGTAAATTTAGACTGTAAGCCCCAATGGGGCAGGGACTGATGTGAGTTCTCTGTACAGCGCTGCGGAATTAGTGGCGATATATAAATAACTGGTGATGATGATGATGATGGAACGATGTCGTCCCAATCCTGAAGTATGTAAGCACTCAGGACCAGCAGTGTCTATAGATCTCTATGGAGTGTGCAGAGTCAGGATCTTTTCAGCCGATGGTTATGACAGATGAAGATCACAGATCTGAAGGTAAAGCGTGTAAAACGTATATAGTGTGTACACAGGAATCGGCTGCTGATCAGGACTTTTTTTTTTCCAGTCGTTGGTAAAATTGTTACAGATGTCGCATTGAGAGAAATTTCCTGTAACGTGCACCCAGCCCAATTTAATTTAAGCTGTTTGGTTTCATCAGCTTAACTCTGCAAAATACTAATTCTTTTTATCTGTGCTGATGATATGTATATTTTAATGTCACGTTGGAGGGCTGGACAAAAAAATCTCAGATAAATGTACATCTACAAGACCCCAGAACGGATCAGGTATTCATTAAATAAACAACAACAAATGATTGATTTTATTTCTGAAGATTATTTTTTTTTATGTTGTTCTAGGGTGAAGTTTTCCCCTGAAGATGGATTATTTGGTAAGAAATATACATATAGGCACAGAAACGGATACAACTGCCATTGTACAACTAAAAAGCAAAGTACGAAATGTATCCAAGGCCCTATTTCGGGTGGAAACGGGTGTTTTTGATGGTGATAGCGCTTTTTGCTTAGCCCTATATATGTAGGTGGGTACTACAAGTGATAATCACGCAAAATCCTTTTATCTTCTGTCTTATAAACACTCGGGATGGCATTAACAGAAACTCTGGGCTGAAAAAAAAATATTTATTAATGGAATTGTTTTTTAAATGAATAATTTTATGGTCCTAAATATTATTTTCTTTAGGAAAAGGACAGATATAATGTAACTTATATATTGTATATACCATATAATTCTAAAAAAAATTAAAATAGTTTTTATGTATTTATTCATTTGTGCTTACAGTAGAAATTTGTGAACCGAGTGTCCCATTTTACGCATGCGCTGGGCCTCCGCACGCGCTCAGTGACGCTCCAGACAAACGTAACAAATTATCGTTCAGATACCAACCTGATAAAACAATATTACATCCTCGAGATTTTTTCTCGATCGTTTTTTTTTTACCGTTGCGATAAGTATTTATTCAAGAACAGACTCCAAAGTTCCAAACATTCAGTCTCTCTGTCCCCATCTTCATACATACCTTACAACATTGCTGATGGAAACGTTGGGACAAATTAGGTAGCACCGTGATTTGCTCTACTAAACCCCATTATATATATATATATATATATATATATATATATATGGTAAGTGACTGGAATGTGATAGTGTTACAATGTAGCAGTAGTAGAAGTGACGGTAAGACATACCCAATATAACTCAAACTTCCACCACTGTGCGTGTATATCTATATATATATATATGCTTTTGAAAATGAAAATTTGTTATTAATTTTTGGGAATGAGCTGTAGGCTTGAAGCCATTGGCAATTGAGAAAATGTATGGGCCCACATTCAATTTTTTTTTTTTGCAGCCTCATCCCCCGGAAAAGTGGTGCAGAAGATAGCAAAGATGGCACAGTGCCAGGGACGAACCCTTAAAACCTGGGACAGACACAGTTGCCAGCTGTGGATGAGGGGTGCAGTTCCAAAAGTAAACACTTGATGGCCCCAGTGTTTCAATGAAAGGAGAAAACAAATGCACAAGAACCTAATGGGTGTACTTATTAAAATGCCCTTGCTCCGGGCGCCATGGCTCCTAGCTACACATCTGGCTATAGGCGAAAACCTCCACTTTTCCCTTTTAGGAGTTATAGGTGACAGTATGCATTCAGAATCTGCTGTTTAGTGCAATTTGTACTATAAAAAATTAAAAGCGCACATTGTCCATAGGTCGCTGGTAACTGGTATTTTTTCTCCTTGTCTAGTGCTGATGAGACTTTAGATACTCTGGGTGCAGTGGTTTCGAAGTGGAAATTTAATTTATTTATTAATTTATTTTAAAATAACCTTTACATAAACAAAACATTCACCAAAACCCCTCGTTCATCACTAGATATAAAATAAAATATTTTTTTTCCTGTCTATTGAAATATCATGGGAATTCTTATAATCCAATGGGAAAACAATGTAAAATATAATACGCATAGATTAACTAGGAGCTAAGAGTCACAGTGTCAAACGATTGTGTCCTGAATTTCCTGGGAGTGTCATTAACGGCTCAGCCAATCACAAGCGGTTCACAATTCCAATGTACAGTTGTGCTTTAATCCCGGTGTCCCTGAATTTTTTTCCTACCCAAAGGTTGGCCAGCAGATTCAACAGAAATCAGTTCATTCTACCTGAGTAAGAATAACGGATACAATGTATTAAAATTTCTCCAATGCAAGCACAAAAGGAGGGATTGTATGGTAAATTGTATCACATTTTCGGACATTAAACCATACTTGCCAACTATTGCTCGTTGGCTTCAGGGAGATCCCTGGGGAGGTGGGTGTGCGGGGGCGGAGCTAGACGAATCACATCATTTTTGGCCCCGCCCCCAAACGGTTGTCACAGGGGTTAAGATGACGCAATATTTGCGTCATTAAGCCCCACCCCCACCACTTATCCATTGCGGGAGCGAGAACCGGGAGGTTGCCCTGCTCTCCCAGAAATGTGAGAGTATCCCGGACTTTCTGGGAGAGTAGGCAACTATGCGTTAAAGAAAAGCAACTAATGAATCTCTAGAGACTGAAGTGTCTTTTACATTTCTGTCTCCATTACTGAAGTCATGTTGTCTTACCTGTCAGTCTTTGATTAAATCTTGGTCTCCATTAAAATGGCCACCTCCATAGGCATCAATACATGGACATAGGACACAATTTGTGAACAGTGTCATCATGCCACAGATGGCGGAGCCAACCACGTCTTGTACTGGCTCAGTATCAGGGAGAATGCCAGACTCTTCAGGGAGTGAGGGAGATCATCCCTATTTCAGGGAGTCTCCCGGACATTCAGGGAGAGTTGGCAAGTATGCATTAAACATCATCACACATGAAAACATGGAATTGAATAAATCCCTTAAAATGTTGTAAAAAGAGTTTATTCAATTTCTGCCTGTACTCATTGCCCCCAGATACCAGCTGTGACCACCAAATCTGACTGAACGCTTCATATTTGGTTAAATTACATACAATCCTTGTTCCCCTGTGGAATTAGCGCACAGAACAGTAATTAATTCAGGTGCTACAATGACAGTTACAATGTTAGGTTTGATATTCAAATTACAGTTCAGATTCAATGGAGAATTTCTTGTACAAGGATTTGGTATTTGGCCAAATCCTATAATCTGGATTTTCTGAATCCACATGAAAAATAAGTATACTGTCCTTACAACTGAGGAACATGAATCCTATGTGGCTAATGGTAACGGAAAAAGTAACGCAACCGACAGTAGAGCGGATGGAAGGTGGATTAGCCTGTAGAGGGGGAGGTGGAGCTCCAGTTGTTGATCTGCCCTCTAGTGGTGACGCTTGCAGTGACAGGAGAGAGGGATAGATATTATAATTATTATTGTCTATTCACACAGCGCCAATCATATTACACAGCGCTGTACAGAGAATATGTAAACATTCACATCAATGGATGGACCAATGGAGCTTGCATTCTAAATTCCCTACAAAACACACACACTTGGGTCCATTTTGCCAGCAGCCAATTATCTTACCAGGTCTTTTGTTTTAATAGGTTACCAGGAAGTGAAGATAGAATCTGCTCTCATCCAGTAAATCAAGCGGTTCAAGTCACCGCAGGTTCAAGTCAAATACCCTATTTGCCTCTTTATTAAAACGTTTCCGAGTGTAGAAAAGAACCTGTTAACACCACGATCTCCAAACTCAACACTCAACACTCAAACTGAATGATACATTAGGTGAATACTGTTCTATTACGTTCAGGATAAAAATATTGGAACTCAGTAGAGGATTTATAGGGAGTGATGAAGTGAAAACAGTGAGTGGGATCTGGCTGTGAATAAATTGGTACTCGTGCGTCGTTATACTGTCTGGTAGCCGCAGGATACAGTGGTCTAATGGCCACACAGGGGTAATGGTGGTGGACTTTATCTTCACGTGGCGTAGGGGGTCCTGCGGGACTCTACTCCCAACCCACTAATTATGGTGCTATCTCCGCAGGAACACCCCCAAAGAGGAGAGGAAATGATTCCCCGAACAGTAAACAGTCAACAAAAGATTATAAGAAGAAAGTGGTTCAACATGAAAATATATCTATTTATTGTACTATTTCTCTGGTAATATTATGTTTAATAATCTGCTTCTCTCCAGCCAGGTTCCAAGTATACCAGCAAAGATATTAACAATTATGTATTAATTAACAATAAAATGATATAATGTAAATTCGTTTTAAACTAGGATTTCTTATAACTGCTTAATATTATTCACCAACTAATTACTTTTATGAAACAGGTTCTATCTTACTATTGATAGCATATTCCCTTATCATCATCATCTATTTATATAGTGCTACTAATTCCGCAGCGCTATACAGAGAACTCACTCACATCAGTCCCTGCCCCATAGGAGCTTACAGTCTAAATTCCCTAATATACACAGACTAGGGTCAATTTTGATAGCAACCAATTAACCTACCAGTATGTTATTGGAGTGTGGGAGGAAACCGGAGCACCCGGAGGAAACCCACGCAAGCACGGGGATACTGACGGAGGTGGATTTTGCACCTCTGCAGACCACAGCACTGTGTGTAAGGATCCCGTATGCCCTGCTGCCAGCTTTACTCTCACCCTGTTTCTGTATCCGGAGTATAATTACTTTGTTCGAATTCCATTCTGTAAGATAGATACTGTTGTACCTCACTACTCTCCTTGTCAGTGTGATCCAAGAACCCCTAAGGTACGGGGATTACTCTGTAAGTTTAGGCTCTAACATCCCCATATCCTGACAACTTTAATTATTTATTTATTTTATTTCAATTGTACGATAGTCAAGAAAAGGCCCCGGAAGTTCAGTTTGGATTTTTTAACATATAGAAGAATTACGCAGACATTTATGATGTTTGATCTCTTGGGTTATTTCTATGATATCTATAACAGTCCACAGGGACTTTTATAGACAGGAATTACAATCATCTATTTTTAAAAAGATGTGTATTGAACCCCGTAAAGTTATATTTATTCCCAGAATGTGATGCATTAAAATGCTCCCCGGACCTCCTGTTATTGTAAGAACTCCACCCTGTTATGTCAGGGATTGTGGTACAATTGTTCTTCATATCAACCTTCATTACTCTATCGGAAAACTTATCCTCGGTAATTCGAATTTTAAAAAATTTGATTAAGTACAGTACCCTATGGGGTCTGTCTCTCTAAGGACATTTTAAGAGATTTTGATTTCTGTGTTTGTTTGTTTTTACATTATTTAAGATAATTTACAATAATAATATATCGATATGGGTTTCAGGATACAATTGCATTGGATAGTGACATTTTATAACATTTTTAATTTGGGCAACCAATTTAATTTGTCTAATGAATGGTAATTTTAATAAATTTTTAGTTCCCTAAAACACCAGTTTCAACAGTTTAAATATCTCAACATCTGATCACACAGCCATGATAAGATCAATGTATGAGGACAAGATTAGACATATGTCAATCTTTTTATCAGAACGGAAGTATGAAGGGAAGCTGAAGTATAAACACATTCTTCTCTACTATGAGATACAATATTTAGCAGACGCAGAGGACACGTTATCCTGTAATATCTTCTACTGTGACACCATCTGCCGCAACAAACATATTCTAAAGTAAGAGACCCACAATATCCCATCCATAGACACTTATGGATCAATAGTATGAATATACATCACACCAATATATGTTAAAATGATAAGAAATCTTCGATTTAACATTTTCATTAATAAACTATTACATTGTAAGACATGTTGTAGTTTACTAAAATCTTTTTCAGCAGCAAATACATTGTATTTACAATTCATGTTTCATATATTTATGTATGGGTTGTAATATATCTGTAATATATCTGACACAAGACACTGCAAAAACATTAATTTATGCACTCATCATCTCCCGCATCGACTATTGGAATTCCCTCCTTACTGGTCTTCCCAAAGTCAGACTTGAACCCCTACAATCTATTTTGCACGCAGCGCCTAGTTTGATTTTCCTTACTAACCGTTATTCCTCTGCTGAGCCACTCGGTCAGGCTCTACATTGGCTGCCTGTATTTCAACGAATCCAATATAAAATTCTTCTACTAACCTACAAGGCCATCAACAAAATTGCACCGACATACATCTCCTCACTTATCTCAAAATATCTCCCAACTGGACACCTCCGTTCTGCACAAGATCTGCGTCTCTCTTCCACTCTCATCACATCCTCCCATTCTCAGTTACAGGACTTTTTTCCGGGCTGCACCCACTCTGTGTAATTCCCTCCCTCGCACAGTAAGACTTTCCTCTAGTCTTCAAACCTTCAAGCGTTCACTGAAAACCCACCTCTTCAGACAAGGTTATGATATTCCTCAACCACCATCTTAATCTCCCTAGGTTACCCTATTACCACCCTCTACACAGCTAACGCAAGACAACAACCCTCTGACCAACATTGCCACACACACAGCCCACTACACCTGGTGCAGTGATCCTTAGAAGTGCAAAATTGAGACCTAGTACTTGGTGAAGGCCTCTATCGGGATCTGTACTACCATTTTATGAACAGTTGCATTCTTTTAGTTTACGTTTTGGTTCTATATACATACAGTTTCACACCATTTGCTTCTCTTTTCCTTTAATGACATACATTGGAAAGAGAACAACAAGAAACTTGGAATGCATCACCACCATTGAATTTAAGTATAATCCAGTATTATTCTTATTTTGTTTATTGTTTTGCTTTTAGCGCAGAATTATTGACCTTTACTTGTATTATACATTGCAGCCACTGGTAGGGTGTCTCACAAACCACTGAGAAGGGAGGGGGACTGTAATAACATTATGTTTTGTCTGGAGTATCCCTTTAAACTGTAATAATATAATTTAGCGAAATACATATACATTGTTGGAGCGAAAACTATACTGTTTGCACTGCTAATTGTAGTTTTTATATGTTTGTTTATATATTGTATTATTCTGTTTATAGTGGAAAAGCAGCCATGCCGACCCCAGTGGATTATTGGACCTTATATACCAGTACAGCATATGACATGTAGGTTTTATCATTTTTCTTATATCTAGTTATAATGTTCAGTATTTGTTTCATCCTCTCTCCATGATGTACAAAAACCGCAATGAATCACACACATTGTCACATGGGTGGGTGGAGCCAGTCAAAGAGGTGTGGGAGTGGTCAGCATGAAAGGGCGTGGCTATCTCTTAAGACAGTGCTTAAAAAAAAAAAAGAATTTACATTTAAGGAGTAAGCCTCCCTCCTCTCAAACAGCCCTTAAAATAAATTCATAGTATTTAACATGAAACAAATAAATCTACTGCCCCCTAGTCAGCCCCATTATCAGGTTAATAGTATTCAAATTTCTCCCAATGAGACCCAACAGTAAATTATTATACCCCACATTTAATAAATTTAAAATTCCTACAATATATTAACCCCTTGAGGGCAAAGGATGATACATGGTCCTCAACATGACCCCCTAAAGAGCTTAGGAGGCGTCCTGCTCATCTCCAACATTTATTGGGTTAAGAAAACCCACAGCTCACTTTCCACCGCAATCTATGGGTTTTCTGATGCTGGAGGAGGAAAGAAACCTTTCTATCATTATAAACATCCCTGTGTGTGCACACACCCGCGTCACAAAAGAAAAGCCAGGGATAGGAGGAGACTCAGCACAGGGGTTAGAAAATCCTCACCAACTTTGGGGTTGGTAGCCCCCTCTAAACCACATTACATTAAAAGCTTCCAAATGTAATAAAGAGCCCCCACATTACATTAATGCCATTTTCCAGCTACCACATATCATTAATACCCCACACCAACTTACACATAATATTAAGAGCCTCCACCAGACCCAACATCTGTCTTTGTCCTGTATGGTATCTGCCCCATGGGTGCAATATATAAATATATATAGATATGCAATCTATAAAACATGAATCGTATTTCCATAACAGAACCTTTCTGCTAAAAATCAGCATTTTCTATACACATGAAAACAAAACCTCTGACTGTTTCTGTAACTCATGTCAATCCAGTGTGTGTATCTCTGAATTTGTCTTATGTAAAAAATAAAAATATGTTTTAGCCCCATTGTTGAGACTGTGTCTGATTTTATCTCTACCAGAGCAGAGAGAGAGAGAGAGAGAGGGAGGGAGAGGGAGAGGGAGAGAGAGAGAGAGAGGTACTAGCGTTTGTGTAAAGAATGAGAAATAGGAAAGCAATGAATGATGGGAATATAAAGATTTGAATACAAACATACATGCAGAAAGGGAGATTTTTACAACAAAATGACAGCTGGATTGGACTCTGACTCTATGGGGAAATGGCTGTATTCATTCCACTGCTCCCCTTAGCTATTTGCTAACTATGACCCCTCCCCATACTTGACTAGGGGGTCTTAACAGTGCAATCCAGTGTCGTCCGTCATTTGTTCATTAAGAACTCGGTATCTCATTGACTACATACCTTTTCAACGGACATTCCTAACTTATAATAGAGAAATGTAAAAAAGTAACTGTTGATGACTCGTCTGAGATACCTAAACGATATTTTGGAGCAAAGTATGTATATACTTCATTGTTGGATAATGATTCTCAGCCAAACAAATTATCATGAGACACTGCAGCCTAACAAAGAGTGTTCCATGTGTCTAGTGTTAATTAGTCTTTCAAGAGTAATTCTTCTATTTCTCTATCTCACCCCTTTTAAACACTAGTCTATACTTCTTTTGTCTGCCTTTATCTGTGAAGAAAAGACAAGATAGTTATCTTTAAACAACAAACAAACCAAACATTCTCATTCTTTACCATCGGCCAGCGATTAGGAAAACAAGCATTTGACAACATAAAACAAACAAACAAAATCAACAAAGATTACTTTTTAAACTCAGTTTCTTCCTAAAAGTACACACTAATACTTACCATAGATTAAATCCCCCCCTGGTTGTAGGACTGCAATGTCTGACCTGAACTCTAGAGTTGGTTATAGTTCTCCCCCAAAGTATTAGTTGTTACAGAGTGTGCAATCAATTGTAGGGGAACCTCTGAGAGAAGTGTACGCCTCTTTTGTGGATGTCTATGTGATTTCCAACCCAGGTATCCGTTCTTCTCTCTACACAGTTCCTACTCATGTGTCCCTTCTTACGGCAGTAGAAACACGTCCCTGTCATGTCTGCACACTTTTTTGCTAGGTGTCCTATTTTATTGCATTGAAAACACTTCCTCAACTCATGTTGTTTCTCTTCCTTTTTACAATCTCTTGCGAAATGGCATTCTTCGTTACACTTAAAACACCTGATTTTTCTATGTTTCTTATTATGTGGGTTGTATGCTGGTGGTCGGGTGTGCAGACCCTCTAATGCTGGGATACTTACCATCATTACCCTATCACTTAGTGTCTCTTTCTCTTTATTCATACTTCTATCATGTTCTATAGCTGACTCCCTGAGAACACTTACAGTACTTCCTCTCCAGTATGGTAATGAAGTTTGCACCCTTCTTTTCAAGTTTTCATTAGAACTTTAACAGCAACCTCTCTGTAGGGTACACTATCTTTTATGTCTGGTACCCCAGTATATTTGCCCATTTCTATTAGAGCTCTGCAAAAATAGTCTGTTGCATTTTCACTATCTTTTTGCTGGATAGTAAAAATTTTACTCCAGTCCACTATCACTGGGAAATATATGGCCAACCGTGTGATTATTTGTCTAATATTGTCTACTCGGTTAAGGATTCATCCTCCTCCAACATACAATCCTTAATGAACTTTTGTATATCAGTATTGAGAGGAAGACAGGTTTTCAATATTACTCGCCAATCGTTATTAGTTGGCTCATACACATTACCATAATATCTAATAAACTGCTGACATTTGGTCAAATCTTTCCTAGGATCAGGGAAATCAGACAAAATTGAAAATATTTCAGACCTAGGGCATGTATCATGCTTTGCTACATGTTTTAAGGGAACGTCACCATCTCTGTCCGCTTTCCCATTGGGAACTGTTGTAGTGCAGACAGGATGTAAGTCTACCAAATGACTATGTTCTGAACTAGTTGCTGAAATTGCTGCTGCAGTACAATGGATGTCTCCCCCTGTGTTAACCTTTTCATTATTCTCACCACTTTCAGCCGCTGCCCCTGCTGGTGGGACTGTCCCTCTTCTTTGTCCTGAAACATTACTTTTAACATTACTTAAAACAACATACAAGTTACTAGTTACAGTTTTTACATTTTTGGTATTGGCTGTACTTCCCTCCCTGACCGAATTTGTCGGGGGTGTGTTTGCGCTCAGTTCGCCACGCTTTGCAACGCACACTTCCGGAATGCTTGTTTCCGTTACGCTTACTTCCGCTGAACACGCGTTTTTCGCTACACTCACTTCCGCTGTGTGTTCGCTGCTTTGCCACGTGATACCTTCCATTTGACACGATTTTATACAATGATTATGTGCATTTCTTACTTTCGTTGACTTAATCAACCGTACTTTATCTTTTACGGTATTTAGTACCTCTGCATTAAAACTCCCTGTTGTTGGGAAAGGCCTATCACAATCTTTGGTCATTTCGACCCACGTGTCACAATACACAGTTGCGTATGCACCATATTTTTCACACATGAGAAATCTCGCTGACTCAATAAGACCTTCCTTAAGCAGTACAATGGCCATCTCTAGCGTATGCTTAGCACCCATGTTGAACAATATACCTTCTACCCGGAACACAGACACACCGCAATGCTCTGTTCCTTCCGGCCAACAATACCCTTTTATGTGGAATACAGACACACCGCAATGCTCTGTTCTTTCCACCCAACAATTTCAACTCTGTTGCTACAATCACGGCTAGAGATCTGTAATGCTCGGTGAACGTATTTCCTTTAGCCGCGTTCACTCGCTTTTCTCGCACCAGGCGAGGATCCTTAATACAGAAATATCACTGTGGGCCCCAAGGGCTATCAGCTCCTCGATACCCTGGCTCAACCACAAAAATCTGCTGAGTTTATTATAACTGGGAGAACAAAGTCGATACAATCAACCAGCCTTTCCAACATAATTCCTCCTAGCTGCTTCACCAATTCGCACTGATGGTTGTCATGCGGTTAGATCGCACAGCCTACCAATACTAATTATTAGCAAACCTTGCGATCTATTGGTAGCGCTTTGTGAAAACTCGGTTTTCGCATTCGGTATACCTGCCCTGTATACCGTCCTTCAGTTGGGCAATCCACCTCGTCAGACAGCAACTGAGTACAATGAATAATAACAGTGTATTTACGTTACAAAATCACACACTATACACCTTTTCTGCGCAGAAAATTGAAAGTTCCCAACAACAGTAATAATGTCTCAGAGGTTTTCACAAGTAATTATACTATGCACATATACTAACTATCAAGACGATTGTTTAACCACGTGGCAAATCTACCGGAAGTTTGCGTACGCACAGCCGGAAATACACATACGCTCAGCAATGCAATACACTTTAAAACGTAAAACAATAAAAAGAAACATTTTTCTTTCTTGTCCCTAGATTCTAATTAGCGTTCCTTCAGTCTATGCAACAACGGACATTCGGTCTCTCAACACAAAGTGAACCACAGGTCTTAAACACAATGCGTTCTTTCCTGCTATGCGACGCGTCCGTCAATCCACCCTTTGTTGAGGAACCGAATAACGTAAGCGTTGCATACCTGCCGGTAACGTGACTCAACTTCGAGCCCCCAAATTATTAAAGTAATTCTATCGTTTTAAAATAAGCATTGCCCAATCAATTGTATGTGTTTCCAAAGCACATGGTGCTTTATTTTAGCAGATGTAAATAATCAACAATTTAATACATTATTATATTGTGATAAAGTACAGTACAGCATAGCCAATACCAAAAGTTACATACATACATACCGCTGCAATCGCTGCGCTTCCATGGGTCCCAATGGAACAGTGTATCTGTTAGATAACTGTGGTCAGAGTTGACTGACCCTGGTGGGGGATGCAGCTAATATATACAGTCAGTGTTTCATTGTGAACAATAGAGATGACGTAGCTTGCTTCCATAGGTCCAGGCACAGGGTGGCTTCAGGGTAAACAGTTCATAGGCTGATTCAATCTAAGGAATCCAAAGGAGGGGGTCGTCTCTCCAGGGGGTCTGCTCCTTTCATAGCCAGCATCATACAAAGGTTTATTCCCTAATATCAATAACTAAAGTATGCAATGTGCGATCTCTTCGCCGACTGCACCGGACAGCTGCTGATGATTAGGGCTTCAATATAATAGCAGGCATGACACCTTTCCTATAACCTAAACCTTTAATAACACTAAAAGGTACATATAATCATTTTATATAAACTAATAATAAACCAAATGCTATCTGCTCATAAATTACAGTGTAACGGAACCAATATGAATTGTATAAATAACTAAATGTTGTAATGCTAGTGTGTGCGTGCGTATTTTACTGTGCGATCGCATCACGCCACGTGTTACGTGGCGTACGCTTCGCAATACGCACGGCAAACCAATATTAAACCAATATACTTTCGTTCATCCAATTATACGACTTCAACAATATCATATTCATTCTACTGGTGGTTTCTACATAGCACTCTTGTCCTGAAAAGTATATTATCTGAAAGAATAAATTGCAATATGATTTGGGTGATTTAATAACATCAGAGTGTGCCCAGCCACAGTAAATTGCTGTATCTAAATGTATTTTGTGCTACTATGACCTTTAACTAGCGCTGTGCTGTAAGGTATTGTACATTACACTTCAGTTGTGCTTTACATTGATGACACATTCGAACGTTACAGAGCATATTGTATTGTATCAGGTAGCTGAAAGTATAATGAATAACATTTTTAGATGGGTAAATTTAGAGAGAAACTGTACCCTGCTTATAAATATGTGAAATTAATACTTTGCTATCTAATAGAAAATTTACCAATGATTGTAATCTGTGCACCAACCATCTAATTGCTGTTGGATTTCCAGTAATATAGTGATTAAAAGTTCTGTTGAATATGTTTAAGAAAATAAATAATTAAATTGTTATTGATTCATTGTACAGATATTTAAGTAATAATAAAATCCAAAGTTATAAATCCAGTAAAAAAGGATAAAAGACCAGTAAATTATATGGGCAAACATATTTCTGCAAAGTGAACCTTATTATCATTATCTAAATGTTTAGATGAATTAAGTTGTATCATTAAAAGTAAATATATTGGTTGCCTAGGTTACTGCAGAGTGAACTGCGTCAGACTTGGGAGAACCGTTGTAATGATTTTTCAGCAAGAAAATATATATTGCTTATTAAAATGAGTAATATTTATGTTTTACTCTACCTAAAATACATTTGGATTTTGACCTGTAATAAATAAATTAAAAATAAATCCCATAATTTACAGTTTATATTTATTTTGTTATTTCTGCATTTATCCACTTTAATATTTTGGCCCCTGTAAACGTTGTGGGCCTGAGTCATCTTGGGACGCAAAGTGAACGCAATTTGCATTTTTTTAAAATTGGATGGAAATTGCACGTCCTGAGAACTTCAATTGCACAAAAAAATCCCTGGGCACCGAAAGTTCAGCTCGCAGTTTATAACATATAGAGGAATTACGCGGACATATAAGATCTTTAGGGTAATTTCTATGATATATATCAGTCCACAGGAACATTAAATCATCTGCTTTACAAAAGATGTGCATTGAATCATTAAAACAATCCCATCTAATCTTGCTATTGCAATAACTCTATCCTGCTATTTGGGATCCAAATATGTCAGGGTTCCTGGTAACATTATTCTGTATATCAGTCTACTCTACTCTATCCAAAAACGTATCCTATGTAATTCAATTTTTTTAAACAAACCTGTTTAAGTGCTGTATCCCTACTGGGTCTGTCTGTCATATATCAATTATGGGTTTATGGATATAATTGCATTGAATAGTGACGTTTTATAACATTTTTAATTTGGGCAACCAATTTAATTTGTTTAATGAATGATAATTTTAATCAATTTATAGTTCAACAAAAAAACCAGTTTCAACAGTTTGAATATCTCAACATCTAATCACTCAGCCTTAATAATATCAATGTATGAGGACAAGATTAGACCCATGTGAGTCTTTTTATCAGAACGGGCTGAAGTATAAACACGATTTTCTCAGCTCAGATACAATATTTAGCAGACGCAGAGGACACCAAAGGACGTGTTATCCTGTAATATCTTCTACTGTGACACCATCTGCTGCAACAAACATATTCTAAGGTAAGAGACCCACAATATCCCATCCATAGACACTTATGGATCAATATTATGAATAAGTATCACAACAATATATGTTGAAATGATAAGAAATCGTCCGTTTAACATTTTCATTAATAAACAATTAAATTATAAGACAGATTGTAGTTTACTAAAATCTCTTTCAGCAGCAAATACATTGTATTTACAAATCATGTTTCATATATTTCTGTATGAGTTGTAATATACTATCTGGTTGTGCATTTATGAGAAAAGTTACTTGTTGGATAATAAGACATCATGTAATAAAACCCAGAGACTTATCTTTCTATCACGTTTCATCTCTCCTGCAATAAATGACCTTGTGATTTACCATCAGTGTAATAGTTACATTGTATCCATCAGGGCCGGATTAAGGGGGGGGCACAGGGGGCATGTGCCCCGGGCCCCCCTCTCTCTGAGGGCCCCCCGCCGCCGCCGGCCACACGCTGATCGGATCACCTGTCAGTTGGTGATCCGATTCTTCTGCTTGTGCGCGCGGCTGTGGGGCCCCCCTGACGTAGGCGCAACCCCCCCCCCCTTCCCCCTCACCCCTCACAAAATGTGTCAGCTGGCCTGATGTACAAGCAGCACCGCGGCTGCTGTACATTCTAAAAGGGGCTGAAATGGAGCTGCTGCGCATGTGCAGCAGCAGCAGCTCCTAATCCCGGGACAGCTTCATAGATCAGAGAGCCGGCGGTGCCCCAGGGGCTGATCAAGGCGGCATGAAGAGTGGCCAGCTTAACCTGCCAGCCAGAGGCCTGACCAAAGGTGACTGAACATGGGGGGTCTGTGGGTGACAGGGGAGGGTCTGTGTGTCTGTGGGTGACAAGAGAGGGTCTGGGTGACAGGAGAGGGTCTGAGTGTCTGTGGGTAACAGGAGAGGGTCTGAGTGTCTGGGTGACAGGAGAGGGTCTGAGTGTCTGTGGGTGACAGGAGAGGGTCTGAGTGTCTGGGTGACAGGAGAGGGTCTGAGTGTCTGTGGGTAACAGGAGAGGGTCTGAGTGTCTGGGTGACAGGAGAGGGTCTGAGTGTCTGTGGGTGACAGGAGAGGGTTTGAGTGTCTGTGGGTGACAGGAGAGGGTCTGAGTGTCTGTGGGTGACAGGAGAGGGTCTGTGGGTGACAGGGGAGGGTCTGAGTGTCTGTGGGTGACAGGGGAGGGTCTGAGTGTCTGTGGGTGACAGGAGTGGGTCTGACTGTTTGTAGGTAATAGGAGTGGGTCTGAGTGTGACTGGGTGTCTGTGGGTGACAGGAGTGGGTCTGGGTCATAATCCTTAATCATCTAATCATTATTAGAGAATATATATATATATATATATATATATATATTATATACACATACATACACACACACACACACACACACACACTCACATATATAGCAATGATACCGCACATTCAAAAAAAAGAAACCATGATAACATGACACCAATTTTGATATATATATATATGTCAAAACTGATGTCATTTTATCAGTGCTTCTTTATTTTTAATGTGCAGTATCAATGCTAATTTCAGGGATGGGCTGGGACAGAGAGCTGGGGGGCATATGCCCGCTGGGCCGGACAGAAAAAAAGAGACTATTTTGGGCAGGTCCCTGCACTGGCCCAAGTCTCTATTACTTCTATCATTGGCCGCGGATCCTTACTATACGTTCCCCCCCTTACCCTATGTGTGGCTGCTATTGGTGTCACATGGGACGTGCACCACATGACAGGTGCCGTCCCATGTGTGAAGAGAACAAGGTCATACAGTGCATGGATAGAACAAAGTTTGTGGGTGTAGTATGTAAATATAATGTGTGTGTGTGAGGGGGGTAGTATGTTAATAAAATGTGTGAGGGAGAGGGGGTAGTATGTTAATAAAATGTGTGAGGGAGAGGGGGTAGTATGTTAATAAAAAGTATGAGGGAAGGGGGGTTCTTAATATATTGTGGGAGGTAGGTTATTAATTTAATCTTGGATTGCAGGTGGATGCTAATTATTTAATGGGTGCTATTTTATTGTGGGGTGATGGTGGGGCAATTTAATTTAATAGTGGGGTCTATCAATTTAAGATGGGGTGATTGGACCTTAAAAGTTAATGCTAGGGTGGTTTGGAAGTTCAAAAATGAATGTTGGTCTGTTTTGGGGAAAATTAGGTCTTTTTATTAAATGTGGATATGAATTATTTAATGCCGTGGATGTGGGAAATGGTTATATTTTTTAAACGCCATTTAATTTATTGCTGAGGCTGTTTGGAGGAAGGGAAATTTGTTTATATATTAAATAGGAATACTATTGTGGTAATAATGCTGGGGCTGGTTGGAATTTTCTAAAATTTCATGTACCCATTTTTTTTTCCATATAGGGCCTCCAACATTCCAGAATCCAGACAAGCAGCAACTGAGCTAAAGTCACCAGCAGCCACAGGTGGGGTCAGTGATAAGAACAGGTAAGAGAGCAGGACAGTCTGCCAACTGTCCTGAATCTGGTCGGGCAGTCCTGAATTTGGGTGACTGTCTCGTGTAGTCAGGATTGGGTCCGACTACAAGGACAGTTGGGAGGTATGTCCCGTTTCACACTGTACTGCTGGTGAAGGCAGAGCTGTGTGCAATTAACAGTAGTGCACACTGTATTGCCTGTGCATTTGTATAAAATGATAACCATGTTACATCATAGGGGCCCCCCTGTCTAAAGTGCCCCGGGCCCCCCAGAGCCTTAATCCAGCTCTGGTATCCATCCAACCTTTGTACTAAATAATCTTTTACCTAGAGAACGTGTTTGAGCAATTAGAATAGACAATATGCAATATCAATACTGAGAACAATTGAAACCAATTGCTCAACCTTACTTGAAAGGGAAGATCAGCTCATATTCAGTATTAAATATTGAATCAATTCAAATTTTAAGTGAGACAAAACAGTTTCTCAAATCCTTTTTTTACTGCAGTCTCACCCTGTATTGACAACATGTGATCTGTCTATATTATCATAAAATGTGTCTATTTGTCAATGTTTGCTTGTTACAGAAATGTTTTAATATGTATCTCGAGAATTTATTGGATATTAGTTGACAAATTCTCTTACATATACATATGAATGGTTATGTAAGAGAATTTGTTAACCAATTAGCTAATATTTGTTTGTTAGATTTATGTTTGTAATAGAAACACATTCAATTCTCTTACAGATACATCCTTAACGATCAATGTCCAGTAAAATCTTACATTGTGAGACATAACATGATATAAAATGAAAAGTAAATAAAAGTTGCACAAATCGACCTAAACTGGACATTTGTATTATTATTATCATTTATTTGTTGGGCACCACAGGGTTTTCGCAGCGCCGTACATAATACGAACAGTAGACCATACAGGGTAAAACATCACAGAACAATAAACACTAAGTACCAATGCTTCGGAAACTCCGGGCAGACATATGGAGTGAGGGCGGAGCAGAAGAGTCGGTATGAAGACAGGGGGGGAGAGGGGACCTGCTCATGCGAGCTTACATCCTAAGGGAGGGTGGACAAAACAGGCACGAAGGGAGGTAGTGATGCAAGGGAGAAAAAGGGACCAGGGGAGAGGAGGGAGAACAAGCAGAGTGGATGAGGGGTTAAGTGGATGGTTAGTAGGCTTTCAGGAACAGGTGAGTTTTGAGTGCTCGTTTGAAGGAGCTCAGATCGGGAGCGAGACGGATGGAGCGAGCGAGGTCATTCCAGTGCAGGGGGGCAGCTCGGGAGAAGTCTTGGACTCGGGAGTGGGAAGAGGTAATAAGAGTAGTGGAGAGGCGACGGTCGTTTGCCGAGCGCAGGGATCTAGCGGGAGTATAAATGGTAAGGAGGTTAGAGATGTAGGGAGCAGTAGACTGGGAGAGAGCTTTGTAAGTGGTAGTAAGGAGTTTAAAGAGGATTCTGTAAGGGAAAGGGAGCCAGTGTAAGGCCTGGTAGAGAGAGAAGGCAGAGTAGGAGCGACGTCAGAGAAAGATAAGTCTGGCAGCTGCATTGAGTACAGATCGGAGCGGGGCGAGATGGGAGAGAGGGAGGCCAGTGAGGAGGAGGTTGCAGTAGTCCAGGTGGGAGATGATGAGTGCATGGATGATGGTTTTGGTGGCGTCTAGTGAGAGGAAGGGTCGGATGCGGGCGATGTTGCGCAGTTGGAAGCGACAGGCTTGAGCAAGGGATTGGACGTGGGGGGCAAAAGAGAGAGAGGAGTCAAGAGTGACACCCAGGCAACGGAGTTGGGTGACAGATGAGATGGTGGTGTTGTTAACAACGATAGAGAGGTTGTGGTGAGAGGGGAGTCTGGAAGGAGGAGAGACTATGAGTTCCGTTTTGGAGATGTTAATTTTGAGAAAGCGTGAGGACATCCAGGAGGAGATGGCAGAGAGGCAGTCAGATACACGAGAGAGGAGGGTGGACGAGAGATCAGGAGAGGAGATGTAGAGTTGAATGTCGTCAGCATAAAGGTGATACTGAAGACCAAAGGAGGAGATGAGCGCACCAAGTGAGGAAGTGTAGAGTGAAAAGAGAAGGGGGCCGAGAACAGAGCCCTGGGGGATTCCTACTTGGAGGGGTATGGGGGTGGTGGAAGAGCTGGACGGTTTGCAAGGTAAGAGCAGAACCAGGCGTGGACAGAACCAGAGAGGCCTAGAGAGAGAAGAGTTTGCAGAAGGAGGGGGTGGTCCACGGTGTCAAAGCCCGCGGAGAGGTCGAGGAGGATAAGTAAGGAGAAGTGACCCCTGGATTTGGCTGATAGGAGGTCATTGGTGACTTTAGCCAGGGCAGTTTCAGTGGAGTGGAGGGGGCGGTAACCAGATTGGAGAGGGTCAAGGAGGGAATTGTCGGAGGAATTGTCATTTGTATGAATTTAGGAACCTATAAGGGATCATACACACGGACATTGAGGAAAGTAGAGACAAAACCTTGTACTTGTTCTCGCTGTTAACAGAGCATTAGAGGTATGTTCTGAATACCTCTCTGCAGCATAGTGTATTATGTATAATTATGTATTATGGAGAACCAAGGGAGTCTCACACTTGGTATAATCAGGTCATGGGACTACTCCCCCAATCAGTGTCTACAACAGATAAATCTCCTGGTGAACTCCTATCATTGTCTGTCTGACAGCCGGGCACATCACTGTATGTACTCACAATCTTCAAGGCTATTATGCATCGCAGGGTGTCACACAAACCATTGATTGAGAAGGTGGAGGGGCTGTTATAACATTGTGTGTTGTCTGGACTCTCCCTTTAAACTGTAATAATATAATATAGCAAAATACATATAGATCATTGAAATGTTTACTATACTACTGTATTTGCACTGCAAACTGTAGTTTGTATATGTTTATTAATATATTGTATTATTCTATTATAGTGGAAAAGCAGCCATGTCGACTCCCTCTGTGGATAATTGGACCTTATATAAAAGTACAGTAGATTATGACCTGTAGGTTATATCACTTTTCTTATAGTTGCTGCTTAAGCTATCAAAAGTATATAATGAAATGTTTACATAGAAATTGTTGAAAAGTTACCTATATATTTTGCACTGATAATTTTAGATTTTAATATGTTTATTTATATATAGTATCATTGTCTTTACAGTGAGACACCAGTCATGCCGATCTCTTCCTTGGATAATTGGACCTTATATAACAGTACAGCGGATTATGAGGAGTAGGTATTTTCATTATAATGTTCAGTATTTGTTTCATACTCTCTCCATGATGTACAGAAACCGCAATGAATGGCCACACACATTGTCACATGGGTGAGTGGAGCCAGTCAAATAGGTGTGGGAGTGGTCATCATGAAAGGGCGTGGCTATCTCTTAAGACAGTGCTTGAAAAAAAAAAAAAAAAGAATTTACATTTAATGGAGTAAGCCTCCCTCCTCCCAATCAGTCCCAAAAATAAATTCATAGTATTTAACATAACGCAAATAAATCTACTGCCCCCATGTCAGCTGCATTATCAGGTTAATAGTATTCAGATTTCTCCCAATGAGACCCAACAGTAAATTATTATACCCCACATTTAATAAATTTACAATTCCTACAACATATTAACCTCTTGAGGGCAAAGGATGATATATGGTCCTCAACATGACCCCCTAAAGAGCTAAAGGGGCGTCCTCCTTATCGCCAAGATTTATTGGGTTAAGAAAACCCACAGATCACTTTCCACTGAAATCTATGGGATTTCTGATGCTGGCAGAGGAAAGAAACCTTTCTATCATTATAAACATCCCTGTGTGTGCACACACCCACGTCACAAAGTGCACATACGCACACAAAGTCCATTGAAGTCTATGAGAAATGCCAGGGATAGGAGGAGACTAAGCACAGGGGTTAGAAAATCCTCACCAACTTTGGGGTTGGTAGCTCCCTCTAACCCACATTACATTAAAAGCTTCCAAATGTAATAAAGAGCCCCCACATTACATTAATGCCATTTTCCAGCTACCACATATCATTAATACCCCACACCAACTTACACATAATATTAAGAGCCTTCACCAGTCCCACATCTGTCTGTGTCCTGTATAATGACTGCTCCTACCCCATGTGTGCAGAGGGGAGGGGGGTATATAAAGAATGAAGGGATGTGGGAGAAATGAGGAGAGGGAAGGGGAGGAAGAAAGGAAGGATGGATCACTGATCCACAGCACATATATGAATAAGTAAATAACATACATAACAAGAAAAAACAACAACACACAATCGCTTTCAACAAATCTTTTTCTCAAGCTCAGATAACTATTTTGGAAAGCACAAAATAATAGCTTTATAATGACCATTTATTTATGTTTTATTATTATTTTAATACAGTATTAAGTAATCTATGACATTATTTTTGTAGGTTCAGCACCACCTCGGACTACGACACTTACTATTGGGAAACTTTAGACATTATACGGATATTTTCCATCATCTGGTACAGCGTAGTCTTAATTTTGGGGATAATTGGGAACGGTTTAGTCATCTGGATCGCCGGCTACAAGATGAAGACGGTCAGTGCCGTATGGTACCTTCACTTGGCTATCGCTGACTTTGTTACCTGCATCTCTCTCCCTCTACGGATTTCTGAGTGGGCTTTGTTTTGGGTTATTACATATGATCATTTCTTATGTAAGGCTGGGATCACGGTTCTCTTTATAAACATGCTAAGTAGCGTCTATTTCATGACCGTCATCAGCATTGACCGCTGTGTCTCTATTTTTTGGCCAGTTTGGACCAATATTCACCGGACACCCAGGTTAGCCACCATCATTGCGCTATGTGTGTGGTTATTGTGCTTAATAACCAGCATCCCTCACGTGGTGTTTAACCATGGGTTTGAGTGGGTCACCGAGTGTTATCCTAAATATTCTGATTTCTTTGATAGCGATGAGGAGAAGAAGAGATTTGCAATGTTTATCACAAGAAACGTCTGCATGTTTGCATTCCCTTTCACCATTATCCTCATATCATATGTCCTGGTTTTCTGTAAGTTACGAGCAATGAGGAAACCGAATAGGTCTCACAGACCATTTAAAATCATCACCGGTGTCATAGTATGCTTCTTCCTCTGCTGGTTTCCATATAACACTTGGCCATTAATAACTCTCCATAGGAAATTCCGCACAATTGATGCAGTTATTACAGAATCTACGGTCTGCTTGGCTTACTTCAGCAGCTGCATTAACCCCTTGCTCTATGTTTTCTTTTGCCACGATTTCAAGAAAAGCTTCTTAAGGTCCATACCGGCCGCACTGGAAAAAGTTTTTAATGAGCGGTCTGACCTTAACTGTATGGACAGCGCAACCAACACAATTACAATTGTAAACCTGAATTCTTCATGCTTATCAAGACTTAAGAACACTTAAACAGAGCCTTACCATCGATTAGGAAGGGGAGGAAGAAAGGTGGAGAAGAAAGTAAGGACGGATTACCGATCCACAGCACATATATGCCTGCCTTAGGCCCAGTGGACATTGAGACGCTCTGATTACCCTAACTCATAGTTAATGTGTACCACCACGTTTAAAGCTGTAAACGGGGAGTCTTTAATCTTAAGAATACTTAAGAACACTTAAACAGAGCCCTATCATTCATTATGTAATCTAGGCTCCTGCCTAAGGCTCAGTGGACACTGAGGGGCTCTTAATACCCTAACCGGCTTATGTGTTGATTTTTCTATAAATTGAGTGGGCAAGAAAGGAGCCCCCAAAAAAATATCTTGCCTAGGGCCTCATTGGGTCTTAATCAGTCTGTGCACTTAAATGTAAAAGGGAAGCTGTTCTTAAAAACTGAAACATATACATAAAATAATATCTTATAACATGTTGTATGTTGGTTGGAATATATCATATTCATCCTACTGGTGGCTTGTACATAGCACTCTTGTCATGAAAAGTGTATTATCTCAAAGAATAAATTGCAATATAATTTGGGTGATATGATAACATCAGAGTGTGCCCAGCCACAGATAATTGCTGTATATAAATGTATTTTGTGCTACTATGACCATTTACCTACGTTGTGCTATAAGGTATTGTACATTACACTTCAGTTGTGCTTTACATTGATGACACATTCAAACGTAACAGAGCATATTGTATTGTATCAGGTAGCTGAAAGTATAATGAACACATTTTTAGATGGGTAAATTTAGAGAGAAACTGTACCCTGCTTATAAATATGTGAAATTAATACATTGCTATCTAGTAGTAAACTTACCAATGATTGTAATCTGTGCACCAAGATCTAATTACTGTTGGATTTCCTGTAATATAGAGATAAAAGTTCTGCTGAATACATTTAATAAAAAAAATAATTAAATTGTTATTGATTCATTGTACAGATATTTAAGTAAAACAATAATAAAATCCAAAGTTATAAATCCGGTAAAAGAAGAAAAAAGACCAGTAATTATATGGGCAAACATATTTCTGCACAGTGAACCTTATTATTATTATTATCTAAATGTTTAGATGAATTAAGTTGTATCATTAAAAGTAAATACATTGGTTGCCTAGGTTACTGCAGAGTGAACTGCGTCAGCCATGGGAGAACTGTTGTAATGATTTTTCAGCAAGAAAATATATATTGCTTATTAAAATGAGTAATACTTGTGTTTTACTCTACCTAAAATACATTTGGATTTTGAGCTGTAATAAATACATTTTTAAAAAAATCCCATAATTTTCAGTTTATATTTATTTGTTATTTCTCAGATTATCCACTTTAAAATGTTGGCCTCTGTAAACGTTGTGGGTCTGAGTCATCTTGGGACGGAAAGTGAACACAATTTGCATTTTTTAAAATTGATTGGAAATTCCACGTCCTGAGAACTTCAATTGCACAAGAAAATCCCTGGGCACCGAAAGTTCAGCTTGGTGTTTACAACATATAGAAGAATTCCGTGGACATATAAGATGTTTGATCTTTGGGTAAATTTCTATGATATATAACAGTCCACAGGAACATTTAATCATCTGCTTTACAAAACATGTGTATTGAATCATTAAAATAATCCCATCGAATCTTGTTATTGCACTAAATCTATTCTGTTATTTAGGATCAAAGAATGTCAGGGTTCCTGGTAACATTAGTCTGTATATCAGCCTACACTACTCTATCCAAAAACATATCCTATGTAATTCAAATTTTTTAAACAAACCTGTTTAAGTTCTGTACCCCTACTGGGTCTGTCTGTCTGAAGATATTTTAGTTGATTTTATATATTCATAAAGTCACGTCTGTGGGGATTTTTCTATATTATTTAAGATAATAAACTTTTAATAATATATCAATATGGGTTTCTGGATATAATCGCATTTGATATATAATAATTTTAATTTAGGCAATCCATTTAATTTGTCTAATGAATGGTAATTATAATCAATTTATAGTTCTCTAAAACGCCAGTTTCAACAGTTTAAATATCTCAACATTTAATCACTCAGCCATGATAATATCAATGTATGAGGACAAGATTAGACCCATGTGAGTCTTTTTAACAGAACGGGCTGAAGTATAAACACGATTTTCTCAGCTCAGATACAATATTTAGCAGACGCAGAGGACACCAAAGGACGTGTTATCCTGTAATATCTTCTACTGTGACACCATCTGCCGCAACAAACATATTCTAAGGTAAGAGACCCACAATATCCCATCCATAGACACTTATGGATCAATATTATGAATAAGTATCACAACAATGTATGTTGAAATGATAGGAAATCGTCCATTTAACATTTTCATTAATAAACTATTAAATTATAAGACAGATTGTAGTTTACTAAAATCTCTTTCAGCAGCAAATACATTATATTTACAAATCATGTTTCATATATTTCTGTATGGGTTGTAATATACTATCTGGTTGTGCATTTATGAGAAAAGTTACTTGTTGGTTACATTGTATCCATACAACTTTAGTACTGAATAATCTTTCACCTACAGAATATGTTTGAGTAATTGGAATAGACAATATGCAATATCAATACTGAGAACAATTGAAACCAATCGCGCTACCTTACTTGAAAGGGAAGATCAGTTCATATTCGGTATTAAATATTGAATCAATGCAAATTTTAAGCTACACAAAACAGTTTCTCAATTCTTTTTTTTCAGTGCAGTCTCACCCTGTATTGACAACATGTGATTTGTCTATATTATCATAGAATGTGTCTATTTGTTAATATTTGCTTGTTACTTAAATGTTTTAATACATATCTAGAGAATTTATTAGATATTAGTTGACAAATATTCTTACATATACATATGAATGGTTATGTCAGAGAATTTGTTAACCAATTAGCCAATATTTGTTTGTTAGATTTATCCTTGTAATAGAAATTCATTAAATTCTCTTACATATACATTCTTAGAGATGAATGTCCAGTAAAATCTTACATTGTGAGACATAACATAATATAAAATGAAAAGCAAATAAAAGTTGCATAAATCGACCTAAACTGGACATTTGTATGAATTTAGGAACCTATAAGGGATCGTACACACGGACATTGAGGAAAGTAGAGACAAAACCTTGTCCTTGTTCTCGCTGTTAGCAGAGCATTAGAGGTATGTTCTGAATACTTTTCTGCAGCATAGTGTATAATGTATAATTATGTATTATGGAGAACCAAGGGAGTCTCACACTTGGTATAATCACATCATGGGACTACTCCCTCAATCAGTGTCTACAACAGATAAATCTCCTGGTGAACTCCTATCATTGTCTGTCTGACAGCCGGGCACATCACTGTATGTACTCACAATTTTCAAGGCAATTATGCATTGCAGGGGGTCTCATGAACCATTAATTGAGAAGGTGGAGCAGGGGCGCACGCAGGATTTTTAGGGGGGGTTACCCCCCACACCCAAAAGCAGCTCCGTTTCGGCAGCACTGTACTATATAGCAGCCGCGGCGCTGTCAAAGAAGTGTCCGCGGTAGGGCACTTTGTTAGCGGAGGGGATGGGTTTCTGGAGAGCCAGAAACCCCCCCTGCGTGCGCCCCTGTGGAGGAGCTATTATAACATTGTGTTTTATGTCTGGACTCTCCCTTTAAACCATGGTTGTCCAACCCGCGGGCCGCATGCGGCCCAGCACGCGTGTAAATGTGGCCCAGAAGGAGTTTTGGTTGTGGCAAGGGGGCAGCACTGTTAATGGAAAAAAAAATCCTGCAAAAAAAAGAAAAGAAAATACTTACCTTGCGGTCACGCGATCACGTCAGCTGGTACTCCGGCTCCCTCCCTTGTCTCCTCCTCCGTGCGGTGCTCGCAGTGAATGTTGGGTGTGTTATCATCACGCCCAACATTCATTGCGGAGCGCAGCACAGAGGAGACACCCGCGCGAGAAGAACAATCAGCAGCACAGAATTGGAGAAAAGAAGAGAAGAGGACAGGAGAACAAGCCGATTAAAAGGTAAGTTAAGGGGGATTGTTTTATTATTATTTCAAGGGACGCTGACCAGTGAATAAAAGTCACCTGGTCCTGGAGCATCATGGACCTTATCTCCCTGCTACATACTTCTACTTGTAATACTAATGGGGCATTATATATTATTCTCTTTGGCCCATTATAAGTTGTTATCCCTTAACTAACATAGTGGTGTAATTAGCAAAACAGGTCACAATCTGGGGTCACAGTGGTGTATATGTCAGGTACCGCAGGCCTGGTCAGGGCACCCTGATATACAATGCCTGGCTTAAATGCACTTTATGTTTTCTATGGTTTTTTGGATGATCAGCTATCGTTAGTGTATCTTATGTGCGGCCCAAACCAACTCGTCGTCTTCCAATGTGGCCCAGGGAAGCTAAAAGGTTGGACACCCCTGCTTTAAACTGTAATAATATAATATAGCAAAACACATATAGATTGTTTAAATGTTTACTATACAACTGTAATTGCACTGCAAACTGTAGTTTATATATGTTTAATAATATATTGTATTATTCTATTATAGTGGAAAAGCAGCCATGTCGACTCCCTCTGTGGATTGGACCTTATATAACAGTACAGCGGATTATGACCTGTAGGTTATATCATTTTTCTCATATCTAGTTATAATGTTCAGTATCTGTTTCATATTATCTTCATGATGTACAGAAACTGCAATGCACAGTCACAGACACTGTCCCATTACTTGGTAAGGGGGTGTTCTCCTTATAACATTAGGTTTTGCTGGAGTTTCCCTTTAGATTGTACTAATCTGCAAACTGAAATAATCTGTGAACATTTTGCATTAAACTATCATATAATAAATGTATATAATGAAATGCTAACATATAGATTTTTGAAAAGATTCCTCTACTATTTGTTGCTATTTGTAGTTTTTAATATGATTATTGATACTGTATATTGTAACTTTGTTTATAGTGGTAAAGCAGTCACGCAGAATCGTTCTGTGGATAATTGGACCTTATTTGACAATGCAGCATATTTTGACCTGTAGGTTTTATCATCGGGTTTATATCTAGTGATAGTGTTCAGCATTTGTTTCATAATCTTTTCATTTTCCGCAACTAAACTTCTGCAGTCATCCAATGCTATGGGCTGTCATGATGTACAGAAACTGCAATGATTGGCCACACACATTGTCACATGGGTGGGTGGAGCCAGTCATATAGGTATGAGCAGGGCCGGATTGAGACTTAAAATCAGCCCTGGCATTTAAAGCACACAGGCCCACGTGTTGTGGGCTCCATGCACTATATTGTTGCACACTGATGCTGGCGCAGTACAACATGATGTAGTATGAGTGTGAGTGTGTGTGTGTGTGTGTGTGTGGGGGGGGGGGGTATTTATTTCTCCTAATATCCCTCCACATTATATTGTTAGCACCCATATTACATCAATAAATACCATGACAATACATTATTAGTACCCAAATTACAGCAATAAATAACCCCCCACACAACACTCCTACTACATCGATACCCACCCACATTACAGCAACCCGCATCACCCCCACATTACAGCAATACCCTATCATACTTATTAGCAATACTAAGCCCCAAACACACTACAACATTGCCACCAGCACGCCACCCCTTACTACAGCAATACCACCAATTATACAGACGCCACTGTAGGAAACCAATGTTTTGCTTTTTTCAAATCTCCCACAAAATAGCAACAACGAACAGAGTACTTACACACATATAGATAGCAGGAACCCTTTTCCCTCAATTAAATAGTAATGGCAGAATTTTCATGAATCATTCCACATGAAATAAAACTCAGAAAAAACATAACTATTGAATGATCATTTGAACCCACGCGGCCGCATTAAAAGTATTTCCATCTACAGAAAAATGTCAGAGAAATTTTTTTATACTACAGTAACTGGATATGCGTCTTTTCTATTCATTTTAAATAACACAGTATATTAATTAAGGGGGATAGAGGAGGCGGGTGAGAGATAATTGGATGTGATCCATCAGTTTGGTTAGATAGGAAACATTTAGATTATTTACCTGGAGACATCTACCCCCTTGACTCACAGGCAGGGCTGACAAGAGGAATTTTGGGCCCCGATACAGCAACTTCTTTGGGCTCCCATCATATTCAACAATGAGAGCCTTGCCTTTGGCAGAAGTTCATATTATGCCACACCGTAGTGCGCCCAGTTCATATTATGCTACACCGTAGTGCGCCCAGTTCATATTATACCACACCGTAGTGCCACCAAGTCATATTATGCCACATAATATTACCCTCAATTCATATTTGGCAATGCAGTAGTGCCCACAAATCATATACCATAAAATAGTGCCCCCAAATCATATTATGCCACAATAGTGCCCCCAAATAACATTATGCCATACAGTAGTGCCCAGACAAAAAAACTCATTCACAAATAAAAATTGGTACAGCATATCAGAGTGTCTGTCCCAGGAGCAACTTAATACACGATTGCAGAAGGGATCTGCAGCTGTCAGCTCACACAGCCAGTCGGGAGCAAGGGCCGAGGGCAGTGGTCAAAGTGGAAATTTAGAAGTGGGTGTATGGAAAATATAAGTGAATGGAGTATGAAGGCTTGCTTTTTTATTTTCTTTTAACACTTGTCCCTTCTGTGCATTCCCATTCTTCATTACTACTTGTGTTTTATGATGGCTGCTTCCTTGACATTCCCATTCTTAAGATGTCTCTCCCTTTACATTTTCTTTTACCTATGCCCTTGCACCATCTTCTCCTTTGTCCCTCTCACTTTACCCTCTTTCCCCCTGGCTCTCACCTCTCTTCCTGCACCCCTTCCCCCGTGGCTCTCTCACCCCTCTTCCAGCACCCCCTTCCCCCCTGGCTCTCTCACCCCCTTCCAGCACCCCCTTCCCCCCTGACTCTCTCACCCGTCTTCCAGCACCCCCTTCCCCCCTGGCTCTCTCACCCCTCTTTAAGCACCCCCTTCCCTCCTGCTCTCACCCCTCTTCCAGCACCCCCTTCCCTCCTGGCTCTCACCACTCTTCCAGCACCCCCTTCCCTCCCGGCTCTCACTACTCTTCCAGCACCCCCTTCCCTCCATGCTCTCACCCCTCTTCCAGCACCCCCTTTCCTCCTGGCTGTCACTCCTCTTCCAGCACTCCCTTCCCTCCTGGCTCTCAACCCTCTTCCAGCACCCCCTTCCCTCCTGGCTCTCACCCCTCTTCCAGCAACCCCTTCCCTCCTGGCTCTCACCACTCTTCCAGCACCCCCTTTCCTCCTGGTTCTCACCCCCTTCCAGCACCCCCTACCCCCCTGGCTCTCTTACCCCTCTTCCAGCACCTCCTTCCCTCCTGGCTCTCACTCCTCTTCCAGCACCCCCTTCCCTCCTGGCTCTCACTCCTCTTCCAGCACCCCCTTCCCTCCTGGCTCTCACTCCTCTTCCAGTACCACCTTCACCCCCTGGCTGTCACTCCTCTTCCAGTACCCCCTTCCCTCCTGGCTCTCACTCCTCTTCCAGCACCCCCTTCCCCCCTGGCTCTCCCACACTAGTGAAAACCCTGCCCCCCCTCCCGCAAAAATCACGGCGACCCGCGTGGGAATATTGGGGGCCCCCCCCGTGCAAAAATCACGGCAACCCCCCCTCCCGCGAAAATCGTGGCTACCCCCGCGACCCCCTTGCAAAAATCGCGGCACCCCCCTCCCACGATCCCCTCCCTATTCAGAAAAAAAAATACAAACTGTGTCCAAAGTGCACAGGATAAGGGGGAGGGAGCAGAGGAGCCCTCGTCCGTCGCGCAACAGAGGTGGCTGGCTCCTGCCCAAGAACCAGCCACCTCTGCCCAGGAATCCAACAAGTGTTGGCCGGCCCATCTAGCCCTCGGCCCTTCTGGCATTTGCCAGAAGTGCCCGATGGCCAGTCCAGCCCTGGGTTTGAGTGACAGAGACGGAGATGGGGCACAGATAGAAACACATGGAGCAGACTTTGTTGCAGTTTATACTGTGCACCATTGTGTGGGTTTGGTCAGCATGAAAGGGCGTGGCTATCTCTTAAGACGGTTCTAAAAAAAACAGATGGCACATACCCAGTATCTGCAGTCTGGAAAAAGCACGGGACACTGAAGCAAAATCGGGACTGTCCCACCAAAATAGGAACAGTCGGCAAACTGCTGCTCTCTCCTAACTCTGATCCTGCAGCTGCTGCTGCCGGGGTCTGAACCTCAGTTGCTGCTTAAGCTATTAAAAGTATATAATGAAATGCTTACATATAAATTGTCCAAAAATTACCTATATTTTTTTGCACTGCTAATTTTAGATTTTAATATGTTTATTTATATATAGTATCATTGTCTTTACAGTGAGACACCAGTCATGCCGATCTCTTCCTTGGACATCAAAGTAGCAGATGATGGGGAGTAGGTCTTTTCATTTTTGCAGATCTAGCTATAATGTTCAGTATCTGTTCCATCCTCTCTCCATGATGTACAGAAACTGCCATGAATGGCCACACACATTGTCACATGGGTGGGTGGAGCCAGTCAAATAGGTGTGGGAGTGGTCAGCATGAAAGGGCGTGGCTATCTCTCAAGACAGTGCTTAAAAAAAAGAATTTACATTTAATGAGTAAGCCTCCCTCCTCCCAAACAGCCCACAAAATAATTTCATAGTATTTAACATGTAGCAAATAAATCTACTGCCCCCTAGTCAGCCCCATTATCAGGTTAATAGTATTCAAATTTCTCCCAGTGAGACCCAACAGTAAATTATTATACCCCACATTTAATAAATTCACAATTCCTACATTATAGTAACCTGCTAAGGGCAAAGGATGATACATGGTCCTCAACATGACCCCCTAAATGTTAGGAACCCCCCAGCCAGTACGGCAAAAAACCCGGAGTCTACTCCAAATGCCTGGTGTTCACTGTTGCCCCTAGTGGTGGGGACAAGCTTGGCTGCAGACAAACAGAGGGTCGTGAGATGTGCACTGGCTGGGGACAACCTAGGAATAGAGTTACCGAGAACGTAGAGTAGGAAGTGCAGGGTTGAGTATCCATATAACGGTTTAGGGTAAGCAGGAGAGCTGAAAATCACGCCGGAGCCATGCTCGGGAGCACGACTTTACCGGGGTCCAGGAGATAGCTGACTGGAACAGGTGAGTAGATCGCAGAATAGTCAGGAATAGAATCAGGTCTGGCACACGGGAGATCGATACAGGAGAAGCGTCAAAACAGAGCCGAGTTGGTACACAGGGAAATCCAATAACGTAGACAGGAATGGCACCAGTCAGGTACACAGGGATACACTAAGCCGGCAGGAGACAACAGGAACAGGTAACAGGGATAACACAAGGGAGCATAACACTAAGGTAGACGTATTACCGGCAATCCTGCAGAGGATTAGCCGGCGATTTAAGGAGAGCAGAACCAATAGGCTGCAGGTGATAATGAGGAGCCAGGTGAGTGAGCTCAGAGAAACAGACTGGCCAGGTGAAGCATAATATAGAAATGACAGCACGAATGAGGGCAGATTCTGAGAGAGAACAGACCTAACTGACCCTATCTAAGACCTATCTAATCTACTTAAATTAATCTATCTAATCTATCTATGAACTAAACTAACTACCTATCTAAACACCCAGTGGCTATCTAATATCTACCCAACTACCTACCTACCCCTAACTAACTATCTATCTACCAATCTAGCTATCTAGTTACTCTGACAGAGAGCCCCACGAGCCATAACACTAAAGAGTTAAGGAGGAGTCCCACTTATCTCCTACATTTATTGGGTTAAGAAAACACAGATCACTTTCCACCGCAATCTATGGGATTTCTGATGCTGGCGGAGGAAAAAACCTTTCTATCATTAGAAACGTCCCTGTGTGTGCACACACCCACGTCACAACGTGCACAGGGGTGAGACAATCCTCAGAAACTCTGGGGTTAGTAGCCTCCTATAACCCACATTACATTAAAAGCTTCCACATGTAATAAAGAGCCCCCACATTACATTAATGCAATTTTCCAGCTACCACATATCATTAATACCCTACACCAACTTACACATAATATTAAGAGCTTCCACCAAACCCCACATTACAACACCCCCCACCAGTCCCACATCTGTCTGTATCCTGTATGGTATCTGCCCCATGTGTGCAGAGGGGAGGGGGGGTATATAGAGAATGAAGGGATGTGGGAGAAATGAGTAGAGGGAAGGGGAGGAAGAAAGGTGGAGAAGAAAGGAAGGATGGATCATTGATTCAAAGCACATATATGAATAAATAAATAACATATATTAAAATTAAATAAAACACACAATCACTTTCAACAAATCTTTTTCTCAAGCTCAGATAACTATTTTGGAAAGCACAAAATAATAGCGTTATGATGACCATTTATTTATGTTTTATTATTATATTAATACAGTATTAAGTAATATATGACATTATTTTTGTAGGTTCAGCACCACCTCGGACTACGACACTTACTATGCGGAAACTTTAGACAATATACGGATATTTTCCATCATCTGGTACAGCATAGTCTTATTTTTAGGTATAATTGGGAACGGTTTAGTGATCTGGATCGCCGGCTACAAGATGAAGACGGTCAGTGCCGTATGGTATCTTCACTTGGCTATCGCTGACTTTGTTACCTGCATCTCTCCCTCTACGGATTTCTGAGTGGGATTTGTATTGGGACACTCAATATGATAATCCCTTGTGTAAGGCTGGGATCACGGTTCTCTTTATAAACATGCTAAGTAGCGTCTATTTCATGACCGTCATCAGCATTGACCGATGTGTCTCCATTTTTTTGCCAGTTTGGACCAAAATTCACCGGACACCCAGGTTAGCCACCATCATTGTGTTATGTGTGTGGTTATTGTCCCTAATAACCAGCATCCCTCACGTGGTGTTTAACCATTGGTTTGAGTTGGTCACCGAGTGTTATCCTAAATATGTTGATATATTTGATAGCGATGAGGAGAAGAAGAGATTTGCAATGTTTATCACAAGAAACGTCTGCATGTTTGCATTCCCTTTCACCATTATCCTCATATCATATGTCCTGGTTTTCTGTAAGTTACGAGCAATGAGGAAACCGAATAGGTCTCACAGACCTTTCCAAATCATCACCGGTGTCATAGTATGCTTCTTCCTCTGCTGGTTTCCATATAGCACTTGGCCATTAATAACTCTCCATAGGAAATCCCGCACAATTGATGCAGTTATTACAGAATCTACGGTCTGCTTGGCTTACTTCAGCAGCTGCATTAACCCCTTGCTCTATGTTTACTTTTGCCACGATTTCAAGAAAAACTTCTTGAGGTCCATACCGGCCGCACTGGAAAATGTTTTGAATGAACGGTCCGACCTTAACTGTTTGGACAGTGCTAACAACACAATTCCAACTGTAAACTTGAATTCTGCATGCTTATCAAGACTTAAGAACACTTAAACAGAGCCTTACCATCGATTAGGAAGGGGAGGAAGAAAGGTGGATAAGAAAGGAAGGATGGATTACCGATCCACAGCACATATATGCCTGCCTTAGGCCCAGTGGACATTGAGAAGCTCTGATTACCCTAACCCATAGTTAATGTGTACCACCACTTTTAAAACTGTAAACGAGAAGTCTTCAATCTTAAGAACACTTAAACAGAGCCCTATCATCCATTAGGTAATCTAGGCCCCTGCCTAAGGCTCAGTAGACACAGAGGGGCCCTTAATACCCTAACCCGCTTATGTGCATATTATAGAGATAAAAGTTCTGTTGAATATGTTTAAGAAAAAAATAATTAAATTGTTATTCATTGTACATATATTTAAGAAACCAAAAAGAAAGTCCAAAGTTATAAATCCAGTAAAAAAGGATAAAAGACAAGTAATTTATATGGGCAAACATATTTCTGCAAAGTGAACCTTATTATTATTATCTAAATGTTTAGTTGAATTAAGTTGTATCATTAAAAGTAAATACATTGGTTGCCTAGGTTACTGCAGAGTGAACTGCGTCAGTCTTGGGAGAACCGTTGTAATGATTTTTCAGCAAGAAAATATATATTGCTAATTAAAATGAGCAATGAGTAATATTTGAGTTTTACTCTACCTAAAATACATTTGGATTTTGAGCTGTAATAAATAAATTAAAAAAAATCCCATAATTTTCAGTTTATATTTATTTTGTTATTTCTGCGTTTATCCACTTTAATATTTTGGCCCATGTAAACGTTGTGGGCCTGAGTCATCTTGGGACGCAAAGTGAACGCAATCTGCATTTTTTAAAATTGGATGTAAATTCCACGTCCTCAGAACTTCAATTGCACAAGAAAATCCCTGGGCACCGAAAGTTCAGCTTGGTGTTTACAACATATAGAAGAATTACGTGGACATATAAGATCTTTTGGATAATTTCTATGATATATAACAGTCCACAGGAACATTAAATCATCTGCTTTACAAAAGATGTGTATTGAATCGTTATAATAATCCCATCTAATCTTGTTATTACTATAACTCTATCTAGGATCCAAGAATGTCAGGGTTCCTGGTAACATTAGTCTGTATATCAGCCTACACTACTCTATCCAAAAAAGTATCCTATGTAATTCAAATTTTTTAAACAAACCTGTTTAAGTGCTGTACCCCTACTGGGTCTGTCTGGAGACATTTTAGTAGATTTTGTTTTATATATTCATAAAGTCACGTCTGTGGGGATTTTTCTATATTATTTAAGATAATAAACTTTTAATAATTTATCAATACTGGTTTCTGGATATAATTGCATTGGATTTTGACTTTCTATAATAATTTTAAATTAGGCAATCAATTTAATTTGTCTAATGAATGGTAATTTTAATCAATTTATAGTTCTCCAAAACACCAGTTTCAACAGTTTGAATATCTCAACATCTAATCACTCAGCCATGATAATATCAATGTATGAGGACAAGATTAGACCCATGTGAGTCTTGCTGAAGTATAAACACGATTTTCTCAGCTATGAGATACAATATTTAGCAGACGCAGAGGACACCAAAGGACGTGTTATCCTGTAATATCTTCTACTGTGACACCATCTGCCGCAACAAACATATTCTAAGGTAAGAGACCCACAATATCCCATCCATAGACACTTATGGATCAATATTATGAATAAGTATCACAACAATGTATGTTGAAATGATAGGAAATCGTCCATTTAACATTTTCATTAATAAACTATTAAATTATAAGACAGATTGTACTTTATTAAAAGCTCTTTCAGCAGCAAATACATTATATTTACAATTCATGTTTCATATATTTCTGTATGGGTTGTAATATACTATCTGCTTGTGCATTTATGAGAAAAGTTACTTGTTGGATAATAAGACATCATGTAATAAGACCCAGAGACTTATCTGTCTATCACGTTTCATTTCTCCTACAAAAAAAAAACCTGTGATTTACCAGCATTGTAATAGTTACATTGTATCTATAAAACTTTAGTACTAAATAATCTTCTACCTAGAGAATGTGTTTGAGCAATTAGAATAGACGAAATGCAATATCAATACTGAGAACAATTGAAACCAATCGCTCAACCTTACTTGAAAGGGAAGATCAGCTCATATTCGGTATTAGATATTGAATCAATGCAAATTTTAAGCTACACAAAACAGTTTCTCAATTTTTATTTTCAGTGCAGTATCACCCTGTATTGACAACATGTGATCTGTCTATATTATGATAGAATGTGTCTATTGGTTAATATTTGCTTGTTACAGAAATGTTTTAATAGGTATCTCGAGAATTTATTAGATACTAGTTGACAAATATTCTTATATATACATATGAATGGTTATGTAAGAGAATTTGTTAACCAATTAGCCAATATTTGTTTGCTAGATTTATGTTTGTATTAGAAATACATTCAATTCTCTTACAGATACATTCTTAGAGATGAATGTCCAGTAAAATCTTACATTGTGAGACATAACATGATATAAAATGAAAAGCAAATAAAAGTTGCACAAATCGACCTAAACTGGACATTTGTATGAATTTAGGAACCTATAAGGGACCGTACACACGGACATTGAGGAAAGTAGAGACAAAACCTTGTAATTGTTCTCGTTGTTAGCAGAACATTGTGTGTTGTCTGGACTCTCCCTTTAAACTGTAATAATATAATATAGCAAAATACATATAGATTGTTGAAATGTTTACTATACTACTGTAACTGCACTGCAAACTGTAGTTTGTATATGTTTATTAATATATTGTATTATTCTATTATATTGGAAAAGCAGCCATGTAAATAATGTTTATTTATTTTTTGCACCGTATTATTGTCTTTACAGTGGAAAAGCAGCCATGCAGAACTCTTCTGTGGATGACTGGACCTTATATAACAGTACAGCGGATTATGACCTGTAGGTTATATCATTTTTCTCATATCTAGTTATAATGTTGGTATCTGTTTCATATTATCTTCATGATGTACAGAAACTGCAATGATTGGCCACACGTTGTCACATGGGTGGGTGGAATAAAATTGGTACGAATGATAGAGAGGGAGATGGGGCACAGGCAGAAACACATGGAGCAGACTTTGTTGCAGTTTATGCTGTGCACCATTGTGTGGGTGTGGTCAGCATGAAAGGGCGTGGCTATCTCTTAAGACAGTGCTACAAAAACCAAATGACATATTGTTAGCATCTGCGGCGGCCGCGGGCACCGCTGTGACTCTCTGTCTCCTGTTGGTGGCGTCCCGGCTGTCTCCATAACGACCAGAGCGTCACTTCCGGCTCCCTCATCCCGGTTGCCTAGGCAACAACCGGGACGCTTGAGGCTCCCTGCCGCTGCGCCTGGCCAGCTGTCAAACAACCGGGCGCGCGCACTAATTATGCAGCTGAAGACTGCATCCTCATTGGCTACCAGCGCTACTAATTAACTAGGCTAGTCCTGGGGATACTTGCAGGGCTTTGTCCTGATTGACTCTTAGTATTATTTAAGGCAGTGAGGACTGAGCCTCACTGCCGGTTTTAGCATTCTGTTCCAGTTTGCTACCTGCCTCTGTGATGTGTTGGCGTTAACCTTTGATTGCTTTCCTTGTGTATGACCTCTGCCTGTTCCTGGACTCTGAACCTTTGTCTGTGACCCTGACCTTCTGCCTGTACCCGGACTCTGAACCTTTGTCTGTGGCCCTGATCTTCTGCTTGTAGCTGGACTCTGAACCTTTGCCTGTGGCCCTGATCTTCTGCTTGTACCCGGACTATGTACCTTTGCCTGTGACCCTGACCTTCTGCCTGTACCCGGACTCTGAACCTTTGCCTGTGACCCTGACCTTCTGCCTGTACCCGCACTCTGAACCTTTGCCTGTGACCCTGACCTTCTGCCTGTACCCGGACTCTGTACCTTTGCCTGTGACCCTGACCTTCTGCCTGTACCCGGAATCTGAACATTTGCCTGTGACCCTGACCTTCTGCCTGTACCCAGACTCTGAACCTTTGCCTGTGGTCCTGACCCTGCTTGTACCAGACATCTCCATCGGCGCTCTATCAGCCCAGCCAGGCTTTACCTTCGTTGCCCTGTCTGCAGACCTCTGGCCTGACCCTACTCCGTGTATTACCTCCTGTTCCTGAGTGCTGCTGTGTGACCATAAACTTGTACTACACTGAGTTTAAGACCTGTGAGCGCAACCAGTCTCTACAGTAAAAGGCGGCTGCTATAGGTGAAGACCTCTTCTACTAGTTCTACATGTTTATGCCGCACTGGCGCCATAACACATATACCCAGTCTCTGCAATCTGGAAAAAGTCCTGAAAGCACGGGACACGGAAGCAAAATTGGGACTGTCGGCCAACTGCTGCTCTCTCCTAACTGATCCTGCAGCTGCTGCTGCCGGGGTCTGAACCTCAGTTGCTGCTTAAGCTATCAAAAGTATATAATGAAATGCTTACATATAAATTGTCAAAAAGTTACCTATATTTTTTGCACTGATAATTTCAGATTTTAATATGTTTATTTATATATAAATATATAGTATCATTCTCTTTACAGTGAGACACCAGTCATAACGATCTCTTCCTTGGATAATTGGACCTTATACATCGGAGTAGCAGATCATGGGGAGTAGGTCTGATCATTTTTGCAGATCTAGCTATAATGTTCAGTATCTGTTCCATCCTCTCTTTATGATGTACAGAAACTGCCATGAATGGCCACACACATTGTCACATGGGAAAGTGGAGCCAGTGAAATAGGTGTGGGAGTGGTCATCATGAAAGGGCGTGGCTATCTCTTAAGACAGTGCTTGAAAATAAAGATTTTACATTTAATGAGTAAGCCTCCTTCCTCCCAAATTAATTTCATAGTATTTAACATGAAGGAAATAAATCTACTCCCCCTAGTCAGCCCCATTATCAGGTTAATAGTATTCAAATTTCTCCCAGTGAGACCCAACAGTAAATTATTATACCCCACATTTAATAAATTCACAATTCCTACATTATATTAACCTGCTAAGGGCAAAGGATGATACATGGTCCTCAACATGACCCCCTAAATGTTAGGAACCCCCCAGCCAGTACGGCAAAACCCGGAGTCTACTCCAAACGCCTGGTGTTCACTGTTGCCCCTAGTGGTGGGGACAAGCTTGGCTGCAGACAAACAGAGGGTCGTGAGATGTGCACTGGCTGGGGACAACCTAGGAATAGAGTTACCGAGAACGTAGAGTAGGAAGTGCAGGGTTGAGTCTCCATATAACAGTTTAGGATAAGCAGGAGAGCTGAAAATCACGCCAGAGCCATGCTCGGGAGCACGACTTTACCGGGGTCCAGGAGATAGCTGACTGGAACAGGTGAGTAGATTGCAGAATAGTCAGGAATAGAATCAGGTCTGGCACACGGGAGATCGGTACAGGAGAAGCATCAAAACAGAGCCGAGTCGGTACACAGAGAAATGCAATAACGTAGACGGGAATGGAACCAGTCAGGTACACAGGGATACAACTAGCCAGCAGTAGACAACAGGAACAGGTAACAGGGATAACACAAGGGAGCAGAACACTAAGGTAGACGTATTACCGACAATCCTGCAGAGGATTAGCCGGCTATCTAAGGAGAGCAGAACCAATAGGCTGCAGGTGATAATGAGGAGCCAGGTGAGTGAGCTCAGAGAAACAGACTGGCCAGGTGAGGCATAATATAGAAATGACAGCACGAATGAGGGCAGATTCTGAGAGAGAACAGACCTAACTGACCCTATCTAAGACCTATCTAATCTATCTGCCTATCTGATCTACCTAAACTATCTATCTAATCTATCTAAGAACTAAACTAATTACCTATCTGAACACCCAGTGGCTATCTAATTTCTACCTAACTACCTACCTATCCCTAACTAACTATCTATCTATCTAGTTACTCTGACAGAGAGCCCGGCGAGTCATAACACTAAAGAGTTAAGGAGGAGTCCCACTTATTTCCTACATTTATTGGGTTAAGAAAACCCACATATCACTTTCCACTGCAATCTACATTATAAACATCCCTATGTCTGCACACACCCGCATCACAAAGTGCATTGAAGTCTATGAGAAATGCCAGGGATAGGAGGAGACTCAGCACAGGGCTGAGACAATCCTCAGAAACTCTGGGGTTGGTAGCCCCCTCTAACCCACATTACATTAAAAGCTTCCACATTAAATAAAGAGCCCCTACATTACATTAATGCCATTTTCCAGCTACCACATATCATTAATACCCCACACCAACTCACACATAATATTAAGAGCCTCCATCAGTCCCACATCTGTCTGTATCCTGTATGGTATCTGCTCCTGCCCCATGTGTGCAGAGGGGAGGAGGGATGAAGGGATGTGGGAGAAATGAGGAGAGGAAAAAGGAGGAAGAAAGGTGGAGAAGAAAGGAAGGATGGATCACTGATCCACAGCACATATATGAATAAGTAAATAACATATATTAAAAATAAATAAAACACACAATCACTTTCCACAAATCTTTTTCTCAAGCTCAGATAACTATTTTGGAAAGCACAAAATAATAGCGTTATGATGACCATTTATTTATGTTTTATTATTATTTTAATACAGTATTAAGTAATCTATGACATTATTTTTGTAGGTTCAGCTCCACCTCGAACTACGACACTTACTATAGAGAAATTTTCAACATTATACGGATATTTTCCATCATCTGGTACAGCGTAGTCTTATTTTTAGGTATAATTGGGAACGGTTTAGTGATCTGGATCGCCGGCTACAAGATGAAGACGGTCAGTGCCGTATGGTACCTTCACTTGGCTATCGCTGACTTTGTTACCTGCATCTCTCTCCCTCTACGGATTTCTGAGTGGGCTTTGTATTGGGACACTCAATATAATAATCCCTTGTGTAAGGCTGGAATAACAGCTCTATTTATAAACATGCTAAGTAGCGTCTATTTCATGACCGTCATCAGCATTGACCGATGTGTCTCCATTTTTTGGCCAGTTTGGACCAAAATTCACCGGACACCCAGGTTAGCCACCATCATTGCGCTATGTGTGTGGTTATTCTGCCTAATAACCAGCATCCCTCACGTGGTGTTTAACCATGGGCTTGAGTGGGTCACCGAGTGTTATCCTAAATATGTTGATTTCTTTGATAGGGATGAGGAGAAGAAGAGATTTGCAATGTTTATGACAAGAAACGTCTGCATGTTTGCATTCCCTTTCACCATTATCCTCATATCATATGTCCTGGTTTTCTGTAAGTTACGAGCAATTAGGAAACCGAATAGGTCTCACAGACCATTTAAAATCATCACTGTTGTCATAGTATGCTTCTTCATCTGCTGGTTTCCATATAACACTTGGCCATTAATAACTCTCCATAGGAAATACTATGAAATTGATGCAATCATTACAGAAGCTACGGTCTGCTTGGCTTACTTCAGCAGCTGCATTAACCCCTTCCTCTATGTTTTCTTTAGCCATGATTTCAAGAAAAATTTCTTAAGGTCCATACCGGCAGCGCTGGAAAATGTTTTTAATGAACGGTCTGACCTTAACTGTGTGGATAGCGCTACCCACACAATTCCAGCTGCAAACATGAATTCTTCATGCTTATGAATACTTAACAACACTTAAACAGAGCGTTAACATCGATTAGGCAATCTAGGCTCCTGCCTTAGGCCCAGTGGACACTGAGAGTCTCTGATTACCCTAAGCATTTTATGTGGGTTCTTTTTTTTTTTTACAAATAGAGGGGGCTAGAAAGGTGCTCGAACGAAATATCCTACATAGGGCCCCATAGGATCTTAATCGGTCTCTGCATTTAAATGTTAAAGGGATTCTGTTTTTCAAAACTGAAACATATACATAAAATAATATCTTATAACACACTGTATGTTGGAATATATCATATTCGTCCTACTGGTGGCTTGTACTTAGCACTCTGTCGCTCTACAATTTCCTCCTGGCTATTCGCGGTTTGTCCGTGCAGGTGTTATGATATAAATAACATTGTCATAATCAGATGTTGAACTCCTCCTGTCCGCCCTGAAAAGTATATTATGTCAAAGAATAAATTACATGATGATTTGGGTGATTTGCTAATATCAGCGCGTGCCCAGCCACATATAACTAAATGTATTATGTGCTACTATGACCATTAACCAGCGCTGTGCCGCAAGGTATTGCAAATTACACTTCATTTGTGCTTTGCATTGATAACAAATTCAAGTGTTACATACAGTGCATATTGTATTGTATCAGGTAGCTGTAACTATAAACAAAACATTTTTAGATGGGTAAATTTAGAGAGAAACGGTACAGTGCTTATAAATATGTGAAATTAATACTTTGCTATCTAATAGCAAACTTACCAATGATTGTAATCTGTGCACCAACCATTTAATTGCGGTTACATTTCCTGTAATATAGAGATAAAAGTTCTGCTGAATACATTTAATAAAAAAAATAATTAAATTGTTATTGATTCATTGTACAGATATTTAAGTAAAACAATAATAAAATCCAAAGTTATAAATCGGGAAAAAGGGATTAAAGGCCAGTACAACATATGGATAATCATATATCTGCAAAGTGAACCTTATTATCATTATCTAAATGTTTAGATGAATTAAGTTGTATCATTAAAAGTAAATACATTGGTTGCCTAGGTTACTGCAGAGTGAACTGCGTCAAACATGGGAGAAATGTTGTAATGATTTTTCAGCAAGAAAATATATATTACTTATTAAAATGAGTCATATTTGTGTTTTACTCTACCTAAAATAGATAATGGATATGACTTGTAATAAATAAATAAATTTAAATAAACCCCACATAATTTACAGTTTATATTTATTCTGTTATTTCTGCGCTTATCCACTTTAATATTTTGGCCCCTGTAAACATTGTGGGCTCCATTCATCTTGGGACACAAAGTTAATGCAACTTTTTTTTGTAAATTGGACAGAAATTGCACCCGTACGGCCGTATTCAAGTACAAGCGGATTTCAAGAAAGTACGCTCTGGCTATACGTTACTTGCCGTATCCAACACACTGCAGGATACACGTAATACATATGTGCAATATAAAGTACCAGCAGAATGGATGGAAAAATAAAAAAGTTAAATACATTAACTCTTAATACTATGATCATTAATAAAAATACATTTCATTTTTTTTTTTATATGAAATACATATTTCATGATGTTCTTCATGCATAAAATAATTATTTACAGCTTCTCTTACTCGCAAACACATGTTCTAGCATATATACATCACTATTAGTCGGCACTAACACCCTGTAGCTGGTGCAAGTGATACGGCTAAAAATCATGTACCTGAGAAATACCCAGAGCTTGAATCGGATGAATGTGGGTGCGATTGAGCTCGTCACGCCCTTACTGTACATTGTCAACGTGCGTCCGCCCCTTCTCCTCCCCCAGTTCCACCCTTTAAATCATAGACAATCAGAAGTGTCGTTTGCATTTGAACTTGAATTGGTGTAAAGTCGGTTTCGGAGCATGCGCGGAGCGATTTACCACTAGATATGGCATGCAACGGGACTTGCGTCTGAAGATGAGTCAGGCTGGGTATCGTCATTGGCTGATCCTCTCTATGAGCATGTGCATCATTAGCAAAATTTGCCGTTTAGAAAAAAGAGGTGACGGATCAGAACATAACACATATATACAGTATATAGGGGGGACATGCTGTACAGCTACAACAGGCGGTGTTTACACGTTTATCATCAACCAAGTAGCAGGAACACAACCTGGCACAGGAAACTTTATCATATTAAACACAAATTATAGTTCAATTATGCTTCATCGAAATACTAACAAATATATGTAGCTGGATCACTTATAAATAACTTATTGCATAAATATATTTCAATTATTAGCACAGTGTGCCAATTTACCCCATGGCTCCATACTGCCAGTGCCCTGGGGGTGTGGCTACTGACATCCTGATGTAACATGGCCACACCCCCGTCTAACATGGCCACACCCCTATCCAGCATGGCCACACCTCCTTGACCAGTCTGGCCCGATTTAAAGAGCTGCAGATTTGGGAGGCCATTGGAGTAACACAATATAACTGTCTGCCTCTGTGACAAGAATGAGCAGGGAGAGGGAGCGTACCAAGAGGTACACCCTCTGTACCTCTTGGCTGCTTCTCTAACCCCGTTTTCTTGAGCTCAGGCCTGCGTCACGTTGACTTTCCCATCACTCTCACTCACTGTCCCGTAAATAATGTGATCTGCATTACCATGTTATCTGTATACTTGTTTATTCAGTAGATGTCTGGTCTTTGTATGTTGCTCTTCATGTATCATGTAACGTGTTATGGATCACTGCGTTCTGTATAGGTCACGTACAGCGCGACGCTGCGGATCTTTTGTGGCGCCTTATAAATAAAAGATAATAATAACGCACAAGATAGAAAAGTGTATTTAAAGTGAGTATCGTTTAGTGAAAATTTTGACGTTGGCATTACATAAGTTAGACACAGTTTTAAAATAATGTAAGTAAAACTGGGTACACAATACAGGTTTTTCACCCAACTATTGTGCCCATCACACGATAAACAACCATTTGGTCAGATATTGCATTAGTGTGTACGCTGCCACAGTCATGTTTTATTGTACAAAACACATCACATCTGTTGATTTGGTTTTATAAACTTCCTAAACATCAGGATCAATATTAGAAAGATGTCGGGCAAATATGGCAGTGTGCACGCACTCACCACCAGCAGTGCAGGCAGATATCTGTACAGTGTCACGATCTTTTCAGCTGATGGTTATGACAGATGAAGATCACAGATCTGACAGTATATCGTGTAGGTGTGTACACAGGAATCGGCTGCTCATCGGGACTTTCAGTCGTTGGTGAAATCATTACAGAAATTGCATCTTCAGTGATTTTCTGTAGTGTGTACCCAGCTTAAATGTCAGATACACAAAACAACACAGGGAAAAACCAGACTTGAAAAACCCCTAAAATTGCAGGGGTGGCGATGTGAAAGTGGTATGAGAAGTGTCCGCTGGCTGACCGTATACTTACACCGCATGTTGAGTTGACCTAACCCTAGCCATTAAATGCCCCACACATAATTGTGCTGTATACTTAAGATACGTACCCCTCAAAATACACACGTATGGCCACAATTTTTGTGCCCACATTTTTACTGGATACAGACAAGGAACGTGTGACAGACATATCTCACACAAAGTAGTAAAGAAGGATTATTAGGTAACGAAAGTAGATTATACGTGTGTTCCACATCGTTATATAACTCTTCTAGTTTGTCTAGTTTATAACTGCTAAAATATAAGACAGTAAAACATTTAGTGATCTCATACTGGGGATTGAGCCACTTTTAAAAATAAAATAAAATAGATTTTCTATCTTAAAGTCTAACCACAAAATGTTACATAGTTATTATCCTGAAGTGTTTGTGTGGGGAAATACAGAGAGATTGGGTGGCAGATATCTCCACATCTAATCGCCCAGCCAGGATAGTACAAATGTATGAGGACAAGATAAGACCCATGTGAATCTTTTTATCAGAACTAGATGAAATATTAACATGATGTTCTCAGCTATAAGATACAGTATTTAGCAGACGCAGAGGACATCAAAGGACGTATTTTGTGGTATTATCTTCTACTGTGACACCATCTGCCACAACAAACATATTCTAAGGTAAGAGACCCACAATATCCCATCCATAGACACTTATGGATCTATATTATGAATATGCATCACACCAATATATTTTAAAATGATTAAGAAATCGTCCGTTTACCATATCCATTAAAAATTATTAAATTGAAGGTCATGTTGTAGTTTACTAAAATCTCTTTCAGCAGCAAATACATTATATTTACAATTCATGTTTCATATATTTATGTATGGGTTGTAATATACTATCTGGTTGTGCATTTATGAGAAAATTTACTTGTTGGATAATAAGACATCATGTAATAACAGCCAGAGAATGATCTTTCCATCTACAGAAAATGATCCTGTGATTCCCCAGCATTGTAATAATTACATTGTATCCATCCACCTCTAGTACTAAATAATGTTTCACCTAGAGAACGTGTTTGGGCAATAGGAATAGACAATATGCAATATGCAATATAAATACTGAGAATTGAAACCAACGGCTCAACTCTACTTGGATGGGAAGATCAGCTCACACTTTGGTATTAAATATTGAATCAATGCAAATTTTGCAACATAAATTGTCTACAATTAAGCTGAGATCTAAGTTGGACATTAGTATGAAATTGGGAATGTTTTATGAAACGACTTGCAAACACAGGCCTTGATTTTAGAGAGACAATAGACGTATTGAATACCTCCCTGCAGCATAGTGCACTATGTACTTAATAAGCTCTGCCATAAAACTCCATTGCTGTGGCGAGAATTAATGCTTGTGAATGCCGCAGACAACACTGAAATTGGCGCAAAAAAAAAAAATCAAACACGTACCAGTTTGCTCACTTTATTTTTTGACTATTAGTATTAAGGTTTGTTTACCAGGATTAAACGCCTGTGTGTACATTACATAGCCTTATTTTATTGGTGGTTGTTATATATTGTATATGTGGTTGATATTTCCTATTGTATTTTTTATTGTTCTTAGATATCTTAGATGAGCAATGTCATTACAGGAATGTTAAAGACATTTATAATGCTGTTGTTTGCTCGGCATTTAGAAACGGACATAACATTTGGCAACACAGCTCTTACCGATTCGCCTTTAAAAATATGTTTTAAAATTGGTCAGGGAAATGGAAGTAGGTACCGTATATTGGCAGGTAACCGCCCACAGTCCTTAAACTAATTAACGTCCAATGGACGGTGGGTTTCCTAAAGAAAACAATGAGAAATACAGAAAGAGACTGTTATGACGTGACATTCAACTTCTACACTGATACGAAATGATTAGTTTAATGTTTTAACAAACTATTATTGTGCTTCAATAAACAGAGAATTTCAGAATGCATGTCAGGCATTGGGGAGCATTATCCCTGTCTTTATTGAAAGAATATTAGAGGTCCATTTTAACATACAATCAAGCAGAAAGAAGGGCAATAGTCAGTATATTGAAGACAATATACTCACTACTCAGAACAATGTTTCCTAGCAGTCGCCCCCGTGAGTCACATAAAATAGTTAATAAAACATGTTTTCCATGAGCCATAGAAGTCATTGCTTCACTGTTAAATATTCCTAAACTGGACAAATAATGACATTAAAGAAAACACCAGACAGCTGACTTATCCCTGTGGATTGCCTAAAGTTATGGATAGTGGTTACTGTGTTCTAGGGCTTGAATAAAAGGTGTATGAGATGGAAACTATACCAGGAAAAAATTATATAATCACCAGTTGCCAAAATTCTATGGTTTTACAATAAGGTTTTACAAACAGCAATCCCAAAATCAGGTGTTTTCTGTCACATAAATCACTGTAGCAGGCTACAAGAAGAAAGTTGGTATTTATAATTTTACCGTGTTTTTCTTCAGTTTACTACTAATGATTGATTAATCTGGATTACCATGGCAACCACAGTCACATGGCAAATTATATAGCGAGCAGAAGGGCGTTGGAACACCCCCTCTGAGCTCTGTCTGCACTGTGTCAGCCTCTTACTCCCCACTCTGCCATCACATGACATGCTGAGAGCTGCGGGTCTGTGTCTGGCAGCCATTTGTGGTTGCCAACCAGAGAGTTTTTGAAAAGGAGAAAATAGTATGTAGGAGAAGAGCTAATAAAAATTACTATATGATGCATGTATATGATGCATGTTTAAAAGTTTAATTAACAATTTAAACAAGAAAAAAAATATTCTAGGTGGGATTGCTGCTTTAAGCTTGATTACCTACCTCCTTCACTCAACTAGGAGAATCACAGCAGTCTCACACCTGGGATAACCTGGTTATGGTTCTACTCCCCCCATCAGTGGATACAGCAGATAAATCTCGTGGTGTATTCTGAATGCACGTTGGATTGTGTGAGGTTGTCAGACAGCTGCAGCTTGTCCCATCACTGTCTGTCTGACAACTGTGCGACAACCAGGCACATCACTGTGTGTATTCACAATCCTACATATAGTGCAATGATTACATATAGAATGTAGAAAAAGTTTCCTATACTATTTGCACTGCTAATTTTAGATTTAGAATTTTAGATTTACAAATTATTATTCCTAGTGAATTCAGGACACGGCAATAGCAGTACAAAAACCAAGTGTCTTTATTTAGGCAAAATATGTGAAGAAGGATGGAGTTTGTGGAATATGCAGATTTCAGGTAGCAGAATAAACAGGTATACTGCAATACACAGATATGAACAGGTGTGATGAATGGCAGGAATAGTCCACAGAGGCAACAGGTTCCAAGCAATGACAAATACAGTTAAAATGCAGGGAAAAGTATAATGAGTTACCAAATTGCAAGGAGGCACGAGGCTCCAGACTAAGGAGGCAGGGGTCAGGATTCCAGATTGCCAGAGGGACGAGGCACTCCAGGGAAGCAGAAAGACTAGTTGAGTCCAGTGACCAGGCAAAGGTCAGGGCAACAAGTTCACGCAGAACCCAGTGGCCAGGCAGAGGTCAGGGTCACAAGCACACAAGCATAATTTAGTAATCAGGCAGAGGTCAGGGCAACAGGCAAACAAGCAGGGTCGAGTAATCAGGCAGAGGGTCACAACAGGAGATCAGACAGCAGCAAAGCAAAACTGGAGCAGAGATAAACAGAAGACAAGCAGCAGCCAGGTATAAACAATGAACTGCCCAGAGCACAGACTGAGGCAGGCATTAGAATCTGTGAGACAGGTGCAGTTCTAATCAGGTAAGGAGATTAACTCTTACAGGCATGGTGTAAAGTTCAGGGGCAGAACAGCAGCACCTCTGTTGGATTTGAGGTACTGCTGCCACATACAAAGTATAGGCAGAGTCATAACACTTACTAGGACAAATGTGAAGTAAACTGTTACCATAAGTGTGACAACAAGTAACACGAAATAAAATGAAAAGTTGCACAGCTTGTCCTATCACTGTCTGTCCGACAACTGTCTGACAACCGGACACATCATTGTGTATAGTCACAATCCTCCAGGCTATTATGCATTATATTATTATGCATTGCAGCCACTGGTGGATCAGCTTATAGCATTACCTTTATCCTGGAGTTTCCATTTAGATTGTATTAATATGCACACTGAATTAATCTGTGTAGGTTTTGTATTAAACTATCATATGACAAATCTATAAAGTGAAATGCTTACATATAGACTGATATATTATTTGCTGCCAATTGTAGTTTTTAATATGATTATTAATATATTGTATTACTCTGTTTATAGTGGTAAAGCAGTCATGCAGAACCGTTCCGTGGATAATTGGAACTTTTGGGACCATGCAGTAAATTTTAATGTGTAGGTTTTATAATTTTTTTCATATCTAGTGATAATGTTCAGTATTTGTTGCATACTCTTTTCAGTCATACAATCCAACTGATGTACAGAAACTGCAATGAATGGTCACACACATTGTCACATGGGTGGGTGGAGCCCGTCAATTGATAGACCGGGACATGGGGCATAGGCAGAAGACTTTTGTGGCTGTGTGGGTGTGGTCAAGATGAAAGGGTGTGGCTATTTTTTAAGAGCGTGCTAAGGACAAATCTCATTTGTCCGCTGCATTTAAGGGGTTGAGAATACCCACAGATCACTTCTAACCCTTGTCTGTGGGCTTTCTGATACTGGCAGAGGAAAGGAAACTTTACCCCATTAGAAACGCTCACAGTCTATTGAAGACTATGGGAATTTCCTGGGATTGGGGGTTCTCTTGTACAGCCTCTTTTTTTCTATCCTTGGCAGAAAAGAAGGGATGCCCTTTCATGCTGACCACACAGACACAGTGGTGCACTGCATAAATTACAACAAATGTCACTGTTTATTTATTGCCTGATAATTATTTGTGGTCAGAAGGCATTAAACATACATGTGACAAGCCCAAAAGTGCTCAGCATAGTGGGGAGAAAAGCCTCAGCGACTAAACCCCACATTACATTAAGAGCCCGCACATTACATTAATGTCCTTTAACATCCACAACATATTATTAACAACCCATATCAGCTCACACATGAAATGAATACCATTCACCAGTCCCCACATCTGTCTGTATCTTGGGAGGTAACTGCTTCAGCCCCACGTGTACGGAGGGGAGGGATGTATGTAGGGAATGATCTGAGGTGGGAGTTGAGGAAAGGATAGGGGACACAATGGGAGGCAGAGAGGTGGAGAAGGAATGAGGGAATGGATCACTGAACCGCAGCACATACAATATGGTGACTGAGGGCTGGTGATTGGGGGTCTATTCAAGTAAGGAAATGTCTAAAAGATGAAATCACCAATATTCAGTCATTCAATGTGCTGATTACTATAATCTCATTCAAATGGCACAGATTTGGCATCATGGAAATAAATTGGTAATTGCGAACCTCACACTGGCAGCGATTATTGGAATTATTAACTTTTTTTTTAAAACATTTAAATGAACCCTCACTCATTTGCATATAGTGCTCATAGGATTTCATGCAAAAAAAAAAAATCATAGACGGAAAAATAAAATGTTGTTTTATACAATGTGGATATTGTTGCAGAATTCTCAGTTTATGTTTAAGAAACACAAATGCAGCCCCAGTGGGTATGTTGCTTATTTAGTGGTTTAAAAATAAACAAATAAAATACAGAAACAGGAACAAGATAATAGCTGCATGTTTACCATTTATTTGGTTTTTATTATTAAACACAATATTAAGTAATCTAAGACATTATCTTTGTAGGTCGGATTTCTTCACGAAATACATGAATGATTACTATTGGGAAGCATTAGGAATTGTGCAAAAATTGTCCATCATCTGGTACAGCGTAGTCTTAATTTTGGGGATAATTGGGAACGGTTTAGTCATCTGGATCGCCGGCTACAAGATGAAGACGGTCAGTGCTGTATGGTACCTTCACTTGGCTATCGCTGACTTTGTTACCTGCATCTCTCTCCCTCTACGGATTTCCGAGTGGGCTTTGTATTGGGATAGTGACTATAATAATCCCTTGTGTAAGGCTGGGATCACGGTTCTCTTTATAAACATGCTCAGTAGCGTCTATTTCATGACCGTCATCAGCATTGACCGATGTGTCTGCATTTTTTGGCCAATTTGGACCAAAATTCACCGGACACCCAGGTTAGCCACCATCATTGTGTTATGTGTGTGGTTATTGTGCCTAATTACCAGCATCCCTCATGTGGTGTTTAACCATGGGTTTGAGTGGGTCACCGAGTGTTATCCTAAATATTCTAGATTTTCTGGAATCGATGATGAGAAGAAGAGATTTGCAATGTTTATGACAAGAAACGTCTGCATGTTTGCATTCCCTTTCACCATTATCCTCATAACATATGTCCTGGTTTTTTGTAAGTTACGAGCAATTAGGAAACCGAATAGGTCTCACAGACCTTTCCAAATCATCACCGTTGTCATAGTGTGCTTCTTCCTATGCTGGTTTCCATATAACACTTGGCCATTAATAGCTACAGATTGGCATTCTCGCGGAACTGATGCAATCATTACAGAAGTGACGGTCTGCTTGGCTTACTTCAGCAGCTGCGTTAACCCCTTGCTCTATGTCTTGTTTTGCCACGATTTCAAGAAAAATTTCTTAAGGTCCATACCAGCAACGCTGGAAAGTGTTTTTAAAGAACGGTCCGACCTTAAATGTTTGGACAACGCTACCGAGACAATTCCAGCTGTAAAAATGGAGTCTTCACTCCTATGAATATTTTTGAGGGAGAACATTAGGCTACATAGGCTTCTGCCTAGGGCTCCAACAAGTTTCCAAGCCAAATTTTAAGCTCCACCTCTATATATCCAAGACAGTCCAAGCATGTTATGTATGTGAATCGGGCCCCCAATGTCCAAAGCACAATAGCGTTATAAAGGTTGTATTTGTCAAATCTGCGCTCACAATATACTGGCAGTCGCTACCGTCCTTATTGTCCGGGTTAGTATGTTGGGAATTAGAATTCACAAAGTGTTATAGTTTCATTGTACAATAGTAAAATTCATCTTTACAAAAGAGGGGAAAAAAGAGCAGTAAACATCAGCAAAACTATTTTACATTAATATTTATATAAGTAGATGAATGGAGTCTTTTTTTTTTTTTTTTTTTAAAGCAAATCTATTAGTTGTCTCGGTTAAGCTCAGTTCACTTGTCAGACACGGGAAATCTGTTATGATTATTCAGCAAGAAAATATATACCGATTGTTAAATTGTGCAATATTCCTGTTTAATTCACCCTTAAATATATTTGTATTTTAATTATTTAAACACAAAACAAAAAAAATATATCTTCAATTTATGTTTTTTTTTTCTGTTGTTTTTGTGTTTCTCCACTTTAATATTTTGCTCTCTCTAAATATTATGGACTTCTGCGAGTTTCCGGCAGGTTTGAAAAGTGGAGACGTTGCCTATAGCAACCAATGAGATTCTAGTTATCATTTATTTAGTACATTCTACAAAATGACGGCTAGATTCTGATTGGTTGATATAGGCATCATCTCCACTTTTCAAACCCGACGCTTGATACATTTACCCCTAAATCTGTCTGCATATTTTAAATCCCCTCTTACTCCCCTGCAGGGCAACATGGTTTTGCCACGTTGTAAATTTGCTCCTGTAAATGAACTGTAAATGAAAACCCAGTATCACCTCTGACATATGCAGGATTACCCAGTATTGTCTTATCAGCGTTTGTTCCCAATTGTAAAGCGCTACGGAATTTGCTGGCGCTATATAAATAAATGTTGATGATGATGTTGATGATGAATATAATAAAAAATAAATAAAGATGAATGAGAACATACCACATATACTGTATATGTGGTATGTTCTCATTCATCTTTATTTATGTATTTGAAATACACAGTATATAAAGGAGAATTTCTTTACCACTAATACAGGCGTTAACCCATTTATTCTCAAGCAAGTAGCAGGAACACACAGCCAGACACAAGCAACATTTTTCATATTAAACAAATAAAAATTAAATTATCTTTCCATCCAAATAATGAAAATATACATTATTCATTGTGTCCTTAACGGTTTACAGACTGAGATTATTTTATACCGTGGTGACTGGCGCAACTTCCAGCATTTTTCTGAGTTGACTAAATCGATATTTTTTTTTATAATTGCTATGTTTGTATAATTAAATGCTACAGGGTGGTATCCGGACAGACAGAGCTTTCTATTAACGGCTCACCATGGGGTGAGTGCCATTCAGCGCGAGGTGTCGCTGAACATCGCCTCCATGTTTAGATGCCCATATTTCCGCTTATTACTTGTAAGAAATCTCTTCATTTTTCTGCGCACTTCTATGGGAATAAGCGGAGATTTAAGTCTGAACATCGAGGTGAAAACATCTATTACGGAGACACATCGCGCTTCATTGAATCTCCCTCTATGACTTGTGTACAACGCCTTAACTTGCTAAAATACCATAAACAAAAAAAACATTTAAAGAACATTTAGAATAGTAGACACCACAATGTATGTTTATGCCAAAACGTTTTTAAAATGTTTTTTTCCTTTAAATAAAATATGTTTCGCTCTTGTTATGTTTTAGTGTTTTTTGTTGTCTTCATGATTAGATGAAATTACCATGGCTCTATACTGTCATAACGATCCGTCTGGCCCTGCTCTATGGTGGGAGGGACAGAGCAGGAGGCAAACGGTGAACCGCCTCGCCGTGAGCTTGTAGCGACAGGCCGGTCGTAGCGACAACGGCAGGAACAGGAGAGTGCGCCACGTTCCACGGTGGACGTAAATGTATCGCCTGGTGGGCAGAAATGTCAACTAAAAACCTTCTTACGTTTACAAATGAAAGTAAAATGTTTTTCTGTCTTATAGTCTCACCACAAATTGTTACATTGTTATTCTCCAGAAGTATTTGTGTCTGGGGAAATAGAGAGATGAGCAGATATTGGTCTTGTAACATGTAAGCCACAATATACTGAACAATCGCTATCAGAAGATTGTGATCTGAGACATCAGTAAGTTTCCTGGCACACATCTTCTAAGTGATTCAGAAAGAGAACGACATGAGGCAGCTAAGTTAATAATGTAAATGAATGTGTTATATACTATAATAAAGGTATTTCCATGTTTCCAAGTGGCGGGGGGGGGGGGGGGGTACAGGATTACCATGACACCCTGTGCATCACACAACCATTACTGTAACATGACGCACACAGCGTGTTCCCGTGACTATGTACACACCACCTCTTCATCAGAAGACACGTAACCTCCCAGGATGTTATTGGACTGTGGAGCACCAGGAGGAAACCCAAACACGGGTAGAACATACACACAGATAGTGCCCAGGCCTGAATCCAACTCATGGTCCCAGCACTGTGAGACATATATAAAAATGTATTTAGTTATAAACCCCAATACCAAATGATGAAATAACAAAAAAGAAGAAGAAAAACTACTATTTAAAAAAACAACAGTAACACAACTTGATAAAACATCACAGCTTCCCAATGTAATTGGTTTTGGTAACAAGCAACTGCTTGGAGACGCTATTTTAGACATATGTGTTCCTGATATATACGCACCTCCCAACTGTCCCGAATTCAGTGGGACAGTCCCGAAATTAGGGCTTATACCTGCTGTCCCACCAGGGCACATGTTTGAAAAAGGGAGACAGCAAATGGGCTAATGAGCCAGTTTGAATTATTCAACCATCTCTAGTGATCAATATATCACTTCTATACAATGCAGGTAGCATTCTAGTGACCATTGTATAATACAGAGAGCATTCTAGTCACCATTGTATAATACAGAGAGCATTCTAGTGACCACTGTATAATACAGAGAGCATTCTAGTGACCATTGAACAACACAGAGAGCATTCTAGTGACCATTGTATTATATAGAGATCATTCTAGTGACCATTGTATAATATAGAGCATTCTATTGTACAATACAGATGGAATCCTAGTGACTACTGCATACTAGAGAGCATTCTAGTGACCACTGTTCAATACAGAGAGCATTCCAGTGATCATTGTACAACAGAAAGCATTCTAGTGACCATTGTACAACACATAGAGCAATCTAGTGACCATTGTATAATACACAGAGTATTCCATTGACCATTGTACAATAAATAGATAATTCTAGTGACCACTGTATAATACAAAAAGCATTCTCGTGATTATTGCATAATATAGAAGAAATTCTAGTACCTTTGCGCAAAACAGCGAGCATTTAGTGACATTGTACAACACAGTGAGCATTCTAGTGTCCATTGTTCAATACAGAGAGCATTTTAGTGACCATTGTATAATAGAGATCATTCTAGTGACCACTGTATAATATAGAGATCATTCCATTGACCATTGTACAACACAGAGAGCATTCTAGTGACCGCTGTATAATACAGAGAGCATTCTAGTGACCATTATGCAACACAGAGATCATTCTAGTGACCATTGTTCAATACATAGAGCATTCTAGTGACAATTGTATAATACAGAGCATTCCAGTGACCACTGTATAATATAGAAAGCATTTTAGTGATTATTGCATAATACAGAAGAAATTCTAGTGACCACTGCTCAATAGAGAGCATTTTAGTGATCATTTCATAACACAGAGAGCATTCCAGTGACCATTGTATAATAGAAGGCATTCTATTGAACATTGCACAATACAGAAGGAATTCTAGTGACCATTGTTCAATACAGAGAGCATTCTAGTTACCATTGTTCAATACAGAAAGCATTCTAGTGACCACTGTATAATAGAGAGCATTCTAGTGACCACTGTATAATAGAGATCATTCTAGTGACCACTGTATAATACAAAAATCATTCTCGTGATTATTGCATAATATAGAAGAAATGCTAGTACCTTTGCGCAAAACAGCGAGCATTCTAGTGACCATTGTACAACACAGAGAGCATTCTAGTGACCATTGTATAATAGAGATCATTCTATTGAACACTGCACAATACAGAGGGAATTCTACTGACCATTGTTCAATACAGAGAGCATTCTAGTGATTATAGCATAATATAAAAGGAATCCTAGTGAACTTTGTGCTATACAGTGAGCATTTTAGTGACCATTGTATAATACAGAGATCATTCTAGTGACCACTGTATAATAGAAGGCATTCTATTGAACATTGCACAATACAGAGAGCATTCTAGTGATCATTACATAACAGACAGCATTCTAGTGACCATTGTTCAATACAGAGATCATTCTAGTGACCACTGTATAATACAGAGAGCATTCTCGTGATTAGAGCTTAATATAGAAGAAATTCTAGTATCTTTGCGCAAAAGAGCGAGCATTTTAGTGACCATTGTATAATACAGAAGGAATTCTAGTGACCACTGAATAATAGAAATCATTCTATCCAACATTACACAATACAGAGGGAATTCTAGTGACCATTGTTCAATACAGAGAGCATTCTAGTGACCACTGTATAATAGAGATCATTCTAGTGACCACTGTATAATACAGAGAGCATTCTCGTGATTATTGCATAATATAGAAGAAATTCTAGTACCTGTGCGCAAAACAGCGAGCATTTTAGTGACCATTGTATAATATAGAGATCATTCTAGTGACCATTGTATAATATAGAGATCATTCTAGTGACCATTGTATAATATAGAGATCATTCTAGTGACCATTGTACAATACAGAGGGCAGTCTAGTGACTACTGCATAATAGACAGCATTCTAGTGACCACTATTCAGAACATAGAACATTCTAGTGTCCATTGTTCAATGTAGAGAGCATTCTAGTGACCACTGTATAATACAGAGATCATTCTAGTGACCATTGTATAATATAAAGATCATTCCATTGACCATTGTACAGTACAGAAAGCATTCTAGTGACCATTATAGAACTGAGAGCATTCTATTGTCCATTGTTCAATACAGAGAGCATTCTAGTGGCCATTGTATAACACAGAGAGCATTCTAGTGACCACTGTATAATACAGAGATCATTTTAGTGACCATTGTATAATATAAAGATCATTCCATTGACCATTGTACAGTACAGAAAGCATTCTAGTCACCATTGTACAGTACAGAAAGCATTCTAGTGACCATTATAGAACTGAGAGCATTCCACTGACCATTGTTCAATACAGAGAGCATTCCAGTGACCACTGTATAATACAGAAAGCATTTTAGTGATTATTGCATAATACAGAAGGAAGTCTAGTGACCACTGAATAATAGAAATCATTCTATCCAACATTACACAATACAGAGGGAATTCTAGTGACCATTGTTCAATACAGAGAACATTCTAGTGACCACTGTATAATAGAGATCATTCTAGTGATCACTGTATAATACAGAGAGCATTCTCGTGATTATTGCATAATATAGAAGAAATTCTAGTACCTTTGCGCAAAACTGAGCATTTTAGTGACCATTGTATAATATAGAGATCATTCTAGTGACCAATGTATAATATAGAGATCATTCTAGTGACCATTGTACAATACAGAGGGCAGTCTAGTGACTACTGCATAATAGAGAGCATTCTAGTGACCACTATTCAGAACATAGAACATTCTAGTGTCCATTGTTCAATGTAGAGAGCATTCTAGTGACCATTGTACAACACAGAGAGCATTCTAGTGACCACTGTATAATACAGAGATCATTCTAGTGACCATTGTATAATATAAAGATCATTCCATTGACCATTGTACAGTACAGAAAGCATTCTAGTCACCATTGTACAATACAGAAAGCATTCTAGTGACCATTATAGAACTGAGAGCATTCTACTGACCATTGTTCAATACAGAGAGCATTCCAGTGACCAGTATAATACAGAAAACATTTTAGTGATTATTGCATAATACAGAAGAAATTCTAGTGACCACTGAATAATAGAAATCATTCTATCCAACATTACACAATACAGAGGGAATTCTAGTGACCATTGTTCAATACAGAGAACAGTCTAGTGACCACTGTATAATAGAGATCATTCTAGTGACCACTGTATAATACAGAGAGCATTCTCGTGATTATTGCATAATATAGAAGAAATTCTAGTACCTTTGCGCAAAACAGCGAGCATTTTAGTGACCATTGTATAATATAGAGATCATTCTAGTGACCATTGTATAATATAGAGATCATTCTAGTGACCATTGTATAATATAGAGATCATTCTAGTGACCATTGTACAATACAGAGGGCAGTCTAGTGACTACTGCATAATAGAGAGCATTCTAGTGACCACTATTCAGAACATAGAACATTCTAGTGTCCATTGTTCAATGTAGAGAGCATTCTAGTGACCACTGTATAATACAGAGATCATTCTAGTGACCATTGTATAATATAAAGATCATTCCATTGACCATTGTACAGTACAGAAAGCATTCTAGTGACCATTATAGAACTGAGAGCATTCTATTGTCCATTGTTCAATACAGAGAGCATTCTAGTGACCATTGTATAACACAGAGAGCATTCTAGTGACCACTGTATAATACAGAGATCATTTTAGTGACCATTGTATAATATAAAGATCATTCCATTGACCATTGTACAGTACAGAAAGCATTCTAGTCACCATTGTACAGTACAGAAAGCATTCTAGTGACCATTATAGAACTGAGAGCATTCCACTGACCATTGTTCAATACAGAGAGCATTCCAGTGACCACTGTATAATACAGAAAGCATTTTAGTGATTATTGCATAATACAGAAGGAAGTCTAGTGACCACTGAATAATAGAAATCATTCTATCCAAAATTACACAATACAGAGGGAATTCTAGTGACCATTGTTCAATACAGAGAACATTCTAGTGACCACTGTATAATAGAGATCATTCTAGTGACCACTGTATAATACAGAGAGCATTCTCGTGATTATTGCATAATATAGAAGAAATTCTAGTACCTTTGCGCAAAACAGCGAGCATTGCGCAAAACAGCGAGCATTTTAGTGACCATTGTATAATATAGAGATCATTCTAGTGACCATTGTATAATATAGAGATCATTCTAGTGACCATTGTACAATACAGAGGGCAGTCTAGTGACTACTGCATAATAGAGAGCATTCTAGTGACCACTATTCAGAACATAGAACATTCTAGTGTCCATTGTTCAATGTAGAGAGCATTCTAGTGACCATTGTACAACACAGAGAGCATTCTAGTGACCACTGTATAATACAGAGATCATTCTAGTGACCATTGTATAATATAAAGATCATTCCATTGACCATTGTACAGTACAGAAAGCATTCTAGTCACCATTGTACAGTACAGAAAGCATTCTAGTGACCATTATAGAACTGAGAGCATTCTACTGACCATTGTTCAATACAGAGAGCATTCCAGTGACCACTGTATAATACAGAAAACATTTTAGTGATTATTGCATAATACAGAAGGAATTCTAGTGACCACTGAATAATAGAAATCATTCTATCCAACATTACACAATACAGAGGGAATTCTAGTGACCATTGTTCAATACAGAGAACATTCTAGTGACCACTGTATAATAGAGATCATTCTAGTGACCACTGTATAATACAGAGAGCATTCTCGTGATTATTGCATAATATAGAAGAAATTCTAGTACCTTTGCGCAAAACAGCGAGCATTTTAATGACCATTGTATAATATAGAGATCATTCTAGTGACCATTGTATAATATAGAGATCATTCTAGTGACCATTGTATAATATAGAGATCATTCTAGTGACCATTGTACAATACAGAGGGCAGTCTAGTGACTACTGCATAATAGAGAGCATTCTAGTGACCACTATTCAGAACATAGAACATTCTAGTGTCCATTGTTCAATGTAGAGAGCATTCTAGTGACCACTGTATAATACAGAGATCATTCTAGTGACCATTGTATAATATAAAGATCATTCCATTGACCATTGTACAGTACAGAAAGCATTCTAGTGACCATTATAGAACTGAGAGCATTCTATTGTCCATTGTTCAATACAGAGAGCATTCTAGTGACCATTGTATAACACAGAGAGCATTCTAGTGACCACTGTATAATACAGAGATCATTTTAGTGACCATTGTATAATATAAAGATCATTCCATTGACCATTGTACAGTACAGAAAGCATTCTAGTCACCATTGTACAGTACAGAAAGCATTCTAGTGACCATTATAGAACTGAGAGCATTCCACTGACCATTGTTCAATACAGAGAGCATTCCAGTGACCACTGTATAATACAGAAAGCATTTTAGTGATTATTGCATAATACAGAAGGAAGTCTAGTGACCACTGAATAATAGAAATCATTCTATCCAACATTACACAATACAGAGGGAATTCTAGTGACCATTGTTCAATACAGAGAACATTCTAGTGACCACTGTATAATAGAGATCATTCTAGTGACCACTGTATAATACAGAGAGCATTCTCGTGATTATTGCATAATATAGAAGAAATTCTAGTACCTTTGCGCAAAACAGCGAGCATTGCGCAAAACAGCGAGCATTTTAGTGACCATTGTATAATATAGAGATCATTCTAGTGACCATTGTATAATATAGAGATCATTCTAGTGACCATTGTACAATACAGAGGGCAGTCTAGTGACTACTGCATAATAGAGAGCATTCTAGTGACCACTATTCAGAACATAGAACATTCTAGTGTCCATTGTTCAATGTAGAGAGCATTCTAGTGACCATTGTACAACACAGAGAGCATTCTAGTGACCACTGTATAATACAGAGATCATTCTAGTGACCATTGTATAATATAAAGATCATTCCATTGACCATTGTACAGTACAGAAAGCATTCTAGTCACCATTGTACAGTACAGAAAGCATTCTAGTGACCATTATAGAACTGAGAGCATTCTACTGACCATTGTTCAATACAGAGAGCATTCCAGTGACCACTGTATAATACAGAAAACATTTTAGTGATTATTGCATAATACAGAAGGAATTCTAGTGACCACTGAATAATAGAAATCATTCTATCCAACATTACACAATACAGAGGGAATTCTAGTGACCATTGTTCAATACAGAGAACATTCTAGTGACCACTGTATAATATAGATCATTCTAGTGACCACTGTATAATACAGAGAGCATTCTCGCGATTATTGCATAATATAGAAGAAATTCTAGTACCTTTGCGCAAAACAGCGAGCATTTTAGTGACCATTGTATAATATAGAGATCATTCTAGTGACCATTGTATAATATAGAGATCATTCTAGTGACCATTGTACAATACAGAGGGCAGTCTAGTGACTACTGCATAATAGAGAGCATTCTAGTGACCACTATTCAGAACATAGAACATTCTAGTGTCCATTGTTCAATGTAGAGAGCATACTAGTGACCATTGTACAACACAGAGAGCATTCTAGTGACCACTGTATAATACAGAGATCATTCTAGTGACCATTGTATAATATAAAGATCATTCCATTGACCATTGAACAGTACAGAAAGCATTCTAGTCACCATTGTACAGTACAGAAAGCATTCTAGTGACCATTATAGAACTGAGAGCATTCTACTGACCATTGTTCAATACAGAGAGCATTCCAGTGACCACTGTATAATACAGAAAGCATTTTAGTGATTATTGCATAATACAGAAGGAATTCTAGTGACCACTGAATAATAGAAATCATTCTATCCAACATTACACAATACAGAGGGAATTCTAGTGACCATTGTTCAATACAGAGAGCATTCTAGTGACCACTGTATAATAGAGATCATTCTAGTGATCACTGTATAATACAGAGAGCATTCTCGTGATTATTGCATAATATAGAAGAAATTCTAGTACCTTTGCGCAAAACAGCGAGCATTTTAGTGACCATTGTACAACACAGAGAGAATTCTAGTGACCCTTATACAATGCAGATGGCATTCTAGTGACCATTGTATAATATAGAGATCATTCCATTGACCATCGTACAATACAGAGATCATTCTAGTGGCTGCTTTATAATACAGAGAGCATTCCAGTGACCACTGTATAATATAGAAAGCATTTTAGTGATTATTGCATAATACAGAAGGAATTCAAGTGACCACTGCTCAATAAAGAGAGCATTCTAGTGATCATTGCATAACACAGAGAGCATTCTAGTGACCATTGTATAATACAGAGTAAATTATACTGATGAATTCTTATGCAAAGAGCATTCGAGTAATGACTGCAAACTACAGAGCGAGTTCTAGTGACCACTGTACAATATAGAAAGCACTATAGTGATTACTGCATAGTACAGAGGGTGTTCTAGTGACCATTATTCAATAAATAGAGCATTCTAGTGGCCATTGTATAATGCAGGGAACATTCTAATGACCAATGTGCAACAGAAACAGATTTGTACCTACCACTGTAAGAATGAAGGGAGTATCCCTCTGGTGGCTATACATTGCTTATGTTAGATCTCTGGTGGCGACACAATGTATACACAATACACAATATATACAAAGATACAAAGTGATACAGAGAAATAGAATAACCTGGATTAATATTTTTATATTTTACGTTAGCTTATACAATATATTAATGAAGGGTGAATGTGTAATGTCATTAAGAATGCTTAAAATTTAATAACCTTGTGTGCATATATGTATATATGTGTGCAGATTACTGATCCACAAGTCCATTTGTGTACAGTATATATTGTATATAACCATTTACTGAAATGCACATTATAAATGAAAGCAACAGCACCATCTAGAGGATTGTAACCTACAATGTAACCAAAACATAACTTGATTGCTTAACGCATAGAGCTTCCGTCTATATATCGTTTCTCAAACCAGTTCATTCACTCGCTACGGAAAATTAAAAATTTGATTATCTCTTGAATTTTTTTTTATTGATTAGTAGAAAAATATAAAGCTAAATTCAAGAAAATCAAACAGTGTTGACCGTAGACGAATACTTTTTCATTTCAAATATTATTTAAATAGTGTTTGAAAAGAAAAATATTTCAACACAAACAATGAACCATGAAAGCAATTCTCAGAAGTGAACGGTAGACACAATCTGCAAACTTTGAACCCCAAATCAGGGTCAGTTGGCGATTGTACTGCGAATGAGGAGGGAGATGACCTAATTTACTGACAGATGCAAAATTCATTATATTTTATTTGGCTGCAATTTATATTTACTGTTGCTTGACAAGTCCGCAATCCAGCCAAGGCTGCAGAGTTAAAATGCAGTTTGATTCCAAGAGTAATGTGCTACACTGATGTACATTATTTAAATGGTGCTTACATGGTAAAATATTTAAAAACAATAATTTTAAAGTGAACCACAAAGTTACATTTTTCTCTATTTATAACACAATATAATGACTAAGTAACTTTCCTAGCGTGTTTATATATGCAGCGAGATTTACTAAGTGTTTTTTTTACCTTTTTAAAGTGGACACTGCCTAAATCTTTATCTATAATTGCCTAAAGTGAGGAGTAATCCTCGATTGACAAGGAGATGTACATAATCATGATTATAGCCCCAAACATATACCAGTTTTATGCAAGGCTATCTAACACTAGTGTTTTAGACGTGGTGTGAACGGCTGGACAACAGAATATCAGTTTTGAAGTTTCAATTAGCAAATGATTGTTTGCTACATTCTATTTATCTGCATATGTAAATGCCTGTACATCTGATTATTCTCATATATGATGAAATTGTTACATTAGTTCTGGATTTTTAATTTAGTTTTTTTAAATAACCTATTTTAAATTGAAATCTATTATTAGAACTGTTTATTATAGCTAATGAATCTGGCATATTTATAATCAACATTATATTTATATTATAAGATCTTTCTAGATTGTCTGATTACGATACTCTATACTGCTCGGTGTTTCTATTTTAGGTGATTTTCAATGATTATAAGGGTAGGCATCTCTTGGTTTTTGTAAGAGATGACAAGCAATGAGAGCGTTTAAATTTTTATATTTAAAGCGTTGTCATTGTATTTAATCTAAATAAATGAGAATCAGCAATTTAGGAACTATTTGAGTGCCTAGGTATATTTCATTATGCATTTACATATACCCCAGTATAACCCCTTTCCTGAAATCATTAAAGGAAAATTCAGGAGTATTAGTCAGCAAAAAAAATTGGACAGATTCTCTTACCTGGTCTTGCTGTTCTTTCTTGCTTGTTCTTGCAGCTTTGTTGTCTTCTGGAAAGTTGAGGTTCTGTTTTGAAAATGTGCAAACATTATAAACCCTCAATGATTAGGCTCTTTAGAGAGCTTCCTCATGAACGCCACACAACACAGAGACCATGGGGTAAATGTATCAATCTGCGGGTTCTTCAACACCCGCGTGTTCAGCCTCTTCCGCGATTAAATTTCAAGCGGAGCTGCATTGTA